>NC_056740.1:187137927-187458760 GCF_019279795.1 Protopterus annectens
ACTTATGGTATAAAAATATCCGTGTAAACATTTCCAAGCAAAAATCCTAAACCTTCTAGATTTTGTTGCATGTTTGGGAGACATACATATATCCCCCATTATTTCTTTGTGAATTGCTTATCCAGTCTCTCCTCCCAAGCCTTTCTAATATCATCTGATTGATTCTTGTAGTTATCATCCAGTATTTTATATGCTCTATTAATTATTCCATTTTTTAACGGCAGCTTCTGTTCTAGATTCTACTAAAAACTCTAAAAGTGCTGGTCTTTCATTTAGGCCCTCCTTATTTCTTTCTTTTTGCCTATACTCTGATATTAATCCTTGATAGGGAAGGCAATATCTAACCTGCAGTCCAGATAAATTCTTGGTGTCTTCCCATTCTCTTACCTTTTTCTTTCTGGTTATTTGCTCCCAATATCTTGGCTCTTTTGCCAGTTTTCTCCAATAAATTCCAGCCCCCTTTTGCCTATTGTCTGTATCCCTAATTGCAGTCATCCTTATCTGCAGAATCTCCTTAATCCATTCCCATGTTGGCTTAGTTCTTAGAATGCTTTCTGCTGCTTTATGAATATAATATTCTGTATGATTATTGTTATTCTCCTTAAAGGTCTGCGTCCAAAATCCCAGTCTCTCCTTGTTTCTTGAGTGTCCCCCGTTTCATCATCATCGCTTTCCACTTTGAATTATAGGTTTCTGCTTGTGCTATGTATAGGAGCCTTAATTGTGTAGTTCTGAATTACCCCTTCAAATTGGGTAATCCCAATCCACCTTGTTCTAGTGGAAGAATCAGTTTATAACCACTTGATTCTTGTTGTCTTCCCCTCCTAGATAACATTTTTCAGCTCTTTATTAATTGCTATTCACAACTTCTCCTCTGGTTGATAAAAATATATATAATTAAGACTAATGGGACTAAAAACATTTTAACTGCTTGTATCTTACTATCCATATAACAGAGCTTTCAATTTCTCAGTTTTTGTATTATCTTTTGATCTGATGTTGTCAGTTTTCATTCTGTCCTCAATTTATGGGTTCATCTCCAATGGCTCAGATCTGACTTGGCTGTTGCAAAAGCTCTTGGCAACCAGAAAAATTCTCGAGCTACTCAGTTACCCACAATGTACTAACCCCAAGTACCTCAAATCTTGTTTGCTGCTTGAAAGCAAAAGACATGGATGCCAGCTACTCTCGAGCAGCTAAGTGTTACTTTCTTATATAAATTTGTTTTTTCCTTCTAAAATCTCTAAATACTTTTAGAACTAGTTAAAACTCTTGATTGTTCATCTCCCTTCCCCTCCATTTACTTTATGGTACTTTTTGTACTCTGTAATATACTGTTCTTAGTATATTCTCCTATTCTGACTACAGCTGCTGCAGTTCTTTAAATACCATTGTTGATATCTCTTTTCTTTTGTCTTTACTGTCAAAAAAGTTTTTTGTTTTGGTTGCTGTAGATTACTATTCATTCCTGTTTTTCTGTGTTTCCCTGACAGCAGGTGTATTTTGCGATTTGTATTTACTATGGCTCACAAAGACAAAGGCCTGGCTGGGTTTACAAAATGTGCAAAGTGTGGGCACAAAATTCCTTTTTTGGACGTCCACACACTTTGTGTATACTATTTAGGACCAGTACACCTTCAAGAGGACTGCTGTATCTGTCATGCCTTCCACCCAAGAGCTCTGGTTGAACACAAGAATAATCTCATTCTGAAGGGATTACTTCCTTCTTCTTTTAGTTAGGCACTATCTGGAGCTTCCCCTGAAAAAACTAAGAAGTTATCGGTATCTTCTCTGAATACTCTTTTGGCATCTTCTAAATCTTTGGAGAAATCTGAAAAGAGGCCTTTAGCAGATCTGACAGCTTCTTCGGACCCAAAAAATAAAAAAAGCCAAAACATCTGATCCGACCCAAACAGTGGATCCTAAACTGGAAGGAAAAGACTCCTTGGATCCGACCTCACCATTGGATCCAAAACTCAAAATGATTAAAGATGTTTTGGATCAGATTCGGCATCTGGCATTCCCTATCTCCCAAGAACCAGATACTCTCCTTCAGTGGACCCAGTTCCCTCTAGGGTCCCTTCTCATTTTTGTAGAGACCAAAATCCCTGTCAGTAGTTTCCACTGGAGAGGTTAGTGAGAAACATTCTCTCGGTGCAGAGCATAACAAGTGTCTTATTGGTTCATACCTCTCTGAGTCAGGAGATTCAACCTTCCCCTACACCGAGTTTGCAAGTTCCTCCTCTGACTCCCTACTTGGTCTTGGAGTTTTCGGAGCTGAGTTATCCAAGTCTGTCTGCATCATCTCTGAGAATTTCTTCATCCTTGGATCTGAAACTTGCTCTGAGCTCTTGGACCCGGGGCTGCCCTTTCAGAACCTTGGCACAGGTTAGCTTGGCTCTGACTTTGGCCTTAGGGGGTTCTCCACAGAGCAGGAAGGGACTACAGACCAAAGACTTGCCCTTGCAGATCCGGGGTCCTGTTCTTCTTGGGGGGGAGTCTGCCTTTGAGGTCATGGAGCGAGCTTTGTCTGCTTCTACGACAAAGACAGTTTCCTTCCCCTCAGATCCTCAGTCTGCAGGCTTGTCATCTCTTCACTTGGAGTCTCATCTGTCCTCTCCACAGGGACAGCTGGTACCAAAACCCCATGCTTCTCAGCAGGGTGTTCTGATCTCTTCTGATACCTCCCCACAGCATCCCAATGAGGAGGTACCTATGAAGAGAATGTGCAAGAGGAAGCACTTAGACTCCCCAGCGGAGTCAGTCACAGAAGATACAGACTTTGATGAATGTGAAGGGTCCCCACGGTTACCTACTGAAGATGTTCAGTTCAGGGACATCCTTGAAATCCTGAAGCAGAGAGGTGACTGGAAGTCCAACAATCCTTTGTCTGAGGTGTCTGTATTCCTAGAGGCATTCGGTACTGGCCTGTCTACTTCCTGGGTGGCTCTGCCCACCAATGAGCTCATAGAGTTGATCTCTCAGTGGGCATGGAAGGCCCCAAACACCATTGAACCAATCCCCAGGAGACCAGACAAAAACATCACAGCTCTAGAAGACAAACAGTTTTGAGCAAAAGAGGTGCCTATTGATGCCATGGTTGTAGTGGCAGCCACTAAAAAGGAACTCACCGAAGGGAGTTCCACTGTCCATCCATCAAACAAGAAGCTTTGGGCGATGGACAGGTTTGAGAAGCATGTCTGTGCTTCAGTGACCTTCGCCTTCAGGTCTCTGAACTATTTGGCACATTTTACCAGGTTACAGAGAGACCTATTTAAGGAATTCCCTAATACCC
The DNA here is from genome assembly GCF_019279795.1 of Protopterus annectens. Lineage (NCBI taxonomy): Eukaryota > Metazoa > Chordata > Ceratodontiformes > Protopteridae > Protopterus > Protopterus annectens. Next base: position 187,141,223 of record NC_056740.1, read on the forward strand.
CTTCAGGATCCATTTCTGATGAGGTACAGGCATCTGTGACTTCTCAGTTGGCTATCCTGCAATCCAGTTCCAGTTGTTCTTTGACGCTAATTTCACACATGGCTGAAGGAACCTCAAGGGCAGTGGGTTTTGGTATTTCCATAAGGAGCCTCACCTGGATGTGCTTATGTGATTTTGCAGAGCCCTTCAAGTCTTTGTTCGTCAATGCTCCCTTTGACAGTACGTCTTTGTTTGGCCTCAGAGTTAAAGACACATTATCCAGGTGTGAAAAAGACAGAAAGACCCTGTATGCCATGGGTGTATGTTTTTTTAAGTCTCAAAGATCCTTCTCCAGGAAACAATGAGGTACTGGGAAAACAAGGTTCAAGAAGTCCCATGGTCTTTTCCAGGCCACATGTGGAGGAGATTCTCCCAAGGGTAGAGGGGGAACTCAAATGGTAAACGGCTCCCTCATGGCAGAGGTGGACCACAAAACCAAGTGTCTAGAGACTCGTTTTTTTGATAGACCTTTTCAGCACTCCTGAAAGGAGGCCCGATTGTCCCCCTCTGGAAGCAATCAGGGGTTGTTTATCCCTGCACCAGAGAGCCTGGTTAGAGATAACAGATACTTGGGTGCAGAGGATCATTTCCAGAGGTTATGTAATACCCTTTTCCTTTTCAACCCCAGTCTCAAGAAAAATCCCTGATGTTCCACCCAGTCAGAGGGAGCAAGCAGCTCTTTAAATACAAAAGCTGCTAGAAAAAAAGAGTCATCCGAGAGGTCCCACCAGACCAGATAGAATCCGGAACTTACTCGAGATTCTTTTTAGTGCCAAAGAAAACAGGGGACTGGAGACCAGTCTTGGATCTCAGCAACTTAAACAGATCTGTTTGAGGCACCAAGTTATGGATGGTCACAGTTCAGTCCATTCTCCCATTTCTGGGAAAGGCAATTGGATGTGCTCGTTAGACCTTCAGCATGTGTACTATCACATAAAGATGAACGGGCAGGGAGTCAGTCATTACCAATTCATGATTCAGGATGCGTGCTTTCACATAAAGATGAACAGAAGATCCAGAAGGCACTTACTCTTCTGGCAGGGAGTCAATCATTACCAGTTCAGAGTGCTGCCCTTTGATATTGCCACAGTCCCGAGGGTGTTCACCAAATGTATGGCAGTAGTAGCAGCTCACTTGAGACTGCAAGGATTCCGTGTGTTTCCATATTTAGACAACTGCCTCATTACCTCCCTGGCTAGGCATCAAGTAATAGAGGCAAGAGATTAGGTTCTTCAGACATGCTGTTATCTAGGGATAACCATAAACTACAAAAAGTCTCAGTTGGAACCTACTCAGAATTTGGAATTTATAGGAGAACTGTTCAACACATAGTCAATGATAGCTTCAATGCTCCCTCTAAGAGTTCAGACCTTAAGAGTACAGATCTGGAAAATAATCTGCAGTACCAAAGTTTCAGCCTGTGTGGTGCTTTAGGCTCTAGGATCAATGGCAGCAGCAATAACTCTAGTACCTTTAGCCAGATTTTACATGAAGATTTTGCAGTGGATACTAACCACACAATGGTCAACACTTTATCAACCCTGATACATATTACTCAGATATGCAAGAGAGATCTCAGGTGGTGGATTCAGTCAGACCAGGTTCTACAAGGGCGTCCATTAATTCTCCCTCAGTCCAAGGCCATTGTGACCATGGATGCTTCCCAGTTAGGGTGTGGGGGGGCATTACTTGGGGAAAACAGTCCAAGGCAGTTGGTCTCCCAAAGAGGTCAATTTGCATATCAATGTCCTAGAGATGAGAGCAGTGCTTTTAGCGTTGCAGGACTTTCAAGAAGCTCTGCCTTGGGGAAGATTGCAATTCAGATGGGCAAGATAATAAACTATAAAACTGTTGGACATTACTACTGCACTAGTTCACAAGTGGTTTACCTAACACAAGTGGTTTACCTAGCTCAGTGTCAACACTGCCCATAATTTTATATAGGCAAAACCTCCCGTAGATTAAGAGACTATGTTTATGAACACAATCTGGACATTAGAAAAGAGAGAACACCAATGCTTTGTTCAGACACATTAGTGTTAATCCTACACATACTTCAGGGTTTATGGTTATTCAACAGGTCAAAAAGGATGCACAAGGGAAAATCATTGATGAACATCTGACTCAACAAGAATTAAAATGGCAAATCCATTTGGATGTCATGTCTGCACCCAGTTTAAATGATGGTTGCTCACTTGCGCCAGTTTTAAAACTTAAGAATTATGTTATTTAGTGGAAGTCTTTTATACAGTTGTGATTCTCTTTTTATACAGTCATGTGATTTTTAATTTGATTCTCATTGGTTGTAGTAGTATATTTAAATAGTTGTTTTGTGTTTTAACATTGTTCTGATGAAGTTCCTACCAGAAGAATGAAACCGCTAAACCTTGTGTTTTGACTCAATAAACAAGTGGTTTCAAGCAGCAAGTGGTTTCCTTGTCGTGGTTTAGTATTCCTAGTATGTCTTTTGGATTCATATTCAAATAGACAACATGTCAGTAGTTTGGTACATCAACAAATAAGGAGGGACCAGATCTTATCCCTTGTGTCGAGAAGCACTCAGAGTGTGGCAGTAGGTGATCTCATCCAACTGCTTTCTCATCGCAACGCAAATTGTGGGGAAGTCCAGTGTGATAGCAGACAAGCTGAGCAGGTGCATTATTCTACCTCACAAATGGTCTGTCAACAAGAATGTGATAGATATGATTTTTCATCAGTGGGGACAATGTTGCTGAGATCTTTTCACTTCACCTCCCCCAAACAACAAATGCAGCAGCTACTTTGCCCTGATCTCCCCACAGGGGAGTGACCAAGGGATGCTCTACTTCATGATTGACCCCGGCCTGCTTTATGACTACCCACCAATCCCGCTAATGTCTAAATTACTGCAGAAAGCTGCCATGTTGAAGAGCAAAGTTATCCTCATTGCACCTTTTTGGCTTATATAGATTTGTTTCCCCTTCCTTTGGTCTCCCTTACTCCACCAACCGTGGATTCTGGATCTGGCTCCAGGCCTCCTGTCTCATCCAACAGGCATGATCCATCCAGACATACCGAATCTCAGGCTGACTTCCTGGCTTCTCCATTTCCATTAATAAACAGACAACCTATGCTCTCTTCCCCAGTCCATCAGATACTTTTAGCTTCCTGTAAACCATCTACATGTAAACTCTACTCCAGTAAATGGAAAAGATTTGCTTGTTGGGCACGTCAAAATATTATGGATTCCTTTTCAGCTCCTTTGCATAGTATCCTTGAACCTTTAGCCTTAGTTTTTAAAGAAGGAGTTAGCTCCTCCACAGTGAAAGTTCAGTTGGCAGTGATATCAAATTTTCACATGGGATTTGAAGGTGCTTCTTTTACCTTCCATAGACTCTGCAAAACCTTTATGCGAGGCGCTGTTCTTCTGAGGTCTCCCTTTAGGGACCCTACTCCCCCATGGGATGTCAATTTGGTACTGCAGCAACTTACTCAACCCCCTTTGAACTAGTAGCTAAATGTGACCTCAAGTATCTTTCTTGAAAAACAATTTTTCTAGTAGCCATTACTTCTGCCAGAAGAATTTCAGAGATTCAGACCTTGTCTTCGAAACTGCCTTACTTGCTTTTTCACAAAGACAGGGTCAGTTTATGAACTAATGGTTCCTTTCTCCCTAAAGTGGATTTAGAGGCTAATATCAATCAATCTATCAATTTGCTCATGTTCTTCCCCAAATTTACTAACAAAGGTGAATAAACCTTACATTTATTGGTTGTCCACATGGAATTATGTTTTTACCTGCACAGAATGGAACATTTCAGGAAGTCTGAGCAATTATTTGTCTCTTTTTCTGACAAAAAACTAGGAAAACCTGTCGCCAGAATAACTCTGGCCAGATGGCTGACTGATTGTATTTCTTATGTATATATAAATATATATATATATATATATATATATATATATATATATATATATATATATATATATATATATATATATATGTAAAACAAATCGTGCCTTACCTTATCAAAGCCATTACAGGCTCATTCATCTAGAAAAATGGCTATGTCATCAGTCTTCCAGTCTAGGCTTCCATGGATGATGTTTGTGCAGCAGCAACTTGGGCTACTCCCCATACCTTTGTTATTCATTACAAATTCAATATGGTCTTCAGAGGTGGGGCATCATTGTTTCAGTGGTGGTCAGGAATATCCTTCCTTGAGTCCACCTGGGGATTTAAGTAGCTGGGGATTCTGTCCCATAAGTTGAGGACAGAATGAAAATTGACAACATCACCATACCATGTTATCAAACTCACCATAACGTTCCATCTGTGTTGTCCATTTTCATTCTTCCTCAACTCCTGTCCCACCATCCCCCTGCCCTAAATACTTCTGGACAAGCAAGTGTTTTTAAGTATGCCACTTCCTTGGTACATAGCTCCAGATATAGTCTCCTGTCTACGTAACTGCAATACTTATTTCTGCTGTTATTGGCAAAGAAGATCTGAGGTACTTGGGGTTTATGCATTGTAGGTAAGGGAGCAGGAGTAGCTCAAGAGTTTTTCTGGTTGCCACAAGCTTTTGCAACAGCCGAGTCAGATCCTAGGGATCAGATCCGAACCCATAAGTTGAGGAGGTATGAAAATGGACAACACAGATGGAACATTACGGTGAGTACGTAGCTTCTATTTTCGTCTCTTCCCCATATCCTTATCTGCCACACCGGAATCATTTTTAATCCATACCCTAAATGCTTCATTTTATCATGTCCCTATAAATATGGATATTGCTGAACCAAGTCGTGTTTGGGTACATAATTTACTGTTATTGCCTTTGTTTTAGCTTCATTCATTTTGTATCGCAAAAAGATCTGAAACTGTCTCAAGATATTCCACAACACTGCAAGGTCCTTTTCTGGTTTTATCAGGTATAAAATAATATTGTCTGCAAATAGAGCCAGCTTTTCTTGACTACCCTACCAATTATATCTTTGAATTTCTGAGTCCCTTATTTTCTTTGCCAATGGTTCTAAATGTAATGCAAATAACAAAGGAGAAAGAGGACACCCCTACCTTGTTCCTCTACTCAAGCAGAAATTATCAGAGAGCATCCACTTTAATTTTCACCTCCAATCCCTCATATATCCTCCAAATCAACCTTATAAGTTTATCAGGGAATGCAAATGCTTCCATTGCCCTGCTCAGAAAGTCCAAGCCGACTGTGTCAGATGCTTTCTCTGCATCAAGACCCACTAATAACAGTGGTATTTTCTTACTTTCTGCTTCACTCTAGAGCTTGGTCATCATTGTTCTGTTAATGTTGTCAAATGTTTGCCTCCCCTCCTCAGTACCACATGGATGCATTAATTTTTTTCTCTCTTTACACATGCTCTTATTAAAACATTTACACTCATTAGCTTGACCTCTACATCACTTGCATATATGTATATGTATATATCTTCTTCTCTACTTTATACTCTTCTATTTATATTAGAATTATATCTTTTAAAACATCATTGTATTTGAAAATTCAATTACTATATGATCTATATACAACCCTCAGCTTTATTCTTGTTGTACTAAAAATGTTTATGTTCTCTACTTGAATGTAGTGTAACTTACGTACTGTAATTTTGAGCTTTTTCTCCTGGAGTCTCCACTAAAAATGGGCTCCTAGCTCAGTTGGACCAACCCGGTTAACAAATGTGAAATAAAGAAAGAAATAAAGAAATATTGTTAAAACATTTCAGATCCTTATCAGTTTTCCCCCCTAGCTTCCAAACACCCACAGGAATACCATCAGTTCCTGGGGACTTTCCTGTAGATTGGTTATATGTCACCATTTTTTTTCTCAGCTCCTCCTATTCTGTTAGTAATTGAACCTCGTCTACCTCTAACCATTTTTACCTTTTCTTGATTTCCATGTTTCTCTGGTTTATACAGACTTTTATAGAATTTCCAAAATATTTCTAATACCTCTACAGGTGATCTTCCTTGTTATAGGCTCCCTAATCTTGGACACCGCCCTTTCTAGTTTCTGTTGCCTGAGTCGTGCTAAAAGTTTTTGTGCTCTAGAGTTATTATCAAAAACAGCTGCTTAACAGCAATCGTCCTAAACTCATGCATGTTATCAAGGTCATCCCTTATTTTCTGTTTAGCATTCTGCAGTTGCTCCTTTTCCTGTTCTGTGAGATTCCCACTGTTCTCCAATACTGTAGCATTTGTCAGTCCCTCTAAATAATTATTGTTACTTCTTTACCATATATCCCTCTCTTATATTTCCACCCTATTTTTAGTTTCCACTTTAATTTTATCCCATTAAATAGCTATATTTTCAGAAGTAATTTCTATCTTCTCTAATAGCTCCTGAATAATTTCCAGTACCTATTCCTTAAATTCCTCTCTTTCCAACAGATAGGTGGGAAAGTGCCAGTGTCTCATTTATGTTTTTATTTTAGTTATTATTGGTGTATGATCTGAAATAGTTACTGGCTGTGTATCAAGACCTTCAATTAAATATGCGTGTTCCTGTGAAATGCAAATTCTGTCTATCCTAGCCCAGTTTTTGTAGCTTGCAGAATAGTATGTAAATTTACTCCGAACTCTTGGTACTGAATTCATATCTTCCATGCCAAATATTTTCATAAATTTCTTCAAAAGTCTACCCTCCTTTGTTATACTTTCCCTTCTGATACCCCCTGACACATCTTCATTTCTACAAATCAAATTCCAGTCCCTGGAAACTCCTGCTGGTAGGATTGCATCTTTACTATTAAAGGTCTAGGTTTTCTCATAGCCAGGTTTATATGTATGATGTGCCCTTTCAGTTGGCAACTCCTGCTGTGGAATACCAGCCCAGCTGCTTATTTGTGCTTTCATAAAATTAACACAGTCTGTTCCTTCCAGCTTCTTTGGTATGGCTAAAAATCTCAGATTTTCCCTATGTGCTTTGTCCTCTAATTCTATTATTTTTTTTTAAACATCTCTTATTGAGCAGTCTCATATTCAACCAACCTTTTCCTCATTTCATTCTCTGATTTTTGCAGTTTTATCACCTCATCTGAATATCTGTTTAAAGCTATTACCATTTTTTCCAGCCTTTTGTTATTTGAGTTGATATACTCCATCAGTGTTTTGTTTATTTTAACCAGATCTTATACTTTCCTCTAGGTTACTAGAAGTCACGTCTAGAGCTTGCACTGCTTTTTGCTGAGAAGTTGCAGTACTTTCCCCAGTCAGTGTTTTTCCTCACCGTTTGTAGCTGATTTTCCTCTCAGGCCCTCTTTATTTCTTTTTTTCCTGGTTTCCAGTTACTGAAATTTGCCCAGAAACACAAAAGTATACTGGCCATCTCTGCTGAGTTTCTGTTTTCACACTGGAAGAGCTAGAATTAAGCTTTTACTCAATGTGCAGCCATCTGGGAAGTCAGTTTCCTCTTCCTCTGTCTGCACATCTCCAATTCTCCACATTAGGGAAAATTCTTTGGAGCCTCCTTGGTGTAAACAATATGTATTTAAACACTTCTATGCAAATATTCTGAATCTTCTGAATTTTGATGTATACATTGGTACCCAGGAAAACTCTAATAGTTGGTCTTTAGTAATTTGCTTTTGGATATTTTTTCCAGTATACCCTGTTTTTTTTTCTGATTGAGTCATGTAGTTATCATGCAGAATGTTATATGCCCTGCTGATTATCCCCCTTTTGATGCCCTTCCGTTCACATTTCTATCAAAAACTTCCCTGACTCTGTCTTTTCTACTACTGGTCCCATTGATATGTCCCTTTGTCTGTATTCCTCTTCTAAACTTTGACAAGGGTGTCTGTGTCTGTTGTGTAATCAAAACAATTGCTTTGCCTCAGATTCTGGCTTGTAGTTTGTGGGAAATTTCCCTGTGGGAGCAATTGGTTGTTGACACATGGCTGAATTGCAATTCAGCTACAGAGATAAGTAGCTACAGCAAATTCCCTCTAGGTACAGAGAAGCATGTTGTGCTGTGCCCACAGCTGGAATAACCAAGTGCATGGGAGAATTGGAATGTATACGACCTATAACTGGAATGTGTGTGATCTGTTTTATTAGGATCTTCCTCTGATGAAAATTCAAGTGTAAGCTTGGCACCAGCAGCTGAATGTGTAACTAGGACAGTCTATTGTGTCTCTCCCTGAACATTTTATCATGTTGTAGGACAAACAAAATTTGCAGGATACTTGCAAAAAATCCCTGTTCAGGGGAATGTTTGTTACTCCCCAAAGAAGAACGCTGTGTATAGGAAGACCATATGCACAACTGCCACAATGTATTTTTCATGTGTTATGGATAGGGCATGTCTACAAAAGAACTTGATTAAATTGCCCACTTGGGCCCAGAAGAATAATATGTCGATAAATACATCAATAACTAAGCATATGAAATTTAGGCGACATAAATTGAAAGGTGAATACTTAATAAAGCACATAATGATTGAAACTGTAGATTCATTTAAGGACCTGGGTATATGGGTAGATCCAGCTTTGAGTTTTTCTAATTGTATCAACCAATTGTTTAATGATAGTTATAGAAGTATAGGATGTATAAAAAGATTTATAATGTCTAGGAAATCAGAAATTATGAAGTCATTATTTGTTAATTATCTTAGATCCAAAGTTGAGTATGAAATAACAATATGCAAACGCTATAAGAAAAAGAAAAAAAACACAAGTAAACTAGGGCATCCATGGATGTGAAAATTTAAGTTATTATGAAGGACTAAAATTATTAATTATCTTAGATCCAAAGCTGAGCATGGAATAACAGTATGGAAACTCCATAAGAAAACAACCACAAGTAAACTAGGGCATCCATGGATGTGAAAATTTTAGTTATTATGAAAGACTAAAATATATGAACTTGTACAGTGTCTCCTACAGATATCTAAAAGGAGATCTTATTCAGGTATATAGGGCATTTAGAGACAACTACCTCTGGGAATGTTTGGTATTTATCAAAAAGTACTAGAGAATCATCAGACAACCTGTGTAGAAGATTCCATAGGAATGAGAAGTGTACTAACTGGTTCTTTGAGAGAGTAGCTGATGCATGGAATAGACTACCAAATTGCATTAAAGCAGGCACTAGTTTAGATATTTTTAAGAACAGCCTGGACACTTATTAGAGAACAACTGGTTTGGTGTATTGGCAGGCTAGGAGGGCATTATTATGTCTCTGCTTGAAATATTTGTATGTATGTATGTATGTATATAAATAAGCCTTAATTCTGTAGCATTATAATATCCTGTCAGGTCAAACAAACCCAAGTCTCCATATTCCACTGGAAGAATCAACTGTTTACTGATTACCAGCCAGCATTTCTCCTCAGGTTGGTAATAATATGGCTGAGCAACATGTAACCCTAACAAGCCAATAACAATTGTCATTGCTTATATATTTACTATCTAAATCCTTGAAAAGAACCAGATTATCTATTTTTTATTTTTTTTATTTTCTGCCTGCTTTTGACCCACATCTCTTAGCTACTGTTTCACTTTCCTTTTTAAGCCATACCCCTAAATATTTAATTTTTCATGTCCTCACAAATATGAATTTTTTACACTAATTCATGTATCTGAGAATAATTTACCACAATTGCTTTATTTTTTCCTCATTTATTTTATATCCTGAAACATTAGAATGTTCCATAGTTCTAGGATATAATATTTTGGGTGTGTCAAGTTATACAATTACATCATCTATAAATAAAGCCAGCTTTTCTTGCCTACCTCCCCAAACACATGCTTTTACATTACGCTTCCTATTTTTGTCAGAGGTTTCATATGAATAGCAAAACAAAAAAAAGGGGGGGGGTGCATCCCTTACAATTTCTAGTCAAACTAATTTCTCTGGTAATATTCCCACTACCTGTATTATTGTTTCTGATCCACTTTATATTTTCATATGAATTCAGCTAATACAATGGAGCATGCAAATGCTTCCATAGCCCTTGTCATGACTTTCAAGCAGACTCTGCTAAAAGCCTTTATCTATATTCGGATGTATCAATAATATTGAATGTTAAGTTGTCTATCTCGCCTTCATTCTTGCTGGATGGGTTCGGAGCCGACCTCGGCTCCGACTCGGCCACTCTAAAAGCTCGAGAGTTGGTTCCACCGGCTCGAGGCTCCCCTTATATCCCATAATGCTAGGCGTGAGTTACCTTAGATCTCGTTTGCCGCTACAGCATCGAGGTGTTGGTTTTTCTACCGGCTTGTTGGTAAGTGTATTTTTTGTGAAATTAGCATACTTAAAACCCTATAATTTTAAGTTTATATATATTTCCCTTAGTGTAGTGGATTTCTACCCCTGTTTTCCGAAAAATCCCATTTTTTTCCTACAAGAACTTTTAAAGTTCTCTCTCGGGCCTTCTGGCCTTTCCCCATCCCCTAGTGGTGTGTGTGTGTGTTACTCTTAATTAAACTTTAGTTAATTGTTTATTTTTGAGTTTTTAGAAGTAAAATTAGTGTAATCAGTGTGTCTGTTTGAGAGTGTGTGATTACACTTTTTTGTCTAGGATGTCTAAAGACACAAAGGTCTCAGGCTTCAAGAAGTGTGATGCGTGCTGTCAGAAAATGTCTCTGACAGACGGTCACACTTCTTGTGTCTACTGCCTGGGGCCTTTGCACCTGCAGGACTCCTGTGCTGTATGCCACAGCTTCAGCCCCAGGGTCCTGCAGGAAAGAAAAATAAGTTGATCCTACGGGGTCTTCTTAAGCCTGAGGATTCCCTTTCTGCTTCTGGGAAGCCCTCTAAGGTTTCTAGGTCCTCGGCTCCAGCTACTGAGCCGAGACCTAAAGCTACAAAACATATGTCTGCATCGGCTCCGGCTGGAGCCGATGAGTCTACAGCTTCTGTGGTTCCCTCGGCTCCGGCTGGAGCCGAGGTAGTAATTCCCTTGTCGGCTCCGACTAGACCTTCGGAGCCGACATCTAGGAAGAGATCCAGGTCACCATCCCTTGGCTCCGTTCATTCGGCTCCAGCATCTCCTCTGCTGTCTGAACGGAGCCATAAATCTCACTCCTCTAGGTCATCGAGGCTGTCAGATCATGACCTCCAGAGGGTAGTGAGTCGACTTCTTAAGTCCGAGGCACTGGCCCAAATGCTTCAGAGCCCGACTCATCAGTCGATGCCTGCCCCTGTCCATCAATATATTCCTCCTCCGACTCCGTTGAGCTCGGAGCCGGGGCGTTTCGGAACCGAGACTGTGGCAGCGTCGGAGCCGATACAGGTGTCTTCGGCTCCGTCGGCTCCGATTTCTTCTTTCGAGGATTCTCGGCGCCGGACTTCCCTCGTCGGCTCCGAGGGGATGAGTGGCATCGGACCCTTGTCCGACCCCGCTCTTCCTCTCGGAGCTTCGGCGCTGGTGAGTTCGGCTCCGACATCGGCCTCGGAGCCATCACTGTCGGTGCCGAGGGAGGTCCTCAGCATATCGGAGCGGGGACCTCTGGCTTTGCCTGACAGGGGTGCGTTCGAGGTCATGCGGAGTGTGTTAGAGCCTGGCTCTACTCCACAGTCGGCTCCGTCCGCCCCTCCCTCTACGGTGCCTCAGGTCAAGTCGACTCACTCCCTCATCCCGGACCGCAGAGAGCCAGCTCCTCAGGAACCCCCTGTGGGGATTTCATCCTCTTCCGAGGCCTCTCCTGATTTGGCAGAAGAGCCCACTCGGAAGAGGAAGTGTAAGAGGAAACACATTGACTCACCTGAGTCCATCACATCTGACACAGATTTAGATGATTCCGAGGGTTCCCCCCGTTCCCCTTCTGAAGATGTCTCCTTTGCAGACATTCTCGAAATCCTCAAACAGAGGGGAAATTGGCCAGCCCTCAGCCCTTCGGAGGATGAATCTGTGTACCTTGAGGCGTTCGGCTCTCGTCCTTCCACCTCCTGGGTGTCTCCCCCCTTTGACCCCCTCATGCAGGTGGTAGCTAAAAAGGCATGGACGGCTCCTGATTCAGTGGACCCCACTCCCAGGAGACCCTCCAAATTCATAACGGCACCAGCAGACAAACAGTTCTTGACAAAAGGAGTTTCTGTGGATGCTATGGTGGTAGCTGCTGCCACTAAGAAGGAACTAGCTGATCCTTCAGTACCTGTCCATCCACCTAACAAGGAATCTAGGTCCATGGACAGGTACGGGAAGTGGATGTTCTCATCAGCGACATTTACTATGCGTTCGCTGAACTACCTGTGCCATTTCACTCGTCTTCAAAGGGACTTAATTAAAGAAGCGAGTGACATGTTGAAGGACCCTACAGCTGCGGGTTTTCAAGATAAGATGAACACGCAGCTGGCTACCCTTAACTCCATAGCCAACTCCTCCATGCGCCTCCTTTCTTATGCGGCTGATGGAGCGAGTAGGGCCGCAGGGACAGGTGTGGCCTTACGTAGGCATGCCTGGATGCGGCTATGCAATTTTGCGGACCCCTTCAAGACGTCTTTCACTAACTCCCCGTTTGATGGATCATCTCTCTTTGGTCCTCAAGTGAAAGAAACCTTGACTAGGTGTGAGACTGATGGCAAGACTCTTTCTGCCGCCGGAGTCCGTTTTTCTACTCCTTCTAGGCCTTACCCCAAAGGCCAGAAAAGTGGGAAAATGTGGTTCCGTAAACAATCTCAAGGGACTTCGCCTGACGCACAAAGTCGTTTTCCCGCCAGAGGCAGAGGCGGGAATAACAATGGTAGACGTCGCCCTAGAGGCAGGGGGGCTCCGCAGAACCAGGGCAATCGGGAAGCCTTCTCTGATAAGCCCTTTCAGCATCCCTGAGGTGTTGCCCGACTGCCCACCTTCGGAGGCAGTCGGGGGAAGATTGTCACTGTACCCAGAAGCCTGGCTATCCCTGACTCAAGACAAATGGGTACAGTCCGTCATTTCCGAAGGCTATTCTATCCCCTTTCTTCGAATTCCAATCCAATCAAAAAAATCCCTTCCAGATGTTCCACCCGCTCAAAGGGATCTAGCGGTTTTGGAAATTTCAAAACTGCTTGCAAAAGAGCAATTCAGCCAGTTCCAGCAGACCAGATAGGATCCGGAATCTACTCAAGGTTCTTTTTAGTTCCAAAGAAAACAGGGGACTGGAGACCAATTTTGGATCTCAGTATCTTGAACAGATCAGTCAAGAAAACAAGATTTCGGATGGTCACGCTGCAATCCATCCTTCCCCTATTGGGAAAAGGCAACTGGATGTGCTCTATAGACCTTCAGGATGCGTACTATCACATAAAATGAACAGGCGCTCCAGAAGATGCCTGCGCTTCAGGCTGGGAACCAGTCATTTTCAGTTCAGGGCCCTGCCCTTTGGTCTCACCACTGCGCGCCGGGTGTTTACCAAATGCATGGCAGTGGTAGCTTCTCACCTGAGACGACAAGGATTCCAGGTGTTTCCATATTTGGACGACTGGCTCCTCACAGCTCCCACCAAGCATCTCCTTCTGATGGCCAGGGATTACACTTTTCGCATTTGTCAAAAGTTAGGCATTTCAATAAATTGCGAAAAGTCTGTTTTGTCGCCTTGTCGCTATTACTTTCATAGGCGCAAATCTAGACACAGTAGACATGTCTGCGAGACTAACACATCAGAGAATAGCAGACATTCACAAACTAGTCTCACTCCTTTTCAACAACAACAGAATCAAAGCCAGGTTAGTTCTGAAAGTGTTGGGAATTATGGCGGCCATACCTCTGCTTCCATTAGCCAGATTCCACATGCGGATCCTTCAATGGATGCTCTTTACACAATGGTCATACCAGCAACTTCCAATGTCTCACACCATTATGATCACGCAAGCGTGCAAAAATCATCTCATGTGGTGGATGTCTTCCCCTCAGCTCTTGTTGGGAAGACCCTTTGTTCCACCCCCTCCGGTTGCTACTCTGACAACGGATGCCTCCCTGATCGGGTGGGGGGGGCATTATCAGGGCAGGACGGTCCAGGGCACATGGCAACCAAACGAATGCCACTTGCACATAAATGTTCTGGAGATGAGAGCAGTGCTTTTAGCGTTGCAAGCCCTTCAAGACTCTCTTCCCTTGGGAACGATTGCAATCCAGACAGACAATATGTCTGTAGTGTGGTACATCAACAAACAAGGCGGAACCAGGTCATACCCCCTGTGTCGAGAAGCACTCAGATTGTGGCAATGGGCGATTTCTTCTCAGCGGTTTCTGATAGCAACGCACATCCCTGGGAAGTCCAATCAAATTGCGGACAAGTTGAGCAGAGCTATCCTCATGCCTCACGAGTGGTCTCTGAAAGACTCTGTTGTGAGAGAAATTTTCCTCAAGTGGGGTCAGCCTTGCTGCGATCTTTTTGCTACTCCCCAAAACAGCAAGTGCAGAGAATATTTCACTCTATTCCCTTTACCAGGCCAACCCAGCAGAGACGCTCTAGTCCAAGTTTGGCCCCGGGGACTTCTGTATGCATTTCCTCCTTCCCACTAATCTCTCAAGTGATACAGAAAGCTATCGCTCAGAAGGCCTCATTAATCCTCATTGCTCCTTACTGGCCTCGACAGGTGTGGTTCCCCTTTCTACATCAATTTCTATTGAGCGACCGTGGCATCTGGACCTAGTTCCAGATCTTTTGATCCATCAGTCGGGTCAGTTTCATCGCTCCTCCCTCTCTGAACCTCACTGCTTGGTTCCTCCAGTTCCAACCTTAGCCAGGCTTCCTCAATTATCTCACTCCGTTCGAGATATTTTGATAGCTTCCCATAAATCTTCCACTCGGAAGATTTATTTGAGTAAGTGGAAACGCTTCACACATTGGGCTCAAGGAAGGGACATAGATCCTTTCACTGCTTCCATCCAAATAGTCCTTGATTTTCTAGCTGAACTCTTCCATGCAGGTTCATCTCCCTCTACTCTTAAAGTTCAATTGGCAGCTATTTCTAACTTCCATGTGGGTATTTCTGAATCTGCCTTAATGTCCCACAAGCTTTGCAAAGCATTTTTGAAAGGAGTTTTTCTTCTCAGACCTCCTATAAGAAATCCTCCTTCTCCTTGGGACCTAAATTTAGTTCTTGCTTCTTTGATTCTTCCCCTTTCGAACCTGCAGTCTCCTGTTCTTTAAAATTGCTATCATGGAAGACTCTCTTTCTGGTAGCTATTACTTCAGCTAGAAGAGTTTCAGAACTTCAAGCACTCAGCTGTCGACCTCCTTATCTCTTGTTTCATAAGGACAGGGTATCCTTACGAACGAACCCGTCCTTTTTGCCCAAGGTAGTCTCGACGTCAAATCTAAATCAAAGCATTGACCTCCCTGTCTTGTTTCCAGAATATTCCAATAGATCTGAACAAAATTACACTACCTGGATGTTCATCGTCAATTGAGGTACTATTTGGATAGAACAAAACAATTCAGAAAATCTGACCAGCTGTTTGTCTCCTATGCGAAGGCAGAAAGGGACTTTCAGTATCAAAGGTATCATTATCCAGATGGCTAACATCTTTGATTTCCCTTGTATATGAAATTAGACACCAAAAGCTGCCTAATAAACCTAAGGCCCATTCCACCAGAGCTTTGGCTACTTCTTTAGCCTTCCAAGACAGACTGCCTATTGACACCATTTGTGCAGCGGCTACTTGGGCTTCTCCTCACACTTTCATTTCTCATTATAAGTTGGATTTAGCTTCTAGGCATAGAGCTAACTTTGGTTCCACTGTTCTCAGGAGTCTGTTCTGTTAGGCCACCCGGGACAAGGTGCTAGGGGCGGTCCCATCCAGCAAGAATGAAGGCGAGATAGACAACTTAACATAAAGAAGTTATGTTCTTACCATAACGTTCCATGTTAGTTGTCTTCTTCTCGCCTTCTTCTTCGGCCCCACCCTCCTGCCCCTGGCCTGGACAGACCTAGAGGAGTTGTGATTGTGACCTCTCTTTCTACCACCTCTGTACTTTAGGTATATGCCCTGCTGTGCATATTTCCTGGATCAGGATGTAGGTCACCCTTCTCTTCTCCCTTGTTTATAGAGGTGGATTTTGTTACTAATTATTCTGTTACTATTATAGGCTGGGCCTAGCTTACAAACGAGATCTGAGGTAACTCACGCCTAGCATTATGGGATATAAGGGGAGCCTCGAGCCGGTGGAACCAACTCTCGAGCTTTTAGAGTGGCCGAGTCGGAGCCGAGGTCGGCTCCGAACCCATCCAGCAAGAAGAAGGCGAGAAGAAGACAACTAACATGGAACGTTATGGTAAGAACATAACTTCTTTTTTTTGTCTAGTTCTGCCTTTCTTTGTAACATAATTTTTCTGTTTATATTATCAAATGTCTGCGTCCCCCTACTAAATGATCCACGTTAATTAATTTCAGTAAAATCTTTGCTAGTCTCTTTGCCAATATTGGCCTGTAAGATACATGGTCAGCAGGATCTTTCCCTTCCTTGGGAAAAACTACAACAGCTGCTTTCTTCCATAATGTTGGTATCTCTTCCTCCTCCTTTATACTATTAAACAATTGTTTCCAGATCTTAATTAGTCTCTTCTACCCATCTTCTAGATTATTACTGGTATACCATGAATTCTTTTGGATTTGCCTGTTGTTTGGCCCAAGATTACTTGTTTTATCTTTTTCCTCAGTATATTTATTGTTTTCCTCATTAAATCATAAATCCTTTCTGACACCCAGTTACTAAATTCCTCCCTTTTTACCTGGCACATGGGAAATCTCCAAAGCCTGATAATCCTACTACCACCCTAGTTCCTTATTTCAGCCTTGATTGATGCAAGATCACATGTTGTTATTGGGTGGTTCTCAAAACTTTGTAATAGAGAGACATGTTTTTATCTTATGTAATTTCTATCTAACCTAGCCCAGTTTCTGTATCGTGAGGAGTACTAAACATATTCCGTCTGCCCTTTATTTCAAACAAAACATCCTCCAAGCCAAAAAATCTTCATATATTTCATTAAAAATCTACCCTTTCATATCTTTCTACTGTAGACCCTTGATACAGCTTAATTAAAGCTTGAGTTACCCCTCTTATATATCTAACTGCTTAGTACACACTGCAGTTCTTAGGATGTTCTTCTTTCGGCTTTTCCCTGTTAGGGGTCGCCACAGCGGAACTCCGGTCCGCTAATGATTGGCAGTAGATTTTTACATACTGGCTTGCCGGGTCTAACGTACAACCTTCAAGGAAGGAATGCCCATTCACGCATGTCGCTACACAGAAGACGCTCTAACTGAGAATCGAACGGGGGACGTCTAACTGGGAGGCGACAACGCTACCGCAGCACCACTACCGCAGTTACTGTAGTTCTTAGGATATTAACCCATTTTTCCATCTTACCTTTAAAATCTGCAACACCTAGTCTAAGACCACTACTTATTTGAGAGCCCACATTATGCCTTTCAGTAGTCATCTTGGGATTAGTGCTTTTGTGTTACTTTTAGTGAAAGAAGGAGCATAGGAGCATTATTTTGTGGAAACTGCTGATTACCAGAATGTCTGATAACTGCTTCGTGGGTGCCAGCTTGGAATTTGTGGTTTTATTTTGCTCCTGGTGAGAGAAGGAGCATAGGACATTGATTCTTGACTTTCTGTGATTCGGCAGTGAGAGTCTCTGTGGGACCATCCTGGTTGGTCTGGCTTCTGCCAGGAAAAGGTTACAACAAGCCTACAGACTCCTGCATCATCCAGACAAGACTGTTGATCACCAAAGAGCCTGTGGCTTGCTTCTCATCTTGGGATTGGTGCTGCTGTTTTACTTCTGGTGAGAGAAGACATAAAGGGTCATTGTATCCCAACAGCGTAAAGCTGTGGTGAGATCAACACTAGTAGCAGCCAGACAAAAGACAATCAGGTAAATCCCGTCTTTTCATCATTCCTTCTTTCTTTTCAGTAAGTACTGCTTGATTAGCTTTAGCTGCTGTCTAGCCTAACTTCAGAATGTCTCCCTAAATACTTCATCCATAAATCATCAGGGTCTACTTAGTTTCCCCTGAAGTGTTTGGCAGAGCCCTGTATAGATGCAGACATCTTGAGTTGACATTTTTCCTGTAAAAGCACCTTTGAAATTTCACCAATACCTAGTTGCACACAGGACAACTAGCTTACAGTGACAAGCACTGCCCCCAGAGTTGCAAACCAGATACTCCTGATATTACTTTATATTTTCACTGCAACCATCTAATCAATAAAAAAGTGCTTATTGAACTTTCCAACTATCTCCGCTAAAAGGTTGTTGGATATGGGCATCCTGAGGCTATGTAGAAATTACCTCTTGTTTACTGGCAGCCAGTTAATTCTCAAACTGATAAGGTATGTGAGAGATGTATTTACACAATGTCACTGGAGGCAAAGCTCTCACATAAAAGCACTTCTAATGTCAATCAGTTTGACAGCAGTACACACGCTGCACCAATCACATACAGTTCAAAGCAGACACATAGACCCACATATGCTGAGGCACTTAAATGCAACCTTCCTAAACCCAAAAGACCTCCTAGATGAAGTACACATAAAAAATACCCTCAGCAGCCCTGAATGTACTCTTTCAAAACAACATCAACACATACAGCCACATATCATGGAGCCTCTACTTCTAAGCCCATAAGGTAAACCACCACACAATCTATCATTCTGGTCATTGGAGACTGCATTGTGAGACACACTGATATCCGTCTCACCAGGCTGAGTAAGGAGTCATGGTCATTTGCTTATCAGGGGCCAAGATCTGCCTCATTATGCACATACTCAGATCACTGGACAACAAGTACCACTATGACTCATTTATAGTCCATGTGGGTGTAAATGACCTGAGACGTAACTCTGTAGACTATATGAAGAGAGACATGATGGAGCTCTTGGAATATGTGTCCCAGGCTGGTATGAGTCTAGCGCTGAGTAGCATTTTACCTTCTCCAAGGATGCTGCCACAATACGAACAGAAAATGACCGGCTTTAATAATTGGTTTAGTTTCTGGTTTAATAATTGGCTTAGTTTCTGGTGTCATTCTAAGGGGGTGCAATATTTGTCAGCATGGAAGGAGATGGCTCTGCACCTCTCCCTTGTAGGCTTACGAATATTAGCTAAAACATTGTTCTCTGCCTTTTTTATACAATGCCATACTGAAAGTATTTCTGACATAGCAAATCAAAACCAATAAAATCTAAAGGTGTTGCTGCTCAGTGCTAGGAGTCTAAACAAGAAACTCCACTCCCTATGAGTTTTCTTCACCCTACAGAATGCTGATGTCTGTACAGTCACTGAGACATGGTTCAAAGCCATGGACAGCACACCGGTAGTGCAAGACTATAATGCCTTCCACACATTTAGACCAGCTACTACACTGACAGGGACTAAAGGTGAATGTGTCTTGATTTACATTAAAAAAAAAAGATATTTCAAGGCTGGTCAAACAAGACAATGCACTTGAGTTTCAAATCATAGTAGGTAAAATCACATACCACTTCCTTGCAAGCTATAGATCCCCCTCTATGACCCAGGAAACCCATAACATGTATTTCCGTTTACTGGAAACACTCACCATCCAACTGGCGACTTTAATTATCCCATTATTAACTTGGAATCATATATGACACCAAACATTCAGGCACAGAGATTCCTGGATTTTGTAAAAACAAACTCCCTGGACCAGATTGTCAATGCACCAACCAGGGGCGCAAACATATTTCATCTGGTCCTCACTAATATGGGAGAGTGTTAGCTCCCCCCAAGTGTAATGTATTCTCTAGTAAGATCAGACCACAGAATGGTCTCCTTTGAAGTAAGAATAAAACCTTGAGCCCCAGCTATCCCTGGAATGTTCAGGAACTACTCTAAGGCTAACTTCATACTATTAATGGATAATCTGGCAAAATTTCAAGCCTCTATAAACCCTGAGGGCACTGCTGCCTATGCGGAATTGTTCACAGAAATCCAAGTATGTTAATATCTTCACAGAGGCAACTCTACCCACCAGGAATAAATACAAAAGTAACTCAGAAAACAAGCCACCCTGGTAGGATCATAACATCAGTAGGCTGTATAACAGAAGGAAGAAAAGCATGGCAAAAATTAGAAGGCATAGCACCCAGCAGGATAAAAGCACTGTCATCAAACTAAACAAACAACTCAGAGGACAAATAAAGTCTAACAAAGTCAAGTTGAGTTAAATTTGGCCTCCCATGCCAAGAAAATCCACAAGACATTCTTTAGCTGTGTCCACAACCTCAAAGGTGACATACAGTTGTGTTTAGATCTTATTGTTAATGGAGCCATCTGTAATGTGCCAGAAGATTTAGCAAACCTACTTGCTGATAAATTCAGCTCTACTTTACCCCCTCTCTCTCCCTCAACCCCCCTTCAGGAAATACCATCAAATATAACTTCCCCCTACTTTCACTAGGAGCTGGTCGTCAATGTTCACTCTAAGGTCAAAGAATACTGCATTGATGGGCCCAGACAGTATTCCAGGATGCCTGCTTTAATTTCTCCAAGTCTTTTTGGGTTTCTAATACCATGATGGGAATGGACCCCATTCCTAAGTCAAAGTGTGATTAAAGATCATGAAATTAGTATTGTTTCAATCTTTGATGTTAGCCAGAAGTGCTTTTCGCAGCACCCTTAATGTGCCCAGTAATGACTCCTTTTGCATTCATACGGTGTTTCATGTATCTGTAACATATCTAAGTATGATTGTAAGTTCTTTTTTATAAGTGTATTTTTTTCTGGCTTAAGAACTTGGGTTCCAAACCACTTACTTTACATTAGTAAGATTTGTGGTCTAAACTGTTGTGGCGGGAGAGGGTACCCTACACCCTTTTGGCTGGAAATTGGTGGTTGTAGGTCTATTGTGTCTGTTATTCTGAAGTGGCTTAGTTCTGGCTTAAGCATTTGTGTTCCAAAACCAGTTGTTTTACATCAGTAAGTTTTGTGGTCTAGACTCTTCTGGCGGGAGATTGTGGCCTACACCCTTCTATGCTTGGAAATGCTGGTGAATTGCTGCATTATTTAAGCTACCTTCTGCTGTTTTGACTGTGATTTTATGTACTTTTAATTTCTAGTACTTCTGCATTTTAGAGCAGAGGCTAGATTCAGACTTGCTGAATCTAGACTGTTTGGTATCACTTGAGCACAAAACCAGCTCTTCACTGCGATACTGAAATATCTGAGGCATCCGTTACTTCCAACTATAAATGCCTGTTTTTGCTCTAATACTGCACTTTTAATTTGTATTTGCATTCCACTGTCTGTTTGAATTGTCAGAACTATTTTTTGGTGCTATTTTACTGTACAGTGTACTGGTTCAACTGTAGGACTGCCTAGTTGCAAGTTTGCTATTTCTGGGTCTGTTTTGTAATATCTTTGCATCAACGTCAAGCCACTTTTGCTGGTGAAGGCCCTTCTACACCTTTGTGTGAGGAGAATGTTGTCTGGGTCCCATCTAATCAAGGGTGATTGGACTAGAGCTCAGAGAGCACATTCTTATTGGCTAATTTGAGTTAAAAAGGGTATTTTCTTGTTTTATTTAAGCCCTTTGTTTGCACATGTTTGCATGTAGTGTTCCATCGTGCATTGCCATATAGTAGTAGTTACCGTTGGTGGTTACAGGCGCAAACATTTTGTTTGTTAAATTTTCCTTTAGCACTTTGCTTGTGGTCCTCCAGAGGTTGCTTGTGGCCCTGCTCTACTGTCATGTGGAACACTAAGCCTAGCCTCAGAGGTACCAACACACCTCTCACCCACTAGCCACTCCTAAATGTGACCTCTTTTCCTGATCATATAAATTTACCTATCACTATGGATGTACTATTTCCCACAGTTTCTCCAGCCAGCTTGGTTGACATGGGCATCCTGAGGCAGTTTAGCAACTGTCTCATGTTCACCAACAACCCTCTACTCCTAGTACACACAAACACAATGTGTGAGAGATGCAGCTATATTAAGAACCTTGAATCCATCCTCTGTCACACATCGGTCAGTACATATGACAATGAGCGGGTTGCCAGCATGCACACCTCACCCCCTTACTCCATACAAAACCACATCACACATATCTACATATGCCGAGGTCTTCACCAGAAATATACATAAACACCAGAGACCCCCCAAACACAAACACAAGCATGCTACACATAATACTTCCTCTGTAGAACACATTATACATAATAGCTCACGCAACAGTGTCTCACCGGTCAAATTCTTAAGGCAAAACACAAAATCAAGCATATTAGTCATATGTGATTCCATCGTGAGACACACTGATGTCCCTCTCACCAGGCTGGATAAGGAAAAGGTCACAGTCAGCTGTCTGTCAGGTGCCAGGATATGCCATATCACACATGCACTCAAGTCTCTCAACAACAGGTACTGTTATGACTCTATCATAGTCCATGTTGGTGTGAACAACTTGAGATGTACCTCTCTGGACTATATGAAGAGAGACATGACTGACTCTTGGACTATGTGTCTCAGGCAGGTATGTCCCTAGCCTTAAGCAGCATTTTACCTTCACCTAGGATGATGCCTCAGTACAAACACAAAATGATTGACTTCAGTAATTGGCTTTGCTTCTGGTGTCATTCTAAGGGGATCCACTATCTTGTCAGCGGGGATGGCATGATCGACAGACCTTGATGCTTTGCCAGAGATGATCTTCATCTGTCACGCTGGGGATTTTGACTACTGGCTAAGGCTCTTGCCACCCCCATAGTGCCTTTTTTAGGCAGTGTCTCAAGAACAAAATTCTCAACGTAAAAACTCCATCTAAAAACAACCTCAAGGTTATGCTGCTAAATGCTAGGAGTCTCAACACAAAACTGCGCTCACTGAAAGCTGTCCTCACCTTGGAAGATGCAGACATTTGTGCAGTCACAGAGACCTGGTTCAAGGCTGTGGACAGCACCCCAGCCATACTGGGTTACACCTACTTCCACATGTTCAGACTTCAAACTGAAGGTGTGAAAACTAAAGCTGGCAGCGTATCAATATTCATTAAAGATAAATGCACCTCCAGATTGGTTAAACAGTATGACTCCCTGGAGACACTTCAGGTGCAATTAACTGTTGGTAGGACACCTATTCAATTGTTTTCCAGCTACAGGACCCCTCCCATGAATCAGGATACCCTCTCTGCCTATTTTGATTTACTTGAGTCTATCAAGATACATCCAAACAACATGGTTGTGGGTGACTTTAACTACCCATCCATTGACTGGGTAAATTATTCATGCTCAAACTAATTTGCCCAAAGGTTCCTCAACTTCGTTAACGCCATTGCCCTGGAGCATCTGGTTGCACCCCCCACAAGGGGTGCCAACATCCTGGATCTGGTGCTCACCAATTTGGGGGATCACTGTAGCACCCCCACTTTGAGGTCCTCCCTGGTGAGAGCTGACCACAAATCAGTCTCATTAGAAGTAACTATCACACAAAACGAAATGAATCCAAAAGGCTACTAGCGGAATCACAAAGACGCTGGAGACGTGAATAAATTCACACATCAGACATGTCAGACCTGCCTTACCCAGCCCTCTCAACCTAATAAAACCTATGTGGTGTGTGGAACTCCTTTTCATGGTACGTGTATCCTGTCGACTGCATTTGTTTGAGGGACTACTGAAAAGTTTGGATTGCCTGCATCTTTGTCTGCATTTTTTGCTTCATTGTTCTGATGAAGTCTAGTTGTACTAGATGAAAGCGCTAAACCTTCATTAAAAGTGTGGAATTTATTCACGTCTCCAGCGTCTTTGTGATTCCACTAGTAGCCTTTTGGATTCATTTCGTTTTGGTTGTAGTGGCTACTTGGACTTTTTTTCTATAAGTAACTATCACACCTAAGCCCACCCCAGCATCAACTAAATTAAAAAGCTTCCCAAAGCAGATTATAACCTCTTACGGGATGGTATAAATAGCTTCATTGCACCTCCTCCCTCAGATGTGACTGGCAACTATGCTGAGCTCTACACCAAAGCTTTATACAAACACCTGTATAACTGCATTGATTCAGCCATACCTGATAGGACCAAAGCAAGCTCCTCAAGGAAGAGCAAACCTGCCTGGTGTACAACTGCCATTAACAGGCTTTACAATAAGAGGAAGAAATTGCTGCCTATGAGTAAGAGGGAGTGAGCCCTCCTAAACTGGAAACACTCCCTCCTTAGCTTAAACAAGCAAATAAGACTTCTTGTGAAATCCTCCAAAGCAAACTACAAGTCCAAATTAGCTTCCTCAACAAAGGACAAACACAAGGCATTCTGTAGTTACATCCTTAACCTAAAAATGAAAGGCCCAGATTTGTGCAGAACTGTTAGTTAATGATACCACATATACTGACCCTGTGGACATAGCTAACCTGCTGGCCGACAGGTTCTGTGAAAATCTGGGTTCCTGTTATTTCCTCGAATTGAACTTGAAACTGCAAAATTTGAAAACATTGAATGTCCACATAAGCGATTTCTTTCCTTGTGAAAGAAATCGCTTGGCCATCCTCATCAATTTGCCATTTTCCTTGCTGTAGTGTGATGTTGGAGTTGGTATATTTAGTTAGGGGGGGTGGGGTGCAAAGCCCCCCAATTTGTAGTGTTTGTAGTTATTTGTTGGTGCTTGTAGGGCAAGCGATTTCTTTCCAATGGAAAGAAATCGCTTATGTGGAGGTCTGATATTTTGAAAGTTCGCGGTTTTATGGTTGATGAAGAGGCGTTCGATGGAACGCCTCTTCAAGGAAATAATATAGACCCTGAAAACTTCACTCCACTCCCCTGTCCCTGCCACACGTACCTCATAATATCCTTACTACCTGTCCCCTACCTTGTATCTCTAAAGAGCAGGTTGTAAATGCCCTCTCTAAGGCCAAAAGCACAGCATCTATGGGACCTGATAACATCCCAGGCTGTGTCCTACATGGGCTCCAACATGAATTAGCAGCACCATTGGGTACTCTTTTCAATCATAGTCTAAGCACCAGCTTCGTACCAGATGAATGGGAAAACAGCCACTGTTATTCCCTTGCACAAAGGTGGTGCTTCCACTAACCCCAGGAATTATAGACCTATTAGCCTGACTAGCCTTATCTGCAAGGTCATGGAGTGAATCATCATGGACCTTATCAACAAAGATCTCCAAACACTTGATCCTACTCAGTTTGGATTTGTCAAATGGAGAGCATGCCTGTTAAAACTGGTGGACTTCTTTGAGACAGTTACCAAGGCCTTGGACAAGGGAAAATGTGTGCATACAGCCTACCTGAACTTAGCCAAGGCATTTGACACTATACCCCACTCAGGCATCATTGACAAACTCACCAAACTAGGCATCAACCCTTATATCGTTAGATGGATTGCTAACTGGCTCACTGACAGAACTCATATAGTCAAAATAGGGGAATCCACCTCCAACAGCAGACCTGTAACCAGTGGTGTTCCATAGAAATCAGTCCTGGGACCACTGCTGTTCGGAATCTATTTCTCCGAAGTACACACAAAAACTAAAGGTCTGTGACTGACAAAGTTTGCTGATGACTGCAAACTGGGAGCAGTCATAGAATCTCCAAAGGCTGGCATCATCCTACAAGAGGGTCTTACACAAACAAATGATTGTTGCCAAAGTCATGGCCTTAAACTCAATACAAAAAAGTATTATCATTCCTTTTGGTAAAAGCGATGTTCTTGCTAACTACTACATCAACAGCAACACCTTAAGTATGCACTCAGTGGTGAGAGACCTGGGCACACAGGTTGACAGCAACCTTACCTTTTACCACCACGTCTCCACAGTGATAAGAAGGGCAGTCTATATTGCTCATCTCATAAGTAAGGGCATTGCCTCCAGAAAAAAAGAAGTTATTACCTCCCTGTCTTCTTCCCTCATCAGGCCAGTAACTGAGTATAGTGCCCCTTTTGGTATGTACCTTTCTAAGCACATGCAGCAATTGGAGACACCACAAAGGTTCCTCACAAGGAAAGTTCAAGGTTTTCACCATCTTTCCTATGGGGATCATCTGAAATCACTGTCACTTTATTCTGTTTTATACAGACTACTCAGAGGTGATCTCTGACTTGCATATAAGGCAATCTGTGACCATGCATTACTGGAAATGCTTCATATCCGAAAGTCAAATGATGTATAGGTTACTCACGCTAAAGACCTTAACCTGGTATGCGACATTAATAAAACCTGATGGAGGGACAGATTTGCTTCCCAGATGTTACCACCTTTGGAACAGACTTCCTCTTCATGTCAAACAGAGCAACTCATTGGCCCTATTCAAACGCAATCTGGACCATAAATTCACCCATGGGGTTTCACTTGTGTCCCTCTTGGACAGGGGGAAATAGGTGCTGATCATGGAAATAAGGGTAAGAACTTGCCTAGGCTTGTAAGGGCCCTAGGGTCATTAGCGTAGTAACTTCCTGTGATCCTATGATCCTATAAGACCTGTTGCTCCTACTGCTACTGGAACTGTCTGGGTATCTTTCTTTCACATTGTCCTCATTTCTGCCTGCAAATCCTGGTATTTTATGACTTTGTGTCTGTCTGTACGTAAGACACTGTAGTGACTGGGTGTAGCAGTTTCAATGATCAATGCTACTTTTGTCTTCCTTTCATGGACTACTATATCTGGTTTTCTTGCATCTATTTTTTTAACTGCTAGTAATGGATGATCCCATGTGATGTAAACTTCATCATTTTCTGTGATGCCTTGTGGCTCATGTTTCCATTGTTTTTCAGCTGCTTCAATTTTATAATGTTTGCGCAATCCCCAGTGCAACAGTCTTGCCACATTATTAAACCTTTCAGTATACAGTCCTTCTACTACTAGTACATTACAACCAGAAACAAGATGTGTGACTGTTTCCAATTCTGTTTTACAAAACATACATGTGTCTGTTTCTCTCACATATTCAATGGACTTTATAAACCAACGTTTACGTAGTCCACTATCTTGGGCCACCAATATTAACCTTTCATCTTTTGATTTAAATTCACTTCTCCTTAACCATTCCTGTGTTTGATCCTGATCAACATGAGGTTGTTCCAAGAGTTTTCTATATGTGTAACTATATATGTTAAGTTGTCTATCTTGCCTTCGTTCTTGCTGGTTGGAAATCGACTCGGCCATCTTCAATAGCTCGAGAGCTGTTTACTGGCTCGAGGCTCCCCCTTATCCCATAATGCCTAGCGAGCGAAGTCACTGATCCTCTCACTCCTTTCGATCCTCTAGACTGTCAGATCATGATGTGGAGAGAGTGGTCAGTAGGTTGCTGAAATCGCAGGCACTAGCCAAATTGTTGTCCAGCCCTCCTCAACAGGTATCAGCTCCATCCACTTCTCTCGATGTTCCTCCTCCGACTCCAGTGAGTTCGGAGCCGGAGTTCGTTGGGGTTCGAGTAGTGGAACTGTCGGCTCCGATAACTCTATCTCCTTCGGTTCCGATGTCGGCTCCAATTCCCTCGGTAGTACCTTCCATCGAGGGATCTAGGCACCGGGACTCCCTCGTTGGCTCCGAGGGGACGAGTGGCATCGGACCCTTGTCCGACCCCGTTCTCCCTCTTGGAGCTTCGGCACAGGTGAGCTCGGCTCCTACATCAGCCTTGGAGCCGTCTCCCTTGGTGCGGAGAAAGATTCCGATTTCTTCGGAACCGGAGCTTTCTCTGCATTGTGGCAGGGACGCCTTCGATGTCATGCGGAGTGTGCTGTCCCCTGAGTCAGCTCCACTATCAGCCCCACCGGCTCCATCCCCTGTAGTGCCTGTGCCAACCTCTGCCCCTCCTCCAGACCCTAAGCGTAGGGAATCGATGTTCCGGGACACCCCATTGGGTGTTTCCTCCTCTTCTGAGGCCTCTCCTGATCACTCAGAAGAGCCCCCTCGGAAGAAAAAGTGTAAGAGGAAGCACATTGACTCCCCCGAGTCTGTCACTTCTGATACAGACTTAGATGATTCGGAAGGGTCCCCGAGATCCCCCTCTGTTTCCTTCTCGGACATCTTAGAAATGCTTAAGCAGAGGGGGAACTGGAATCCCCTACCCCCTTCTGAGGATGAGTCTGTATTTCTGGATGCCTTCGGTTCCCGACCTTCCACCTTCTGGGTGTCTCCGCCTTTCGATCCACTTATTGCAGTGGTGGCTCGAAGGGCTTGGTCAGCTCCGGATACAGTGGAACCAACTCCAAGGAGACCTAGTAAATTTATTACAGCACCCCAGGATAAGCAGTTCCTTTCAAAAAGTGTCCCTGTTGATGCTATGGTGGTAGCAGCAGGCACCAAAAAAGAGCTAGCGGAGACCTCTTCATCTGTCCATCCCCCTAACAAGGAGTCTAGGATGATGGACAGATATGGGAAGCGAATGTTCGCTTCAGCAACCTTCTCTATGAGGTCACTGAACTACCTGTGTTATTTTACCCGACTTCAAAGGGATCTCCTTAAAGAGCTCGGAGATACCCTCCAAGATCCAACAGCTGAGGAAGCACAAGCCAAGGTAGCTTCCCAGCTAGCGACACTTAATTCTGTTGTTAACTCCTCCATGAGGCTCATTTCCTATGCAGCCGATGGGGCGAGTAGAGCCGCTGGTACCGGAGTGGCCCTTAGGAGGCATGCATGGATGCGGCTGTGTAACTTTGCGGAATCCATTCGAGCGTCCTTCACCAACACTCCCTTTTATGGTTCCTTTCTTTATAGAACACAGGTGAAAGACACTTTGACTAGGTGTGAGCAAGAAGGCAAGACTCTCTCTGCCATGGGAGTCCGTTTTTCCCCTCCCTCTAGACCTTACCCCAAGGGTCAGAAGAGTGGGAAGATGTGGTTCCGTAAATCTCAGGGAGCCTTGCCTGACACACGTAGTGATTTTTCCTCCAGAGGCAGAGGGGGAAACAGTAATAATAGACACCGCCCTCATGGCAGAGGGGGTCCGCAGAACCAGGGCAACAGAGAATCCTTCTCTGAGAAGCCCTTCCAGCATCCCTGAAGGGTTGCCCGGCTGCTCAACTCTGGAGGCAGTCGGGGGAAGACTTTTGCTGTACCCAAAAGCCTGGCAAAGTTTAACATAAGACAGATGGGTACGGTCTGTTATATCCGGAGGTTACAAAATTCCCTTCCATCAACCTCCTTTAGTCAAGGAAGACCCTTCCAGATGTTCCACCCAATCTGAAGGAGCAAGCAGTAATAGAAGTTTCAAAACTGCTAGAAAAAAGAGCAATCCAGGAAGTTCCGGTAGACCAGCACGGATCCGGAACTTACTCAAGGTTCTTTTTAGTACCAAAAAAGACAGGGGACTGGAGACCGATTCTGGATCTCAGCAGATTAAACAGGTCTGTGCAAAGAACAAAGTTTTGGATGGTCACACTACAGTCCATTCTACCCTTTCTGGGTCAGGACAATTGGATGTGCTCGATAGATCTTCAGGACGCGTACTACCATATAAAGATGGACAGGTGCTCCAGGAGATATCTTTGCTTCCGGCTGGGGGCCAGTCATTATCAGTTCAGAGCTCTGCCCTTTGGTCTCACCACAGCCCCAGGGTGTTCACCAAATGTATGGCAATGGTCACGGCTCACCTGAGGCGTCAAGGATTCCAGGTGTTTCCGTATCTAGACGACTGGCTCTACAAGCACGGGACTACACAATCACAATCTGCTCCCAGCTCGGCATTACAATAAATTTCGAAAAATCTGCCTTGTTGCCCTGTCAACCCATCACTTACATAGGAGCAGACTTAGACACAAGGGATATGTTTGCAAGGCTACCACTAGAAAGGGTGTCCTCAATCCATCAGCAGGTACAGGTTCTGATGCAGAGCAAAAGGATCCAAGTCGGGTACATCCTTCAAACTCTGGGTTCCATGGCAGCAGCCATTCTCCTAATCCCACTGGCGTGCTTTCATATGAGAATTCTTCAGTCGCTTCTGTTTACGCAGTGGTCTTTCCAAGAGCTACCCATGACTTACATGATCATGATCATGGATGCATGCAAAAGGCATCTTTCTTGGTGGATGATCTCCCAACTAGTTACTCAGGGCAGACCTTTCATACAACCCCCACCGGTAGCCACAGTGATGACAGATGCCTCCCTGATAGGGTGGGGGGGGGGCATTATCTGGGCAGGACAGTTTAAGGCACGTGGCAACCTCACGAGTACCATCTGCACATAAATGTCCTGGAAATGAGAGCTGTGCTCCTGGCATTGCAAGCCCTTCAAGACTCTCTTCCTTCTGGGACTATTGCTATTCAAACGGACAACATGTCAGTGGTATGGTATATCAACAAGTAGGGCGGAACCAGGTCCTAACCCCTGTGTCGAGAAGCACTCAGACTTTGGCAGTGGGCGATTTCCTCCCAACGTTTTCTGATTGCAACGCACATCTCCGGGAGAGCCAACGTCATAGCGGACAGGCTCAGCAGAGCTATTCTCATACCTCACAAGTGGTCTCTGAATCAGGAAGTTGCGAATCTTGTTTTTCACAAATGGGGACAGCCTTGCTGCAATCTCTTTGCCATCCCCTTCAACACCAAATGCAGCAACTACTTCTCCCTTCTTCCGTTTCCGGGTCACATACCCAGAGACGCTCTAGTCCACGATTGGCCCCAGGCACTTCTTTATGCCTTTCCTCCTTTCTCCCTGATACCCAAACTTATACAGAAAGCAATATCGTTGGGTTGCAAAATGATCCTCATTGCTCCCTACTGGCCTCGACAGATATGGTTCCCGTTCCTGCACCATTACCTTCTCGATCAACCCTGGACTCTGGACCCAATTCCAGACCTCCTGGTTCATCAATCAGGTGGGTTGCATCAATCCCTCAAAACTCTCCAGCTCACAGCTTGGTTGCTCCACTTCCAACCTTAGCCAGGCTTCCCAGCATTTCCCCAGCAGTCCGTGACATTATCATCTCCTCTCACAGGTCTACAACGAGGAAAACTTATGCTAGCAAATGGAAACGTTTTTCTTGTTGGTCAAAGGCTAAGAATGTGGATCCCTTTTCAGCCCCAGTCCACAAAATCCTGGAATTCCTAGCTCAACTGTTTCACTCCGGGTCCGCTTCTTCTACGATCAGGGTACAAATGGCGGCCATTTCTAACTTTCATGTTGGTTTTTCGAACTCTAACATTATGTCTCATAAGCTCTGTAAAGCTTTTTTGAGAGGGACAACTCTTCTCAGGCCTCCAGTGAGGGATCCCCCTCCTCCTTGGGACCTTAATTTAGTCCTAACCTCCTTAATTCTGCCCCCTTTTGAACCAGCGGCTTCCTGCTCAAGTTTCTATCTTGGAAGATGCTCTTTCTGGTAGCTATTACTTCAGCCAGACGCATCTCCGAACTTCAGGCGCTATGTGTTTGTCCCCCATACTTGGTTTTTCAAAAGGACAGAGTTGCTCTAAGGACTAATCCTTCATTTCTCCCTAAAGTCTGCTCAGAAAATAATTTAAACCAATCTATAGCTCTTCCTGTGTTTTTCCCTAATCATACCAACAAGGCAGATTACAAACTACACCAATTTGACGTTCACAGGCAATTGCGTTTTTACCTGCACAGAACTAAAGAAGTAAGGAAGTCGGACCAACTATTCCTCTCTTATGCCTTGGGCAAACAAGGTCTCCCAGTTTCCAAGGTAACCTTGTCCAGATGGTTGTCACACACTATTTCTTTCGTTTATCAGTTAAGAAACAAACAGTTACCTGTTACACCGAAGGGTCATTCTACTAGGGCCTTGGCCACCTCTGTAGCCTTCCAGTCTAGGTTGCCCATGGATTCCATCTGTGCAGCTGCCACGTGGGCAAACCCTCATACCTTTATTTCTCATTACAAGTTGGATATGGTCTCCAGGAGCAGAGCTGACTTTGGTTCCACTGTTCTGAAGAGTCTGTTCCACTGAGCCACCCAGGTTTTTAGGTGCTAGGGAAGCTGTTCCAACCAGCAAGAACGAAGGCGAGATAAACAACTTAACATAAAGAAGTTATGTACCTACCATAACATTCCATGTTAGTTGTCTTCATCTCGCCTTCCTTCTTGCATCCCACCCTCCATCCCCCTGTCCTAGTGGATCGAGAGGAGTTTTTCTGTTTCACTGGCTGTGTGTTCTCTTGTCTCCTATTGACTTAAGAGAATATGGCAGGTATAGTCAACTGATTTTTTGACTGGTTATTATGTTGTTATGTCTGGAGTTAGCTATTTCAAACGAGATCTGGGTAGCTATCGCTAGACATTATTGGATAAGGGGTAGCCTCGAGCCAGTAAACAGCTCTCGAGCTATTGAAGATGGCCGAGTCGGAGCCGAGGATCGGCTCTGATTCCCAACCAGCAAGAAGGAAGGCGAGATGAAAACAACTAACATGGAACGTTATGGTAGGTACATAATTTCTTTTTATGCACCAACGTTTGCGTAGTCCACTATCTTGGCCCACCAATATTAACCTTTCATCTTTTGATTTAAATTCACTTCTCCTTAACCATTCCTGTGTTTGATCCTGATCAACATGAGGTTGTTCCAAGAGTTTTCTATATGTGTAACTATATTTATGCATTTTCCACATTTCTTGCCTTCTTATCTGATCCTTCACCTTATATTCTTTCTTTTGTTTCTTGACACATTAAGTTGCTGCGTGATTTCTATTTACTTCTGTTTTGATTTCCATTCTCGCTTGATGTTGATACGCTTCTGCTAAACTAAGCAAGGAAGTTATCTTAGACTTATTCTCCTCTTGTTTCAAAACTTTCACTATCTTTGAGTGTTGTGAAGTCAGCAGGTATTTATGTAGTCCCACGATTGCAGATCTATACATGAAATCAATTTCGAGGAGGCCCATACCTCCTTCAGAATAGGGAATATATAATCTTGGTATGCACTGATTTTATAAATCATTTGATGAGCATGAAGCATCCTTCTTGTTTTCCCTCTCCAACCTATCCAACATCTTTTGAGGCCAGTCAATCACTCCAAAACTGTAAGTTAGGACAGGAAGAGCACATTGGTGTATAGCTTAGACTTTGTTCCTAGATGTCAGTGCTATTTTCAGTATTAATTTAAGTCTTCTAAAATATTCTTACTAAGTTTTATTCACATTTGCTTATGTTTTATTGTTGATACTTCATCAATTCCCAAATATTTATACACTCCCTCTTGCTCAAGTTCATTTACATCACATTCCTGTCCTAAACTGATATTTTCTTGGTGCTGAAGTTTTCCTGCTTCAAAGGTTGTTTTAGCACATTTATCAAAACCAAATGACAATCTTATATCATCTGAAAAAGTTTTGACCACTTGCAGTTGTGCTTTCAGTTCCTCCTCTGATGACGTATACAGTTTTAAATCATCTACAAAAAGAAGATGGGAAGTCTTTGCACTTTGTTGTTTTCTGGGAGCAAAATTGTAGCCATGACCTAATGTGTTAAATAGACAGCTTAATGGGTTAAGGGCAAGGCAAAAGAGCTGCAGTGAGAGAGGGAGAGTCACCTGGAATATCCCCCTTTGAATTTTTATCGCTGGAGTAATAATTTGTCCTTTATCATGGCTTAACTGCAAAGTGGTTTGCCACTCTTTCATGGTCGCTGTAATGCAATCAATCAATTTAGGTTGCATCTTATATATTTTACATACTCTTTTATCCATGAATGTGGGATACTGTCAAATGCCTTTTTTAGTCTCTCCATGCCATACTTAGATTATTCCCCTTTTTACAGTTCTGCATTATGACTTTATTTAACAACATAAGATCCTTTGCTCCATATGACTTTCTTTTATTACCCTTTTGTTCTATTGTCACGATTGAGTTTTCTTCTAAATGACTATAAACTCTGTGAGCATCAGTTTCAGTGTATAGTTTATACATCATTGAAACACAGATATTGGTCTATAATTTTTAGGATAGCTTGCAGGTTCCCTCAAATAGGAGAATTGTTTTTCCTGTTGTTAATCAGACTGACGTCTGTTTGGGTGCACATATTAATAATTCTTACTGATGACTAAATCTTCATACTTTTATCCAGACGTTGGGTACTGCATCTGGGCCTGGGCTTTTCCAGTTAGGAGCTTTTCTTAACTTTGTTTCAGTCTCTCTGGCCGTTATTTTATCTCATGTCATATCCTGTGCATTTGAACTTCTTATTTTTTCTTTTACATCTTCTCTCCGTTTAGCATTTTTGTTATGTTCCAAAGGATCTTCATGGACATTTGTCCACAAAATGTATCTATTTCTTCTTTTTATGGTGGTGTTTCAATTCCTTTTGCCTTGTTTCCCAATTCTTTATAAAACTTTTTTGGGTCATCAATAAATTGCCTATTTTGTACTTTTCCTTTACATTTATCTGCATGTCTTCTGAGTTTTTCTGCCTGTTTTATCACTTCTATCTTTCTGAGTATGTTTGTTGATCTGTTCCCTCTTCTATACTCTTCTAACAGTGACACTTCTTGTCTTAATTGCTTTATATTTTTCTCTGTTCAATACTTCCATGATGGCATTCAGTTTTTCCCTTCCTTTCCCTTACTAACCTGTGTTTTTGAGGTAAGACTTTATTTCATATTAATTTAGCTGCACAGTAATATATCCTATTTACTTCTGTTATATCTCATGAATCTCTATCAACAGCCCTAATTACTGTGCTAATTTGTTTTATCAAACTTCTACATTTTGGGGATTTATTGACTTTCTGTAGTCTGTTTCTTTCAGTGGCCTTAATATGTCCGTCCATCTCTGTTAAATCAAGCAACTCTTCTCTTAGATCATTTTCTTCTAAACTGAGGGCACATTCTTTGTTCTCCATATCCTGTAGCCATTCTGTAGGTAGTTCCACAGTATCTTCCTGTGCCACATTCTCTTCAGTTTCATCCTGTGTCATCCATTGCTCTTTCATATGGGAACTCACTGGCCTATCACTCCACAGCATTGTCTGTGTCAGAGTTGCCACAGTTTCCTGTTCCTCCCCTTGCTGTGCAACTCCAACTGAACATTTGTAGTGGTTTCCTATGGAAGGCCCCAAAGTATCTTCATATGGCAACTGATCAGATGTTTCCCACTCCACTGGTTTTGCCTTAGTTTGGGGATTCATTGCTCCATTTTGCTGTGATGTTTTCTGAGTTAGATTTTCTACACTAAATCCTTCACTTCGCAGGTACTCCTTAACCTCAGCTTCTGTTTCTTTAACTTCTCCATTACTAATACTCTTTTCTACTTTTCCGCCTTGTTTTCTTATTTTTTTGTATTGTAAGATTTTCCATGTCCAGATGCCTTTGCCTGTATTTCTCTTCAAATATCATTGGTGCTGCTCTTTTTGTATTGATTAGTTTTGCTTTCTTTACACCATATTAAATCTTTTTTTCTTTCACATGTCCATATTTCTTCTTCAGATGTCTCCTGAAACTCCTGATGTTATGTGATCCTATCTCGCCTACATTCTGACTGATGGGTTCGGAGCCGATCCCTCGGCTCCGACTCGGCACGCTTATGCCAAAGAGCGAAGTCTCTTATTGGCTGAGCTTACTATATCCCAGGATGCACCACTACCAGTCCCCCAGATCTCGTTTGCCGCTAACAAGCGAAGACGTGGTCTTGAGCTTGGCTGAGCCAAGTAGTGTTTTTTCACTTACTTTCCTGTCAGGGATTTCCTTAAAATTCAACAAAAAGCTGTTTTAACAGCTATCGTGTGTTTTTTGTGTGTGAGTGGAGATTTTTCTTGGTGAATTTCTTGTGTAGTGACTAAGATATTGTCTGACTAGAAGTCCCTTTTCCGTTGAGGGCCTTCCCCTGTCAGTCGGTTGTCTGAGAGTTCTGTACTATTTAGGGATCTTAGATCCTTTTGCCTTATTTTGTTCTATTTGTGACAGTCTTTCCTTTAAAAAAAAAAAAAAAAAAGGGGAAAGGAAAGAAATCTTTCTGTGATAGCTAGAGTGTTTTGTGTTTTTGGCTAGTTCACTGATTTGATTGCCATAATGTCACAGGCTCCTAGGCCTTCAGGGTTTAAAAAGTGCACTAAGTGCAGTTTCAAAATGTCGATCACTGATGATCACTCTCTCTGTGTGTACTGTTTGGGCGCCAAACATTTGCAGGAGTCCTGTAGCGTCTGTCACGCTTTTTCCTCGAGGGTCCTCCAAGAGAGGAAAAATAAACTCATCTTAAAAGGCCTTATAAAACCCTCTTTTGAAGAGGCATTAGCTTCCTCTCCTTCTCCTGCTAAGAAGAAAAGGGCGTCGGCTCCGACCAGTCCGTCGGACCAGACCGCCAAAAGACATAGGCAGGCTTCTCCTTCGGCTCTACGGACTTCGGAGCCGAGGGTGGAACGGTCTGCCTTGATGCCTCCAGCCTCGACTCCTCTGGGTTCGGAGCCGACGGCTGGGGCATCGAGAGGCGGATCACCTTCATCGGCTCCACTGATCTCGGAGCCGATGAAGGTTGTCCGCTCAGACACTTCCTCCTCGGCGCCGAAGTCTTCTTCGGCACCGATGGAAATTGGTTTGAACACTCCTTCGGCGCCGATAGTTATCGAGTCGCCTCGGAGCCGGTCCCCTAGTCCCTTGGAGCCGTTGGAGAGACCTACTCGGACCCATTCGGTCTCTTCCATGTCATCAAGGATGTCAGATTCGGACATAGACAGGGTGCTCCAAAGACTGTTCCAGTCCCCAGTCTTTCAGAAATTTGTTTTGGCTCCGACCCAATTGGCTTCGGAGCCAATAGCCCACTCCATTGCCATTCCTCCTCCGACCGCTTCGGCTCCGTCGGAGCAGGTACTGATGGAGCCAGTAGAGATCCTAGGGTCGGCTCCGACCCTTACTCCAATCCCGGCCTTCGGGTCCGAGTTTAGCACACGGACTTCTTCGGCCGGACCCGGGGGTGACGTTTCGGGACCAATGCTGTCGGTTCCGAGCCTCCCTCTCGGTGCTTCGGCCGCGGGACTTCCGTCTGCTATCATGGCTCCGGGGAACGGACCCTCTCAGGATTCTGGGGGTCCGGCTTTCAGAGCTATGAGGAGTGCCTTGGCCAAGTCTTCTTCGGCCATCTCTACGGCTTTACCGGCACCTTCCCTGGGCATGGAGACTGGGTCTTTGGCAGTTCCCCTGTCTCTAGGCAGCGGAGCCTCGAGGCCTGAGGTTACCCCCGCTGGGGGTTCCCCTCCTCCTGTGGGTTCTTCGGAGTTGTCTTCGGAGGAGCCCCCAAGGAAGAGATCGTGCAAGAGGAAGCACGTGGACTCCCCCGACGAGTCTCTTACATCGGACACTGATCTTGATGATGCTGAGGGGTCCCCAAAGTCGTCCTCGGATGATGTCTCATTTGCAGACATTCTAGAGATCCTTAAGCAACGAGGCGGCTGGAATTCCAAACCCCCCTTCGCTGATGAGTCGGTGTTTCTCAAGGCCTTCGGGGCTCAGCCCTCCGCCTCCTGGGTGTCTCCGCCCTTTGACGAGCTCCTGGATTTGGTTTGTTGGAGGGCGTGGGAACATCCAGATACTGTGGAACCAGTGCCTTCTTGCCCTAACAAATTTTTGTCTGCTCCACCCGAGAAGGAGTTCTTAACGAAAGGCGTGGCTGTAGATGCCATGGTGGTGGCATCTGCTACCCAGCAGGACGTGGCAGAGGCTTCAACGTCCGTCCATCCTCCTAATAAGGAGTCTAGGAGCATGGACGATGCAGGAAGCGCACCCTGACTTCAGCGGCCTTTACTCTGAGGTCCCTGAATTATTTGGCACATTTCACCAGACTACAGAGGGATCTGGTCAAGGAGCTCTCAGACTCCCTCTCAGGTAACCTACCTGAGCAGCTAGCCCAGTCGGTTAGCTCTCAGTTGGCTATCCTCACCTCGATTTCTAACTCGTCCATGAGGCTCATTTCATATGCGGCCGAAGGGCGGGCAGAGCGGCAGGCACAGGCGTGGCTCACGGAGACAAGCCTGGCTCCGTTTAATGTCATTTCGGAGGCCTTCAAGTCTTCCTTTGCCGACGCTCCCTTTGATGGGTCCTCTTTGTTTGGACCCAAGGTAAAAGACACTCTTACCCGCTGTGAGCAAGAGGGAAAGACTTTATCTGCCATAGGAGCACGTTATTCCACTCCCTTTCGGCCTTATCCCAAGGCTAAAAGAGGAGGGAAGATGTGGTTCTGCAAATCACAGAAGTTCTTTCCTCAACAGCAGGAAGATTCCCCTTCCAGAGGCAGAGGACGGGGAAATTTTTCTGGGAGACGCCGTCCCAGAGGCGGCAGAGGCCCCTGCAACACTGGAGACCGCGAGTCCTTTCGTGGCTCTTCAGCCTCCCACACTCCATGAGGGATTGCCCGGCTGTGCTGCTCCGGAGCCAGTCGGGTGCCGTTTTGCCAAGCACCTAAAAGCCTGGGAGTCTATTACTCAGGACAGATGGGTGCTTCGGATTATTGTCGGAGGTTACACCATTCCCTTCACACACTCACCCCCACCGTCCAAAAAATCCCGGACCCACCACCCAGTCAAAGGGAAATTGCAGCCGTAGAAGCTTCAAAGCTGCTAGAAAAAGGAGTCATCCAACCGGTCCCCCAGACCAGATCGGATCTGGAAATTACTCAAGGTTCTTTTTAGTGCCAAAAAAGACAGGGGACCTGAGACCCATTTTGGATCTCAGCAAACTAAACCAGTCCGTCATGAAGTCCAAATTCCGAATGGTCACTTTACAATCCATTCTCCCATTGTTAGAGAAAGATGTTTGGATGTGCTCCACAGAGCTCAAGGACGCCTATTATCACATACCGATACATCAGGCGTCCAGGAGGTATCTGCGCTTCAGCCTGGGAGACAGTCATTTCCAATTTTGTGCACTGCCCTTTGGTCTCACCACAGCCCCCAGGGTGTTCACCAAGTGTTTGGCAGTAGTGACTGCTCACCTGAGGAGTCTCGGATTCCAAGTGTTTCCCTATCTGGACGACTGGCTCCTGACTGCCACCACCAGGCATCTACTACTAGAGAACCTACAAGCCACCATCTCCCTGGGTGCTTCCCTGGGAATTACATTCAACTGGTCAAAGTCTGTCTTGCTGCCTTCTCAGCGCATAAGATTCATAGGAGCAGAGATAGACTCAAAATTAATGCGAATCTTCCTTCCTACCGAAAGGATACAAACATTACAAGGTCAAGCCCGAGCCCTGCTTCTAAGATCCAAAGCCCCAGCCAGGATGGTCCTGCAACTTTTAGGTTCAATGTCTGCCACGGTTTTCCTAGTTCCTCTGGCAAGATTGCACATGAGGATTCTTCAGTGGCTGTTATCGACACAATGGTCTTTTCAGGATCTCCCCCTCAATCATCACATACTGATTACAGAAACGTGCAAACGGGACCTCCGCTGGTGGCTTCTGCCATCCAATCTGAATCAGGGAAGACCTTTTGTTATACCCCCTCCGGTGGCCACCTTGACAACGGATGCCTCCCAGACAGGGTGGGGGGGGGCATTGTCTGGGCAGGTCAGTTCAGGGTTCTTGGCTTCCAAACGAAACATTTCTCCATATCAATGTGTTGGAAATGAGGGCTGTACTTCTGTCCCTACAAGCCCTCCACAAGTTTCTCCCTCAAGGCATTATCGCTATCCACACAGACAACATGTCGGTGGTCTGGTATCTAAACAAACAAGGAGGGACCAGATCTTACCCCCTTTGCAGAGAGGCCATGAGGGTGTGGGAATGGGCAGTGGCTACCAACCGCTTCCTGGTAGCGACCCACATTCCAGGAAAATCCAATGTATTGGCAGACAGACTGAGCAGGACTATTCTCTCTCCTCACGAGTGGTCCCTGAACGAAACAGTAGCAGCTCAGATTTTCAAAGATGGGGATTCCGTGCTGCGACCTGTTTGCAACACCACAAAACACGAAGTGCAAAAGGTTCTTTTCCTTGACCCGGCGTCAAGGGGAGGCAGCTACGGATGCTCTAGTCCAACCTTGGCCAACAGGACTGCTTTATGCTTTCCCTCCGGTTGCACTCCTCCCCAAAGTCATCCAGAAAGCTTCCCAATTGGGGTCCACAATGATTCTAATTGCTCCGTACTGGCCTCGTCAGGTATGGTTCCCCTACCTACAGAAATATACTCTGGACGGTCCTTGGTTCTTGGATCTAATTCCGGACCTTCTGGTTCATCAGTCGGGACAACAGCACCAGTCCCTTCACACTTTGAAATTAACAGCTTGGCTCCTCCACTTCCGACTTTAGTCAGAAATCACACCTTGGACCCGGAAGTTATTCACATTTTATCTTCAGCCCACAAACCCACCACTAAGAAATTGTATCACAGTAAGTGGAAGAGGTTTGCTATCTGGGCTCAACTCAGAGGCTTAGACCCTATTACTGCCCCGATACCAGAGGTCTTGAAATTTTTAACATCCTTGTTTAATCAAGGATCTTCAGTCTCTACTATTAAAGTCCAACTAGCAGCTATCTCCAAATTTCACGAATCCATAGACCCACCGTTGATGAGCAGCAGATTATGTAAAACCTTCATGAAAGGTGCTGTGCTTTTAAGACCCCCAGTTTTTCATCCTGCGCCTCCGTGGGATCTTGATTTGGTACTTCGTGCCTTAACATCTTCCCCTTTTGAACCGGCTGCTACATGTGAGTTGAAATATCTGTCTTGGAAAACTGCCTTCTTAATTGCAATTACCTCTGCAAGAAGAGTTTCAGAACTTCAAGCCCTATCTATCAAACCACCGTACTTGATTTTTCACAAGGATAGAGTATCACTTAGGCCTAATCCATCTTTTGTTCCAAAAGTTTGTTCTAATCTCTGTCTCCAACAATCTCTAGAGCTACCAGTTTTCTTTCCAAAATTTTCAAACAAAGCGGAATACACCTTGCATACATTGGATGTTCACAGGCAATTGCGCTTCTGTCTAGACAGGACTCAACAAATTCGAAAAACAGATCAATTGTTTGTGTCCTTTTCAGATAATAAACTGGGTAAAACCATCACTAAAGCTACTATTGCCAAATGGATTAGAGATTGCATAACTCAGGCTTATTCCTCTTCAAATAAGCAACTTACAACATCTGTCAAAGCTCACTCTACTAGAGCTATGGCTACCTCTATTGCATTTCATTCCAAGCTCGCTATTTCTGAGATTTGTGCTGCGGCTACTTGGTCCAACCCGCACACTTTCATTTCCCACTATAAATTGGATGTGGCATCTAAAGGGCGGCGTCATTTGGTTCCACGGTACTCAGGAGTGTTTTCCAGTGAGCCACCCAGGATTTAGGTGCTAGGACGCTGTCCCATCAGTCAGAATGTAGGCGAGATAGGATCACATAACATCTTTTAGTTATGTACTCACCATAACTTCAGATGTTTGGGATCCATCTCGCCTACATTCCTAATACCCACCCTCCTTCCCTCTGCCTTGGAGATCAGAAGAGATTGAACGGTTTGAGTTCTACTGTTTTTATCTTGTATCATCTGTCGATGTTATATAAGCAGTGCATGCGTGTGTGCATGTATGCGGACAAACTAGATCTGGGGGACTGGTAGTGGTGCATCCTGGGATATAGTAAGCTCAGCCAATAAGAGACTTTGCTCTTTGGCATAAGCGTGCCGAGTCGGAGCCGAGGGATCGGCTCCGAACCCATCAGTCAGAATGTAGGCGAGATGGATCCCAAACATCTGAAGTTATGGTGAGTACATAACTAAAAGTTTCTCCTTACTTTGGAAACTCATTATTCCATCATGCTGTGATATAATTTGTGATAGATTTTCTACACTGAATCCTTCACTTCGCAAGTATTCCATAACTTCATCTTCTATTTTTTTTTAACTTCTGCTTTACTAATCTTCTCTTCCTTATTCCCTCTTTGTGACATGTTTTATTGTGAAATTTTCCATATCTGGATGCCTTTGCCTGTAAATAACAAGAAACATGACGTATCAGGCCCTCTCAAATTGTTATTTAACTGTAGCCTCCAAACAGGCTTACTTTCTTATGAATGGAGAACAGCAACAGTTGTCTCTTTGCACAAAAGTTGGTCATCTACATTCCCTGGAAACTACAGACCCAAAAGTCTCACTCATCTCATTTGCAAAGCCACGGAAAGAATTATCATGTAAGCAATCAATAATTTCATAGGAAACTTCTAAACACTGGACCCAAACCAGTTTGGTTTTGTCAAGAGCAGGTCATGCCTACTCAGCCTGGTAGACTTCTTTGAAAAGGTCACCAAAGCAATGGATAATAGATGAAGGAAAATGGTTCACACTGCCTACCTTGACCTGGCCAAGGCATTTGATGCAATACCCCACTCATGCATTGTTGACAAACTCAAGAGGTTAGGTATAAACCCTTATATCACCTGGTGGATAGCCAGTTGGCTCACAGACAGGACTCAGGAAATTAGAATTGAGGAGTCCACCAATACAAAGAGGCCGATCACAAGTGGAGTCCCTCAGGGATCAGTCCCGGGACATCTCCTTCTTAGCATTTATTTCTCTGAAGTCAAAGCCAATGTCAAGGGCCTCTGACTGACTAAATTTGCAGATGACTACAAATTGGGAGCAGTCATAGAATCCCGCATCAACACTGATGTTCTCTAGGAAGAACTGACACAGACGAATAACTTGTGTCAGAGCTATGGACTAAATCTAAATACCAAGAAATGCACAACAGTATTCTTCTGAAAGTCATCCACCTCTGATAACTATCATATTGACAAAACACTCCTAAGAGTCAACCCAGTAGTCAGGGACTTGGGGACACACATAGACAGTAATCTAGACTTTGACCATCACATATCTAAAGTAGTGAGGAATTCATTCTATGTTGTGGAACTTATAAACAAAGATACGAAAATTAGATCAACGGAAGTCATTGTCCCACCGTAGTCATCATTCATCACACCTATCGTTGAGTACAATGCCCCCTTTGGTATGTACCTAACTAGGCACATCCAACAACTGGAACATCCACAGAGATTTTTCACTGAAAGAACACAGGTCATAAGTAACATGTCCTGTGCAGATCTCCTCAAGGCCCTATCCTTGTATTCAGTCTCCTACATGCTGTTGAGGGGAGATTTATACCTAGCATACAAGGCATTGTCAGACCCCATCTTGTTGGACCTTCTGCATATCCACAAAACAAACAGCATGAGAATTACCCACTCAAAAGACTTAAGCCTTGCTTGTCATATAAGTAGGACCTGCTGGAGAAAAGGTATGTATCCCAGAGACAGCGCCTTCCCTGGAACAGGCTACCTATCCATTGTAAACAGAATTCTTCCTTAACCCAATTCAAGTGTAACTTGGACAATTGGATGGGGAACAGAAAATTCATCCCTGGTTTGGCACCTATGCCTCTAATGGACACAGGCATCCTGTAAATATTTAATTTCCCAGGCCCCTGCTTGAAAATGTTTAATCTTCAAAGCCCTTGCTTATACATATCAAAGGTACCAAAAGGTGTCAGATATTTGGGATGCATGGGTAGGCTTAAAAAAGGCCCTTGTGTTCATTAGTACACAAATATGAAACTATGAACATTACTACTAACCATATTCCCAATAGTAGGTGTAGCTAAAAAGTCATTGTTTCTCCTAAACTCTTCTTCAACTCTTGAACATTTGTCTTTTGCAGAATATGTACACTAGCCAGTGTAATTGCCTTGTCAAACCAGAAACCTCCTCACTGCCACAAATCCACTCATATTATCTTTTATTTCCTCTTCTGTCCCTAATGGGAACCCCTCAACTCCACAAAATGAATATCCACATTTTTTTATTGCCCCTGTTATTCAAATGAAGACCCTCCCAGAAACCCCTGCTTTATCAACTTTTCATATTCAATAATGTTTAAATGTGTCATATGTAACACAACTATTTAAACCTTGCTTTTCTTAATGCATGCCAGCATTCTTTGTTTTTCCTGTTGCATGAGAACTGAGAGAGGAAGTAGTATAAGGGATGGACTAGAAAGAGAGTAATAGAGTATAGTGAGAGGAGGTAGGGATGGGGGGACTAGTGTGGACGTCAAATTTATAGAGAGGGTGAGAGATTTCTGGGTCAGTCTGGAGTCGTGCAGAATAAGTAGAGTACTGAGAGAGAAAGCAGGGATGGGAGAAAGTAGTGTGTTAGTAGATGGTGTAGAGAGGGATAGTGATGTCTGGGTCAGCCTGGTGTAGTGCAGGAG
Source organism: Protopterus annectens (assembly GCF_019279795.1). Classification (NCBI taxonomy): domain Eukaryota; kingdom Metazoa; phylum Chordata; order Ceratodontiformes; family Protopteridae; genus Protopterus; species Protopterus annectens. Next base: position 187,185,312 of record NC_056740.1, read on the forward strand.
CATAGCCAGTTGTTAGTAAAGTGATCCCTAAGTAGTGACTTCAATTTGTAGATATTGGTGGTATTTTGGATGTGTTGGGGTACAGAATTCCATTTTTGGATATCTGGTTAGAGAATAGAGAATCCCCAAAGGAATTGTTAGATTAGTGTCTTTAGTGATTTTCAGAAGGAGTTTGTCAGGGGAATCTAAGTATTCTAGTGTTGCTGTATTCCTGTAGTATGTTTTTGTGTGCGTGGCAGTTATTAGGTTTGTGAATTATGGAGTGGGCTGCAATTAGTTGGTTCAGGGATAGTAGATGTGGTAGTGCCATCCAGTTTAGGTCCCAAAGGGCAGAGCAGTAGTGGGTTCTGTAGGGATGATTAGCAGCAGATTTTGCTATTTTATTATAACATGGCTCTAATTTATTCATATCAGATTTTTGGAGGTTTTGTGGAACTAGGCCAGGTATATAGGAGGGTGGAAAGCGGGTGTGTTCTGGCTATGGAATGTCGGGTTGTGCTAGAAAGGTAAGGTTTGGATCTGTAGCATAATCCAAGCTTTATGTGAACCTTTTTATGGATAATGCTATGTGTTTATCAAATTTGAGGCAGTTACAAGTCTGTTGTTACCCCAAAGAGCTTTGTGTGTTCAACAGGTTCCATTCTGGTATTGTTGGCGGAGTATATAATGAATGGGGGGAGGAGTTTTTGTGTTTTGGGATCGGTGAATAGTATTAGGCTTGTTTTGTTAGGGTTGAGTATCAGTTGGTAGTCTGAGAGATAGTTTTCATTGTCTGAGAAGGATTGTTGGGTTCTTTGTAGGAGCTCTGGTAGGCTTGAGCTAAACAAATGAGGGTGGAGTTGTCTGCATATTGTATAATGGAGGCTAGTTGGGTGGCTGTTCAAAGGTTGTTTGTGGAAATGGTAAATAGTAGAGGACCAAGGATAGATCCTTGTGGCACCCCTACTGAGGCTGGTAGTATGGGAGAGAGATTGTTTTGCCACCTGACTGCTTGTTGTCGATCAGTTAAATAGTTATGGAACCAGGATAGTGTTGCCTGGAAAAGATTCAGGGAAGTTAGTTCACTGAGTAGTTTTTGATGTGATACTGTGTCAGATGCCTTAGACATGTCAAGAAAGATGGAGGATACATGATAACTCTTGTTTCTGAGTTCAGTGATAGTGTTGGTGAAGCTCATTAAAGCTGTAGTGGTACTTTGCTTGGGTCTAAAGCCGTGTTGCATAGTGGAGAGTAGGTTGTTGCTTTCTAAGTAGTGAAGGAGTTGTACTTGAATGCATTTTTCAAGAAGTTTGGCCAGTGGTGGGAGTATTGCTATTATTTGGTAATTTTAAAAATCTGTGGAGGAGCCTTCTTTGTGCAAAGAGATGATATGAGAGATTTTCCAGAGCCTGGGGATGTATTGTTCTGATATGGACCTGTTGATAAGTAGTGAGGTAGGATAAGATATGGACTCTGCTAGTTTGAGAAATTCAGTTGGACGTTGGTCATCCCAGATTTCATTCTTCATTTATTTATGTGTCAAATCTTACTGCAGCAAAAAAAAAAAAAAAAAAAGAGTTAATGCTAATCCATCTCCCTCTGATAAGGATGGAAAAGCTTCTGATAGAGTTGGGAAGAGGGCCTGCAAGAAGGACCATGTCATCTGCTATAGATCAGAAGCTTGGTTGCCTTGGCTCTGAGGTTTATGGATTCAAATGTGCTATGGCTTGGCCACTTCAGGAGCCAACTCTTTCCTTGGTATTCTCAACTCAGGTGTTGTCAGAACCGAGTGTGTCTCAGAGCTGACCATTCAGGGCTACTGCTCCAGGGTCAGGGTTGATCTTCCAGGCCTCAGAGTCATCCCTGCCCGTGGGGGCTTCAGCATTTAACAGGTCAGCTCTGATCTTGACATAGGAGGCATTTGAGTTGGCACTGTGCATCAGTGCCTCTCTCAGATCTTCGGATCTGAAGAGTACCATGTCCGGTCATCTGCCCTGGGCTTTGACCTTCGACATCATGGAGAGGATCCTGTCCCATTTGGAGATGGGAGTTCGGCAGTAACATTGTATCCTTCTCTTCTCCAAGACTCTGGGACTGCAAATCTGCGCCAAATGACTCCATGACAGCTTGCGACTTTGGATCCTCAGATTTCCCTGCATTCATGACCCCTCAATTCTTCCATGTCTGCTCCTGCTTCTCCTCCTAGGGAGGCACATAGTGAGAGCAAGTGCAAGAGGAAACACTTGAATTCCCCTGATGAATTCCTCACCAAGGATACCGACCTCAGTGAAGGGGAAAGCTTCCCCAAATCCCCCTGCCTCTTCTGGCAGTTTACCTGAGTTGTTGAAGCAGTGTGAGGGATGTAGCACAGAAACTCCTTTCTCAGAGGAGTCAGTGTTTCTGGAGGCCTTCGATGTGGGCCCATTCATGTCGTGGGTGGTCTGCCTTCTGTAAGCCTTTATAGACCCAGTGTCATGGAGGGCTAGAAAAAAACAGATAAGATTTTGGCCCCTCCTAAGGGCAGATCCCAATGGAGTAAGGGTCCAGCTGTGGATGCTGTCATGTTTGTGGCTGCCAATGAAAAAGACATCTCCAGGGGACTTCATTGGTCCATCTGCCCAACATGGAGTCTCAAACTCTGGACTGCTTCTGAAAGAATACATACACTTCAGCCACCTTTGCTTTGCATGTGCTCAATTCCTTGCCATTTGATGAGGGTTCAGCAAGACCTTGTAGCTGAAGTGTCAAAGGTTGTTAAGATTCAGCATTCTCCAGAGATGCAGAAGAATCTGGACGCCTAGTTGTCAGCCTTGTGATCTATAACTAATGTATTCATGAGACTGTTGCCCAATGTAGCTGATGGACATTCCTCACAACAGGCTCTGGCATTACCATGAGCTGTCATGCCTGGATGCACTTAAATAATTTTGGGAATGTTTAGAGCTTCCTTGGTTAATGTTTCTTTTGATGGTTTTCCCTATTTGGCCCAAATGTCAAAGAGGCACTATCTAGTAGTGAACAGGACAGAAAAATGTTGTCTGCTATTGGAGTGTGTTTTGCTACCCAACAGCGGTCCTTCTGTTGGAACCAGAAGGGGGAAGCATCTCTTTTTTTTCATAAAGCACAATGACCTTTCCAGGACTCCTAATGATGGTTCCCCCATGATGGTTCCCCCATGATGGTGGGGAAACTGTAATGGACACCCCATATACATCAAAGGCGGTCTGCAGATCCAAGGCTTCCATAGACTTTCTCTGAGAGGCCCTTCCAGCACCCCTGACAGATTGCCTGACTGCTGTACTCTGACGGCAGTAGGGGGTTACTTGCCCCACCTCCCAAAAGCTTGGGAGGCCATCACCTCAAATGCTTGGGTGTTGAGAGTTATGCCCAGAGGTTATGCAGTACTTTTTGCTTACCCCAAATGCTCCCCAGAATCCCTTCTGGATATACCACCCTGCCAGAGAAGGGGTGCAGCAGTGGAAATTCAGAAGCTGATAGTCAACCAAGTCATTTAGGAGGTCCCACCACACCAGAAAGGAGTTGGGGGTCTATTCCAGATTCTTTCTGGTACCAAAAAAAACAAGGACCTCAGACCAATTCTGGATCTCAATCCAATCTTCACATCAGTATCTTGAAGGTGTGGGCAGTCCTCCTAGTGTTGCAGGCCCTTCAGGACTTTCTGCCCAAAGGTGTGATTGCCATCTAGACATGCCAGTGGTTTGGTATCTGAAAAAGCAAGGAGGAAGTTGGCCCTAACCCGTGTTGAGAAGCCATAAGGGTTTGGCAATGGCCAATGTCTTCTCAGTGGTTTGTGATTGCAATGCACTTACTGAGGAAATGCAACATTTTCCTCCTTTAGGATTAACCTTCGCAAACCTTTACTCCTTCAAGCTAACACCATAGTTTCTCCAGTTCCAATAATGGCCAGGAATCCCAAGCTTGCTGAGTTATTCGTATCCTTTTATCATCCTAAATACCTCCCAGCAGGAAGTTTTACGCTGGTACAACGGAAGCATTTCTTTATCTGTACATCTTCCAAAGGCTTGGATCCTTTCTCAGCACTTTTGGATGCTATACTGGACTTCTTGGCTGGTCTTTTCCATCTGGTCTTAGTTACTCCATCATAAATGTACAGCTGGCCTCCATTTCTAACTTTCATATCAGCAGAGATAATACTCCTGCGGTGGCTCTTAAGCTCTCTAAAGCCTTCTTGAGGAGCACCTTTTTGTTAATGCCACCTGTTCAGGATCCAGTGCCTGATTAAGATTTTCCTCTGATACTTCAAGTTCTTGCTAGATTTCCCTTTGAATATTCAGCCACAGTAGCCTTAAAATTGTTGTCATAGAAAACTCTTTTTTGTTTGCTGTCAGTTCAGCCAGAAGAGTATCTGAACTCCAGGCAGTATCCTCCATACCTCCTTACTTGATTATTTTATAAGAATAGAGTGTTAACCTTGAGGACAAACCTTTCTTTTATGCCCAAGGTTGCTTTGGAGTTTACTCTGAACTAGTCCATTCATTTGCCAGTGTTCTTTCTAAATTTCAGTAACAAGGGAGAATATTTGCTTCATTGCTTCAATATTCATAGATAACTCAGATTATGTTTAAATAAAACAATTTTTTTAGGAAATCTGACCAACTTTTTGTATCCTTTTCAAAGTATAGGCTTGGTAAGCCTACTTCCAAAGTAACCTTATCCATATGGCTCACTGATTGTATTTCCTTTGTATACTCCTTAAAAGGAATGTCTTTTCCTTTGAAGCCCAGGCGTCATTCCACTAGAGCAGTGGCTACCTCAACTGACTTTTTGTTACAGGCTTCTATTGATGATATTTGTGCTGCACCTATCTGGCCTAACACTCATATCTCTGTGTCCCATTACAAACTGGATGTTCAGTCTAGGTCTACAGATTCATTTGGTCCCACCATTTTGCAGAATGTTCTGTCCTAGGGCCTCCATGGATTTTTTTTCCTGGCTGTGGACTCTGGCTCACAGGTTGAGACCAGACAGAAAAGACAACATCAGATGCAAAAGATAAGTACTTGCCATAATGATAGATCTGTGATGTCTTCTTCCATCTGGCTCAGCCATCCCCCCAAGCCCCTTCCAAATTATCACTATTTATAGTGCGCTCCCAATTGGCCTTAGAGTCTAGTCTTAAAGACTGCATAAGAGGGTCCATTCCTATTGCCCTATCTTCCCCGCCTGTATTAGGTTTGATTATTTTCCAGGGAGTTGTCACAGGGTAAATTCAGTGTGAGAAGAGATTATTAGAACAGGGCGTAATGGGTAGAGGAAGTGGAGCTCTTGGACTGAAGATTCTGAGATGGTCAGCATTGGATCAAAGTTAGATATGATAACACACAGGCTGAGCTGGACAGAAAACAACAGGGATCTTTCATTATGGTAAGTTCATAATTTTCATTTTTACAATATTTCTGTGAGTTGTTATTCTCTGGCCTCTCATATTCCTCTACCAAGGTTAATCTTTTGTTCATTTCAGCCTATCTGCCTTTGGATCCACGCCTTTCATCACAGTATTTGGTCAAGCTATTCTTGAATGGGGTTTCACATATGCATCCACCTAGAAAACAGGTGGCATCTACCTTGGTTCTTAACTTTCTGTTGGAAAAGTTACTTTTCCTCCTTTTTAACCAGCTCATCAGGTTGATTTGCAGTTAATTTCTTGGAAGATATTATTACTGAATGTTTTGAAATCTGCAAGAAGAGTATCTGAACTGAACAGTCTTATGGTGACTCAACTCTATTCAGTGTTCCATAAAGACAGTTTCCTTGAGAACAATTCCTCATTTATGTCTTAAGTGATTTCATAGTTTGTATTAAGCCAAACCATACATCTCCCTGTTTATTTATGGAACCTAAAAAACAGGGAGAAAGGATTTGTCTTACTCTGAATGTTTGTAGGCAGCTTTGGTATATCTTGACAGAACAAAGTCTTTCAGGAAAGCTAAAGAGCTGTTTATTTCCCATGAAGGTAAGAAAAAATGGTGACCCATGTCAAAATAGACTATTTCCAGATGGCTGCCCTTACTATTTCTTTTTGTTAATTCCCACCATAATAAGACACCTGCAGGCAGGATCAAGGCCAATTCTATGAGGACCTTGGCTTCTTTGGCTTTTGGGAAAGGGCTGGACTCTAAAAGTATTCTAGAGATAGCTACTTGGTCCTCTGTACATACATTTACAATGCATTCCAAGCTAGATTCCTTTTCCAGATATAGAACAAGCTTTGATAGGATCACTCTACATGGGCTCCTGGACCATCCTTCTTTCTCCAACCAAACTGTATTAGCTTTGATATTCTACCTATTCAGCAAAGGTTTCTGTAGCAGTGATTATGAATGAACATAATACTGTTGTGTAAGTAAACTTACCATAACAATAGATATTTGAATAGATCGGCACCCTGATTGGAGAACGAATGTTCTCTAGCAGGGTGTTAATCTACAGGTAATGCCCACTGAAAAATGAGTCCACCACTTCATAGGAGCATATCAAGCTGCTGTGGAGCTCAGACTGAAAGCAACCTAAAGGTTGCCATTATTTTTTGCTCGCTAAGTAGTGATTTTCCTATTTGGTGAGTGTAAAATATATATTAAAAAATTTTTTAAAAAAGTGTGTGCGTTTATTTTTGTCTGTGTGTGTATACCTGCATGTAAGTGAGAGCAAGATCGATTGAGCCATTATTTTACACTCGCTAAGCAGCACTTTTGCTGTTTAGCAAGTGTGTAAAAACTAAATGAAACAGAAAAAAGTGTGCGAGCGCACGAGCATGTGTTTATGTTTCTGTTTGTGTGTGTATATGTGCATGTGTTTGTTTCTGTCTGTGTGTGAGTGTATGCATGCTTGCTTGCTTGCATGAAAGCGAGGTGTATATGAGTAAGAGAGAGAGAGACAGAGAGAGTGAAGAGTGAAAGTGATCGAGCACCGGCAGCAGCAGTTGATAAGACGCTTGCATACTTCTCGACCTCTTAGCTCAAGATATCTGGATAAAGCCTAAAAGAAAGGGGGCACAAAGGTTCAAAATAGGAACATATTTTAAATACTGCTGTTATAAAATCACAAAGTTGCTTGAATAATAGGATTTGTATTAGCATGCATTTTCTGAAGCGCAAGTGTTTCTGTGTAGGAGAGAGAAAGAGAGAGTGAGACAAATCGACTGGTGGCAGCAGCAGTGAAGAGGTTTGCATACTTCCCAACGTCTTAGATCAAGAAATCTGGATAAAGCCTGAAATAGAGGGAACAAAGGATCAAAAATAGGAACAGATTTAAATATTGTTCTTATAAAAATACAAAGTAGCTTAAATAAAAGGATTTGTGTTAGCATGAATTTTCTGAAGGAAATAGAGTCTGAAAGACAAATGTATGTCATTATTTAGTAACTTCAGTCCCCAATGACTGGCAACAAACCGCATATTTTAGAAGCAAGAGACCAAAAATAAAATAAATATCTAGATATATTTTTAAAAATGTTACATTTTGGATATAAAATGCTTCCTCCAATACCATTTACATATGCTACAGCAACTTTGAAACCTTAGGTGGAGGAACTCTTTTACATCAAAAATATATAAAAAAATAATATAGTAATAACAAATAAATAAGTAAAACACAACAATTTTACAGACAGCCCATTCATTAAGCACAATAATGCCCTTAAGGGTGTGTGTTACTGTGTAAACAATGCCCTTCCAGGAGTCTGGGTTACACTATCAGTTCCTTTGGGTTATCCACTGCCCCCAAGGGTGTTTAGAAAGTGTCTAGTTCCAGTGATAGCCTATTGCAGACTACAAGGTATTCACATTTTTTCTCATTTAGAGTCTTTTTCAAACTGTCAGGAATCTCACACTTGAGTGAGAGATCTCCTACGTAGACTGGGTTTCTAGGAGAACATTCAGAAGTCTTGTTTGACTTCTTCCCACAGCACTCTATTCCTGGGATGTATTCTAGATCATTTTATTCAAAGAGCTTTTCTTCCACATAAAAAAAATTAGATTTTTATATAGATCTATTCCTGAGTTTTTCCACTCGGTCCCAGACTTTAGCATGAGACTTTCTCATGATATTATGATTCATGACATCAATGATTGCCACGATTCCTCTAGCCAGACTCCACATGAGAAAGATTCAGTGGTACTTAGAACTGTTTTGGCCCCAACATCAATACTTCCCGAATTTTCAAATTCACATTTTGGGATTTGTAAAAAAGGAACTGCTTTGGTAGAGAGATCAGATAAATCTGAATCCATTTCTCTCATTTTCATTTCCAGCTCCAGCAGAGTCAGTAAATACAGACACCTAAGACTTTCTCTGGGGAGCAGTGTCTGTGGGGGTTAAAGATTTGGTGTCTTTGAGACAAAAAAAAGACCAAAACACAAACTTAAATGAGATGATGTGGTCATAAATGCACTCATCTGTCTCAGTCATCTGTGGTCTTCAGGGCCTTTATAAGTGATTACAGGCAACTCCACAGTGATGTGGTGGATAAACATGCAGCAGGCTCCAGATTTTGCCTTCTGTGCTGATTAGTCATGGTAGCCTGGACTATAGCAATTCAGCACAATCTCACTTTACAGGCATCTTACCATAAAGTCAGAAGAAAACATTGTGTCAGACAAGCTGAGCAGGACCAGGACAGACCCTCCTTAGAGTCTTCCTGGGATTTAGGTAGCTGGGGACTCAACTGTTGAGGAATGAAGAAGCTGAACCACGACAAAGTAAAATCTTTTTTAATACAAAATGGTGAACGCTTTTGCAATGGTAACCATTGCTTCATCAGACTGCTGAAGCAATGGTTACCATTGCAAAAACGTTCACCATTTTGTATTAAAAAATATTTTACTTTGTCATGGTTCAGCTTCTTTATTCCAGCGACCTTCCTACTGGGCACCTGTGTTTCAACATTTTCAACTTCTGGGCTGGTTTGGATTTATTTGTTTGTTGAGGAATGAATGTAAATGACAACATCAGATAAAAAAGCTATGTACTCACTATAACATTCCATCTGTGTTATCCATTTTCATTCTTCCTTAACTTCCCACCCACCTACCCCCTCCTTGTTTTACTCCTGGATACATCGAACAGTATTGGAAACATCTCACTTCCTTGTTTGAGCTCCAAATTCTGTTCTTTTCATAACTGACACTGCTGTATAATCTATGGGCAGCTACACCTCCCCCATTATTTACGTCTTTGTCCAGATTTCTTGCCCTAAGATGTTGAGAGATATGACCAGACATATGCAACAGTTGGAACACCCACAAAGGTTCCTTACCAAGAGAATCCAGGGTATAAACACACTGTCCTATACAGATCACCTTAAAGACCTATCTCTATACTGTATCTCCTACAGGTTACTGAGAGTCATTTTATGTATGGAATACAAGAAATCCTCAGATCCAGCTCTGATTGACCTTTTGCACATCTGCAAAATGAATAATATCAGAACATTCAGATCCAAGGATTTAAATTTTGCTTGTGACATAAATAAGGCATGTTGACGAATTATATATGTGTCTCAGAGGATCCCATGCTTTGGAACCGGCTCCCTGTTCATGTGAAGCAGAGTTTAACCTTGACCATTGGATGGGAAATCAAAAATTCACCCTGGGTGTGGCCCCCATGTTTCTGATAGACAGAGGCAAACACTAATGCCCAAACTAACCTACCCCCTACATAACCTGTAGAAACTTTCTAACATACCCCCTCCTAATAAATGCCCATGATAGATAGGGACACAATTGGGTTGAACTGCACAGCTAGGTTTATAAAGGCCCTGGTGGTCATTAGTCTAATATATAACTATGAACCTAATGGAAGCCTATAGTGGGACCAAAATTGTTTGAAACCTAGAGGAGATACCTCTGCAAATGAGCTGAGGAAGGGCATGTGATTTCCTAACCACAGCAGAAATAGGGTGATCAAAACAGAAATTGCTGTCAACATAGGACCTCAAGTCCTGGGTAATTCTATCTCTTTGGGAAGGGTAACAGCAGTGAGGTAAGAGGGTAAGGGGGGTGATGTCTTTCCCAAATGTATCTATACTGCATTTTGTGGCATTTAACCTGAGCCTATGACTGACACCCTAGGCACTGGTCTGGTCCAGACCCTGCTGGAGTATTTTTGTACCCGAGGGGATTTGACAGTTGCACCCAGTTTGTAGTTATCAACAAACTTAGTTAGCCACAGTCCCGTGACATCTTTCACTGAGAAACAACTGCTGAAAAGCAGGGTCCCAGGGAGAGCCTTGTAGAACCCCACTGATGAAACTCCTCTGGCTAGAAGAGGTTCCCCTACCATAACAGCATGGGTTTGTTGTAGAGCCATTTGGCTATTCAACAAACTACATATGGATTTATGTTAAGTTGGAAGAGTTTATCTATGGTAATGCCATATGGGATGGTTTCAAAGACCTTTGTGAGGTCATGATAAGCAGTGTAGATTGTCAGGCCCTCATCCAGAACTTCAGTGACCATTTGAAAAAAATAATTTAGACATAGTAAGCATGACCTACCTTTTACAAATGTAAATCTGTTGAGGTCCAGAGTTTGTAGGTCACCTGTGTCATTTGTCAGAATGATAATTAGTTCCAAAACTACTTCTGAGGCTAAAGTTTTTGGGTTCTGTTTTTGGCTGCCATTATGTGATGCTATCGCTATAACCATTCTCCAAATTTCAGGGCCATGATATCTTGACAGGTATAAACTGAAGAGATTTAAAAATGGTTTGGATAAGTATTGATTGACACTTACTTGTAGACTGCAAGGGATATTTTCTGATCACATAGCATTATAATCTGATCTGAGATGATTTTGGGAAAGAGAGGACGGTTGGTTATGGGAAGTATGTCTGACTGGGTTGAGTGCATGAAATTAGCACTGTATTTCTGTGTTTAACATACTAATAATATCAGGATAAAGTGTGGAAGACTCCATTGGAAATAGGTTTGGTACAGTAAAGGGCATATTTTTAAAGTTTTCTAATGCTACCATCTAATCTTGATACTGCTGCAAAGTTGTAACATATGCGGCTGTAGCTGTTTCCCAGTGACATTGGAACCTGCAGTCTTCTTGACAACAGATTAGGAGTTGCTATGATTTTAGAGTTTGAGGGATTTACAGTATAAAAGACCATGCCTAACAGCATACATTTGAGTCCCAGGCAGCATAGGATCTGCAGAGAGAGAAAGAGAGAGAGAGAGAGAATAAGGAGGCAGTGGTAATAGTGGATCCTGAAAGAGTTGTTGCTACTGTCAGGACAGATGTGCCAAGAAGCCTGGGACTGGTGTGCTGTCTGTGAATGTTGGCTGAAAGCAGAAGATACATCAAGTTCCTCTTTCAGCATCTCTCTTGATTGCTGGTTAGGTGCACTAGAGACCTGTCTGCTGCAACTACCAACTTTCTCCCTGCAGTGGAATCATGGACCTGGTGGCAAATATGGAGCTGAATTGACATACTGTGCTGTGTAACCAGAAGAAATCTACAGCACGTCTGGTAAGAGTGCAATCAAAGACTTTTGGGGTTTTAAAGTAAAACCACTACACCTGCACAAATGTAGTAGTCTCTTTGTAAAACAGTTTTATATCTCTTAAGAGCATAAGGCTATTGTTGTTCATGATTTTTACAGATTAGGCTAACAAAACAACCCTGCTTATGCTGCCCTGCCTACACACTTCTACAATACCCATCAAGTGTACATAATGGCTGGTGGTAATAAAAATTGATGTAACTTTTTCTGGACTGCTGTTTTAAATACATAAATAAATAAATAAATAAATAAATAAATAAATAAATAAATAGTCTCTGTAAAACAGTTTTATATTTCTTAAGAGCACTCCAGAAAAAGTTACATCAATTTTTGTTATCACCGGCCATTATGTACACTTGATGAGTACTGTGGAAGCGTGAAGGCAGGGCAGCTTACGCAGGGTTTTTTTGTTTTGTTAGCCTAATCTGTAAAAATCATGAACAACAATAGCCTTATGTGTGATGACTCTAAACAGGTAGTTTTTTTCTTATGTGCTATAAGGTCTTCCTTGGAAAGAAACACTACAATGCCTGCTTATCTGAAAATATCTGAAGCGTCTAGTTTTTGCAGTAAATTAATTCTATAACCAAATAGAACTTTTTTGTATTTCCCTGTATACCAGTACCTAATACTAATGAATAACTGCAGTGTTCATGTATATTTGCTAATACGTGTGTGTGTGTGTGTGTGTGTGTGTGTGTGTGTGTGTGTGTGTGTGTGTGTGTGTGTGTGTGTGTGTGTGTGTGTTTGTGGTGAGGTTGCGTATACACATGTACATGCACACACATACATACAGATGTATATATGAATGCATGTATATGGACACACACACACACACACGCGCATGCAGTACCAATAAAAATAAATAATTTATATATCCACAGAAAATGTTACCAGCAGGCAACAGTGAGAAAAATAGTCACATTTATTCACATAACAAAGCACTCAAAAAATGTTATTTGCTGCTGTGCAGACTCTGGAGCAATACAGTAACTAATTAGAGCTTTACATATGGTCAGGTGAGAGCCCAACTCTTTAGTAAATCATCTGTATATATTCAACCAGAACAACCTGGACCCAAAAAATCTTTATGTATAGCAAGCATGTCTGTTGTCTAGATTCCATTTGCTCTTCTTTCTCACTGTCAACCTCCAGCCTTTAAATTTCCCCCCAAAATAAACCCCGTTCCACAGAACTCTGTTTCCCATTTCTAGCTCCTAAAACACGTGAATTCTTCAACTCTGATATAAAGTCTATAAGCTCCTACACAGAATTCCATTTTGAATTCAGAAGAAACTATTCGGTGCAAATACTTCAACAGCACTTGAGTCACTAGAAGCAAAATTCAAAATAAAATCAAGGTATACAATGGACATTTTGGACAGACAGTACCTTTTATAAAAAGCTTCTTTCACAGTAAGCATTTTGTCTACAAAATTTCTTCAAACATGAAGATTTAAAAAATGCACTTGCAGTTTTAGTAGGATAGTAGTCTAACAAATTAATCATCACAGTAAATTGTGGGATAGATGTTTATTAGATTAATCACCACAGTAACTTTATTTGATGAATATTATTTTAGAGATGTCTAAATATGGATAAATACAGTAAATAATGAAATCACCTATGAAAGCTGTTATTTTAGTTAGCTTCATAAGGAGCTTAGGAAAATGAGTGCTATTGCTTTTAACATATAAGCAAAGATAGGTTCTAAGTCTAAACAAAATAAATCTAATGAAAGGAGAAAGAGGACTCACTTTCTGGCTTTACTTGTCATGGGCTTGGGAGTTTATCTTACTGACAAGATAAAATTGTTGAAGAATTCTGGTATGGCATAGAAATCTTTTTAATAAATTCTGGTAAGAAGTTAAAAGGTTTAAGTTCCCAAAATAGAAAGGCATACAGTGGAAAGGAAAAGAGGGCAATAGTAGTACTATTATTGAGGTGGCAAACATTTACAGTCTGTCTGGAGGACATAAAACCAAACTGAAGCAGTTATTTTTTGTATAATTTCAAGTTGTTTTTGTGAAAACAGTTGCTAATATCTTGATATTTGTATCCATTAATGCTGCTAGTTTGTAATTTTTTATGATATTGTCCATATTTGACTTTGGCAACAGAACTGTACATGGATAATTCAAATAATTGGTATAGGAAAGGGTATGATTACTGTCAGTCTCCTATGCATTTTGCACCTGAAGAACTGCATGCTTTTTATACCAAGCTCACCCTCACATATACATTTTTGTCTAGTTCTGCTACATCCTGGTGATAGACCAGTAAGCAAGTGCAAACAACAACTGCCCAGGAAACAAGGAGTTGGGCTTCTGTCTCATGCTGCCCTGAAGTGGGGTTCTAAAGGCAGAGATGCAGAACCAGGAACAGTAACTGAAGAACAAGCAGCAGTTGATGATCAACATGAATTTTCAGTTTCCAGCAGGATCCATAGCAACAGGTAGGCTTCATCAACATTTTGCTGAAAATTTCCAAACCTGACATAGTGCATTAATTTACTTGTTAAAGTTATTACTTTTTAACCTGGTTCATACTGTTTTAGTGCTGTCTGCTTTATGGTATCTGATAGTTTGCACATAGTTAAATGCATCTTATCTGATAAGATCTTTTTTATCTTCTGAATTTAAACACTCCATGCCATTTATGCAGACCAGGATCCCATGCCTAATTATGCTGCTACCACAGATACCCTTTGCCACTTTCCTTTATTTGGTCAGTACTGTAGTTGGTGCTATCCTTATTAAGTAAATATTTTTGAAAGTATTGCATGTCCACAGAGCACCACCCCTAATTTTCTGCCTTTCTGAGACCAACAACATATGAGGTGTTCATCAAATTATTTTTCACCATGGCATTACTGCTAACCTTTGGGACTTATACCACAAAAGACCCAACAGCTGGGATGACTTCCAGAGCTTTTTACTCTTCTCTATCTCAACCGTCAGAACACCCACCTATCTGCAGATTAGAGTGCCTGTGGCATAAGAGAGGTGTCTGCCTGTACTACTGTTAGTTCCTTCTTGCTGCATCACAAGAAAGGAAAATTCTTAAAGTAATTTGCTGATGATTTATAACTTACCTTTGCACCATGGCATGTGGTATATAAACCACCAAACAGTATTTCTGCCCATTGGTGAATATTTTTGGCTTCTTCTTTAGGAAGAATACTTCTAAAATCTGTATTTTCCTTACACTTATGCCACTGAGTTAAAAGAGTGAACTCTGACCTCGGTGACATCAGTGTAAGAAAACCTTGATCTGATGTTGTTAATCTTCTTTCCATTCATCACTGATGGGTTCAGTTCCATGCCCTTGGAACTGAGTCGGCCTATTACCAAGCTCGTGCCAGCCAAAAATCTCTCGAGCAAAGTCTCTACCCAGATTGCCATTCTCCTTGTTACCTCAGATCTCATTTGCAGCGTAGCCATAAAGCCTCATTTCAGCCGAGCTCTCAGCTAAGTAAAATCTTTTTTGATATTTGTGTAAACGTTTTTGGATATCTTCATATTTTACTAAACCTTTAGTATTTCTAGTGTCTCTTCTTTGATCTAACCATATATTCTCCACTCTACCCATTGTTACCATTGATAAACTTAAGTACCATTGTTGGTACGGCCTTTTCCCTTACCCTTGTGGTATCTCTTCAATACCATAGCTGGTATTGCTTCTCTTGCCTAACCTGTTAGCTTTTATCTCTATTCAGGTGTTTCCTTTTCTTCACATGTACAGTGTGTTGTAATATCTGTATTTTTCTTGTGATTTCTTGTGTTTTTTGAACTGAGTAACTTCATTATTGTTGGATTATACAGTTAGTTGTGGTGTCCTTTCAATTAAAATGGCAGATAAGAAGGGTACCTCTGGCTTTAAGCATTGTACTTCTTGTAAGGGCAAGTTACCTAACAGTGACTTGCATGATGATTGTGTGTACTGTTTGGGAGTGGCCCACCTTTCGGTATGGCCTCCATGTGATATTTGTCAAAGTTTCAGCCAACGCACTCTTAATGAAAGCAAAAATAAACTCATTCTGAAGGGGTTACTCAAGTCTCCCTTCTCAGAGGCCATTTCTGCGATGGAGGTCTCAACCCCTCCTTCTAAGGACAAAAAGAGATCCCATTCTGTTCCTTCTTCACCATCGGGTGATCAGAGGAAACCTGGGAAATCTAAAGTCCCCAAGTTATCGTCGGAGCATAAATCTAGCTCTTCGGCTCCGCCTTCCTCAGTTCCGACCCTCTCGAAACCTTCAATAGTGATGCCTGTATTGGCACAGACCCTGCCTCCGGCACCGATCATAGATCTTACTGCACCTGTTTCGACTTCTTAACTTGTAGCTACTTCAGCTCGGGGCGCCCTTCTACTTTGACTTCGATTTCCATTTTGGAGCCGACCGTTTCGGCTCCGAGTGCCACTTGGGCACCGAACATTGTACTGACCTCACTGGATCTGACCCTTATGCTTCCAGTCTCGAAACTAGAGACTTTGGTGCCGGTAGACATTGCACAACAAACAAGGGAGCCCGCAGGAATTTTTGCAGGGGGGTGCAAACCCGGAGCACCGCCCCCAACTCCTCCCCTTCAAGGCACCGCCCCCAACCCCACCCCCTTCAGCCCTCCCAACGCGCACACACGCAGCCATTCCAGTATCTCATTACTTGGCTATTTCTCCCCAGTTGCCATAAACACTATTCAAAACTTTGTGTGCATACTGTTTTATGCATTACTTCTGCAATGATTACAGATACTTGGTTTTAATTTTCAACTTTTATTTCAAATTTTAGGGCCTCAGGGCCAATAGCCTAGTAACCTCCTATTTTATAGCACAAACACTGACAGACATTTGCTAAACTTCAACAAAGCAATAGTCTTACAATGAAAACAGACTTAGCATTAAAACTTCTCTACCTTTGAAACTCACATGCACGGAAACAGCATTGAAACCCACATTCAAATTAAATGCATCTGGCCAGTGGCAGGTTAAGGTTACCTTTGGACTGTTTTCAAATCATAGGCCCCTTGCACACATTTCAGAACCATACATAACTGCTTTGATTCACCTTCCTGATTGTATTAATTATAATATACAATAACTGAATTATATCCCTTGTTAATATAGCACCACTTAGAGTGTGTTTTATAGTTTTGAACATTTTCCATTAAGCAATGAAACAAAACATATGAACCAATAATGACAAATTGCCCAATTCAGAACATTTCAACCATAAAAGACCACTTAAACATCTATCATTACAATCTACCAATATCAGTCAATATGCATAATCTCTGCAGAAGTAAAAGTCATCTGAATAATTTCACATTAAAGAGATCTGAAACTAATGGAGAGGTTGTTGCTAGAAAACAGCTTTATATTTCAGTGTTTCATCTACAAATTCAGTGCCTACTGCCCTTAAACAATAAATTGCCTATGTTACATTTAAAAAAAATGCTAAGCTTGTATATTGCAATAGAAATAAGTGGCAAGCGGAAACACAGGTTCATAGTTACTAGGCATCTCATCCAAAGGAGGACTGCAGCACTCCACCCCCTTAAAATACACATGTGGTGGGAGTAGAACCTACAGCCCTCTACATTAAGATGCAAGTATGCTACCTACTGTGCTAATAAGACTGTTTTGAACTTCTACACCACAACAGTGATACCATTTGCTAAACAAAACAGTTGCACATTTTAAGCAGACTTAGCATAAGCAGTAGTAAACTTCTCTTCCCTTGAAGCACACAATTCCTTGAAAATAAATTCTACCTGCTGACTTTAAATATGGCATTTCATTCTCTCTCAAACACACACACATACCTCAACCTCTGTGAAAATCTGTATGGTTGAGAGGTATGACACACACATACATACCCCGACCTCCTTAGAAAGTGGATAGAACAAAATTGTTGCATTAGTATGCATTTTCTGAGGATATGAAGTCTAAAACTCAACTTCAGTCTTCAATGATTTGCCAGAAAAAAGACAATTTTATGAGAAACAATCTGAAAATATGAGGCAAAATCTGGATAATTGTGAGGTATAAACCCCCCATACACCCCTCCCCTCCCTCTTACACACACACACACCTTTTAAACACACACACACACACACACACACACACACACACACACACACACACACCATAGGCGCCAGAAGCTGTTAAAGGCTGGGGGGCGGAGGGAGACAGGGGCACTTAGTGAACTAAAAAGGGTAATTTTTTATAACTATTTGCTACCACAGCATAGGTTCACTTGGAGGACATTTTAAGCTTTGCCAATTCCCTTTTGGTGCTTGAATTAATGATTTCTGATTGGTCTTAGCTATCCCCATGGCTGATAATTGTATATTAGCCCTAGTGAGAACAACTGTGATCATACCATAGATAATTTGAGGGGCCATGTAAGGGATGCAGCATTTAGGAACTGCCTCTGTCCATTAGTGGCATGAGGGGAAACCCTGGAGTACATTTTCTATTACCCATCCTTAGATCCAAGTTGCATTTGAATATGGATGGATGAGCTTTGCTTTATTTTTATGGATAGCCTGTTCCAGCAGTGGTAGTCTGTGATATAGATCCATCTCTCCACAACATTCAGTTTAGATATCTGGACTGAGTATTTCTGATGCCATTTGACTTGCTGATGTTCACTAGGTCCATCTGTATTATGTCAGAGGATGCTTTGTATGCCAGACATGTCACCTCTAAGCACTCTGTAGGATACTGAGTATAATAATAAATCTTTGAGGTAGTCCATGCAAGACCTATTGTTTAGGACTTGTATCCTTTTAGTAAGGTATCTCTGAAGATATTCCAATTGTTGCATGGGGCTGGACAGATACATGCCAAAGTGAGCATTATACAAAATGATTGACATAATGAGAGCTATCTAAAGGGGACAACAACATCTCTAGATCTAGTCACAATCAATTTGTTTATAAGCTGTGCAATATAGAAAGGCTTTATGATGTTGGGCACATGTTGGTCAAAAGTTAGGTCACTGTACACACAAGTTCCCAAATGCCAAACAATTGGATCAGTTCTCAGAGAGCATTTTCATGATTTTGACACCAGTTATTATTTGGTTAAGTCATTTGGGATTCAATAACTTCTAGCTTGCAGGCATCTCAAACTTAGCTGGCCAAAGCTCTTTGGTATTTCCTTTTACTTTTGAGATGTATATGCCAAACAGAAAGTCTCAGCACCAAACCCGGGGACTCCATTGGTGACTGGTCTCTTCCCCTGTTTTGATCTCCTGCATCCTGTGAGCCAAGCTGGCAATGCAGCTGGCGATGTAAGTGTTTGCCTCTACATTATTCGTCTTTTGTACTACACCTGAGTAGGGGATTGTATCAAAAGGCTTGGCCAGGTCAAGGTAATATGGTGTAAACTTTTACCTTCATCCATTGCTTTGATAACAAGTCTCATGTCCCAACACCTTTGCGCAACGGTTCTTGGAATTCATAAATTCCAATGCCCTGGATCAACTAATCCATAGTCCCACCAGGGGCTCCAATATCCTAGACCTGGTCATTACCAACATGGGAAATCAATGCTCCATACCTATGGTCACCCCCTCTTTAGTCAGGTCTGACCATAAGCTAATCACCCTTAACATCCACATCCCACCCCCAGTAAAGAAACCACCATAAAAACTTCTCCAAAGCCAACTTCATGCTACTCAAGTCAGAAGTGACAAACTTCATAACACCCATGCAGACGGAACTGAAAGTTCAACTGCTGAATCCTACACTAAGGCACTGTACGAGCACATCCACTCATGCATGAATCGTGCCATCCCAAATAGAACCAAAATGCTCTCATCCAAAAAAAGGAAGCCAATCTGGTGGTCCCCTGCCATAAACAAACTTTACAACAAAAGGAAGAAACTTTTGCAGAAAAGAGGAAAATCCCAGGATGCAAAAACTCCCTTACTAGCCTCAGTAAGAAACTGAGATGCCTCATAAAATCCTCCAAAGCTAGTTACGAAAATAAAATTGCCAAAGATTCCAAAGACAACCACAAAGCATTCTATAACTATGTCAAGAATCTAAATGGCAATGCTCAGATCTGCTCTGAGCTAAAACAGAATGGCATTAAATATACTGATCCAAAGGATATTGCCAATATCCTGGCAGATCGATTCAGTGCCAACTTCACCCCCTCTCACCCCCTAAATGTCCCATCTCAATACCGGAAGATTGCCAAATTCCAGTAATAACGGCCACACAGGTACAAAATGCACTCTCTAAAGCCAAGAATACAGCATCCATGGGACCAGATGACATCCCGGGCTGTGTACTACATGAACTACAATATGAACTGGCACCTCACCTAAGTGTCATGTTTAATCATAGCCTCACCTCAGGTTTCGTGCCCACTGAGTGGCACAGAGCTTCAGTTATCCCAATCCACAAGGGGGGATCCACCTTGGATCCTGGAAACTACCATCTCATCAGTCTGACAAGCCTTATCTGCAAGGCCATGGAGCGTATTATCATGGAACTTATAAACAAAGACATTGGCAACCTTCAAACACTGGACCC
The DNA here is from genome assembly GCF_019279795.1 of Protopterus annectens. NCBI lineage: Eukaryota > Metazoa > Chordata > Ceratodontiformes > Protopteridae > Protopterus > Protopterus annectens. Next base: position 187,205,387 of record NC_056740.1, read on the forward strand.
CACCCAGTTTGGGTTTGTGAAGGGCCGATCTTGTCTCCTGAACCTGATTGACTTCTTTGAATCAGTCTCCAGAGCCATGGACAAGGGTAAGGTGGTCCACACAGCCTATCTAGACCTTGCCAAGGCCTTTGATACCATCCCCCACTCTGGAATCATAGATAAACTTACTAAGTTGGGCATTAATCTCTATGTCACCCAATGGGTTGCTAAATGGCTTACTGATAGAACCCACACTGTAAAAGTAGCCGACTCCAAATCCAGCTCCAGACAAGTGACAAGTGGAGTACCTCAGGGTTCAGTCCTGGGGCCGCTCTTGTTTGGCATCTACTTCTCTGAAGTACAGGTCAACACTAAGGGACTCTGGCTAACAAAGTTTGCAGATGACTGCAAACTGGGAGCCATTATTGAATCCCCAAATGATGTGGATACTCTACAAAAGGGCCTTACAGAAACAGATGCTTGGTGCCAGAGCCATGGGCTCAAGCTCAATGCCAAGAAATGTATTGTTATCCCCTTTGGGAAAAACATGTATCCATGAATTACCATATAGGTGGCAGTACACTAAACACATAAAGTGTGATAAGAGACTTAGGGACACAGGTGGACAGTGGTTTCACCTTCGATAACCACATCGCCACAACAGTCAGGAAATCCTTCTATGTGGCACACCTCATCACGAAGGGCTTTTCATCCAGAAAAAAGGAGGCCATTGTCCCACTGTACTCATCCCTCATTAGACCCATTATAGAATACAACGCCCCATTTGGTATGTACCTCTCAAGACATCTGCAACAACTGGAAAGGCCTCAGAAATACCTCACTAAAAGAATCACAGGCCTAAAGCAGATGCCCTACGCTGACCGCCTTAAAAAACTCCAGCTATACTCTGTTGCATATCGTCTACTCAGAGGCGATCTCTGCTTAACATACAAGGCCATGTCAAACCCAGAGCTGTTGGACATGCTACACTTAAAGAAATCCCAATCCCTCAGAGCTACACGCCCTAGGGATCTAAACCTTGTCATCACAATAAACAAAACATGCTGGAGGGATAGGTTCCTGACCCAGAGACTCCCCAGACTCTGGAATAGATTGCCCATACATGTCAAGCAGAGTGCCTCTTTGGACCTCTTCAAGAGGAACCTTGACGATTGGATGGGAGAAAGGAAATTCACCCCAGGGATCACGTCAGTCGCCCTGCTAGACAGGGGTCCAGGAAAGTAAATAATGTGGGAAGAAATAGCCAGGGAATTGTTATGGCTAGGCTTGTATAGGCCCTAGGGCTGATAGCCTAGTACCAACCTATGAACCTAAGAGTAAAGCTTAACATTTTCTCATGATTTTGAGCCTTTCACACTTTCCTCTGGGCTGTTTTCAAACATATTTTAGGGCCATGCATACATGTATGCATTCCTTGATTCACCTTCTTGATTGTATTAAATTATATTCCTTGTATAATACAGCACACATTAGACTTGTTAGAGTGCATTTTTAATTTATTGTTTAAACATTTTTCCAGTAGGCAATGAAACAAACATGCATTAACCAATAATGACAAAACTGCCCTATTCAGAACATTTCCATGATAACAGTCTACTTCCACACACAACTGTATTTTAAATTTATTGTTTGAACATTTTTCCAGTAGGCAATGAAGCAAAATGCATGCACCAGTAATGACAAAACTGCCCTAGTCAGAACATTTTCATGATAACAGTCTACTTCCACACACAATACATAAATACAGAATCACAGTAGTGTAAGCCATAGGCATGTTGGCTACAGTAACCTTTGTGAGATACTCTGCAGGTGTGGGTATGTCTGTCTAACAGCGTACAGCTTACTGTGAAAAAAATCAGTACTTAAAATGGCAAGAGCTCTGTATCATATACAGCAAAGCAGCAGTCAATCCCCTGCACACTGACATATAAAATAAGCTCTTACTAATCAAAAATATTTCAGTAAATTCTCAGCTCCTACCTGCATTATGCATGCAATGAAAATTTTGCCAGTCTGGAAAAAGGTGGGGTCTACAACCTTGAATCTTGGGGGTACTATAAGTAATTATAGCCTGCTTTAAAAGGAGCAGTCAAAAATGTTTCACCTTTTTTATTCAAGAAATTTGGGCAAAGCCAAAAACAATGTTTTAAACATTCTTTTTTATTTGTAAACCAGGTAAGCCTACTGAAAAAGGTAAGGAAAAATACCTGCCCCAAAAAAATGAAATGAGCAGCTGCAACTGTCCCAATACACCTTGCATTGGTGTGCTGTGTTTTCATAAGTGGTGTGCATGTTAAAAGAAAAAGCACTTGTTTAAAGGGGAAAAAAAGTTAAAAGAAAAACAGTTTGTGGAGCAAACAGCAGTAGGTATCCAGCTTCTTTAACCGGGCAGCATATGGCATCTGTTTGAGCCCTTTGATCCTCTTATGAGGTACTTTTGGGGTCTTTCCAGTTGCTGCAGGTGTCTGGTAAGGTACATCCCAAAAGGGGCATTGTACTCAATTATGGGCCTGATGAATGCAGAATAATAATAGAAATGATACCATTCATTCCACTTGGCAGCATTTTTCTTTCATGTACCAAACATAGAATGAATAGTGAGTTTTAGGAGGTTGAAAAGACATGATTAACCTCAAGTCTTTTCATGAGACTGCATTTAAGTTATTGTATTTTTACACAACCTCACATTCTTTCAACATCTCAGTAAGCCTCAAAAAAGAGCATCACAGAAAAGAATGACTTGTGTATTTGTTACTCATTCCACTATAAAACACTGGTGGCACTGAAACACATGCAGGGTCTTATCTTATTATTTTAAATCCAACAGCAGCTATAAAAATACAACTTTGAGAAGCACTCAAATACTTAAAATGCAGCTTTGTTTAGTTTACCTAAATACCAGAAGGCTATGTAGTGGAATAACTACTCAAGGGAAGGAAATCTAATTTTAAATCCTCAGACTCTAGCACTAATAGAAACATGATTCAAGTAATACTCTATGGACTTGAAAGGTGCAAGGAAGAATAAAAAGTAAAACCAGCTTAAGATTCACCAGCTCCTTTATCTGATTTATTTTTATACTCTGCATATAAATGACAGGGAACTCCCATTTATGCCAAAAGTATATTTTGATCCCAGTGCATGGACGTTAAGAAAGTATATCTGTGTACCTTATATCTTTTGAAACATCACACATGAGCCCACACAGGATGCCATTTACTCATGTCTACCATTCTGTAGTTTGAAGAACATGCTGATTGTGATATTGTCAGACTCAATAATTTTAGTACTCCTTGGGAACCAATAGAGTTAAATGTTTTGACCAAGCATTTGGTTACTTTCAAGTCATTCAGACCCAGGCTGAGTCTGGAAGTTTAACAGGCACTGGTACATGACAGAAATTAATTAAATGCACCCTATCCATTCTCCTCTCACAGACACAGACCTTAACTAGAAAAATAATTATTTACCACCATATATGATTTAGAAGCATGCTCGTTCTCAAATGGGCATGAACCCACAAGAGTATGTACATGTGCACACACAAGCTCACACTACTCTAATTCACTGCTTACAAGAATTAAAAAAAAAAAAAAAAACACTTTTAGACACCAGCTCATAGAAGTTATTGAGTGTAAGCTCTAGTCTATTAAATGGTACTTCCTAAAGTGTCTTCCTTCTGTAGATCTATCAGTCAAAATATTCAACTGAACTGTTAAGATTGTTGACTAACCAAATCCTTCAAATAGACATAAAAACAAAGGACAAAATACATTTCTGAACAACATTGGCTCTGTTGTAAGGTAATAAAAAATAGGTCTGCAGTTTGAAAGTTTGCAAAAGTAAGGGCTGTGAAAAACCCAAAAGATGACCAAACATGGTGAGTGGCAGAATAAAACTCAACTATACAGACAAAAGAACTAGCACTAAATGACCAGACTCCCCAAAAGACCCATACAAAAGATTTGAATAAAACTCAACTATACAGACAAAAGAACTAGCACTAAATGACCAGACTCCCCAAAAGACCCATACAAAAAATTTATATAACTATTGTCAAGATCTCATTAGACCTGCTACACAAAATTGCAATATAAAATGATTAAACAGTCCCTTCAACTCCTCTAAATCTGGAGTATAATAAAAGACATGACAACAAAAAAACATACAGTGTATGCAAACCCCCTTCTTTGTGAAAACCCACAATAATATTGTCAGTATATTCTTACCTGTATGTATCTTTTCAAATGTCTACCAACACATAACTTACAATTGCTGTCTAAGAACCTGTATGGCACATTGGCACCCCCTCTTTTTAGGTAACTAAGGTAGTAAACAAATACAAATATAAATCTCACTCTTTCTAGTATGTATGTACACACACACACACACACACACACACACACACACACACACACACACACACACACACACACACACACGCCAGCTTACTCACTCTGAAAAGCGTCCAGATTCCACAGCACACCTGTTTCCACTCCACTCCATCTTCAGTCAGTCCTCGCAAAAGAAAAACCCGTCAGACCATCAGCAGAAACTGCTTCTAAAACCATCCGTTTCAGTTCCCGCTCGCGCCATGCGATGATGTCAGCATACGTTTCCGCCCATAGTCCACGCTGGAGTCTGGAATTCAAATTCCCGATATAGAAACAGGTTGCAAACACCTGTTGCGTCTGTGCGATGGGACAGGATGCAAAGGGCGCTCTTAAGGAGGAACGCCAGGCGCTCTTAAGGAGGAACGCCTGCCCTTTAAAAAAACTTTTTTTTTTTTTGAAAATGAAACTAATCCCAACTAGCCGATTCCAGGGGGGTGCAAGTGCACCCCCTTGCACCTGCCTGCGGGCGCCCTTGGCCACAAACCTGATACTCTCCCTCAGTAGACCCTTTTCTGGGCCAAGGGTATTGCCCATTTCTCGAACGTCCTGACTCCCCTTCTGGAGTATCCACTAGATCCACCAGGAGCCTTTTTGGAACATGACTTGAAGCATCTTGTGGACCAGCTTTTGGTAGCCAGGGCGATTCCATCACTTTCTAAAACCCATCCACCTGCTGGACTTGGGTTGCCTTTTCCACGGACTCCCATCTTAGACTCCTCCTTCGACCATCTCGGTTTTGAAGCCTTCTGTTCCGACATCCTTCTTGGAACCCACCACCTCGGCACCTACGGTGCACCTCACTCTGGTTCCAAGTTTGCCCCTTTGGTCTTCTGTTCCCTCCGAACCAGTCCTTCCTCAATCTGGGGATTGGAGGACTGGCACGTTGGCCTGGGGTACAGTACCGAATTTCTCCTCAATTCCCTCCTCGGCGCCAATGGCTTAGTCCACGATGATCTTGCTTGAGGCTTCACCTGTGGGGGTCCATCAGAGCGGGGTGTAACCCTGGTCTTGAGGTTGTTTTTCTTGGTTCTGAGCTCCCATCCCTCTTTGGGCGGGCCTGCCTTCCGCGCGATGGAGAGGGCTATTGCTACTGGTAGCACTCCTTTCATGTCAGAATCCCAGTTTTCGCCCCCTGAGCTGCAGCTGTCACAGACCCCCCATGGGACACCAAGCAGAGAAACCGCAGGACACCCCTTTTCAGAGTACCCACTCTTCTGAGTCCTCTTCAGAGACCCCCACTGAGGAGCCCCCTCCAAGGAAGATGTGCAATAGGAAACACGTGGACTTGCCTGAGGAGTCCTTAATGGAAGACATGGATTACCATGATGGTGAAGGGTCCCCACGATCACCTCCTGATGATGTCTCCTTCGGAGATATTGTGGAAATGTTAAAACAGAGGGGTGACTGAAAGCCCTCCAACCCTTTGTCTGAGGAGTCCGTGTTCCTGCAGGCTTTTCGTGCCCAGCCATCTTCCTCTTGGGTGACCCCGCCTGCCGACAAACTCATCCAGCTCGTCGTGCAGTACGTGTGGAAGAACCCTGATTCCATTGAGGTGATCCACCAGAGACCAGACAAAATTTTGTCCCCCCCTGCTGAGAATCCGCACTGGTCCAAAGGATTACAAGTTGATGCTATGGTGGTGGCGGTGGCCACGGAAAAGGAATTGGCTGAGGAAAGTCCCACTGTTCACCCACCCAACAGGGAGTCTCAGTTGGTGGACAGACTTAGGAAATGTGTTTTTGCATCAGGGACCTTTGCTATATGGTCCCTGAATTATTCGGTACATTTTATGAGGCTCCAGAGGGACTTGATCTCCGAACTGTCTGATACACTGGCAGGACAGTTGTCCGATGAGGTCAGGAACAAAGTGGCTTCGCAGCTAGCAACCCTGGAATCAATATCCAACTTGTCCATAAGGTTGCACTCACACGCGATCAAAGGGGTGGCTAGAGCAGCGGGTTCAAGCATTGTTATGAGACGTCATGCCTGGATGCGCATCTGTGACCTCGTAGAAGATTATCACCAGAGATTACAGCATTCCCTTTTCTTGTCAAGTAAATTTTCCAAGAAAACTTCCCAATGTGCCACCCAGTCAAAGGGAAACAGCAGCAGCTTCAGAGATTATAAAGCTGTCTCAAAAAAGAGTCATCCATCCAGTCCCACCAGACCAGCGCGGATCCGAATTTTACTCGAGATTCTTTTTGGTGCCAAAAACGACAGGGGACTGGAGACCCATTTTGGATCTCAGCAGCTTAAACAAGTCTGTCACCCAAACCAAATTCCAGATGGTCACGGTTCAGTCCATCTTTTTCTTAAGAGAAGGCGATTGGATGTGCTCTATAGATCTCCGGGACATGTATTACCACATCAAGATGGACAAATGCTCCAGGAGTCTGCTTTGCTTCTGGCTAGAAGCTAGTTATTACCAATTCTGTGCCTTGCCGTTTGGTCTGTCTGCAGCCCCCAGAGTGTTCACGAAATGCATGGCAGTGGTAACAGCTCACTTGAGACTAAAAGGATTTCGGGTGCTTCCATATCTAGACGACTGGCTCCTTACCGCCCCCATCAAGCATCCTGTGGTAACTGCCCTACAACATACTCTGTCTCTGCCAAAATTGTTGAGAATAATGATACAGTGGGAGAAATCAAATCTTATCCTTAAGTGTGACCTAAAGTTTATGTCTTGGAAATCTTTGTTCCTCATAGCTATTACCTCTGCCAGAAGAGTCTTGGAGCTGCAGGCATTGTGTATCAAGAAGCCTTACCTGGTCTTTCACAAAGACAGAGTGTCACTTCAAACGAACCCATCCTTTCTTCCCAAAGTGGTTTCTGAATTCTCTATTAACCAGTCCATTGATCTACCTGTATTCTTTCTGAATTTTGCCAATAGAGGAGAGTATTGCCTTTACACCTTAGATGTACATAGACAATTAAGGTTTTACCTAGACAGGACCAAACCTATCTGTAAATCTGAACAGTTATTCATCTCCTTCTAGGGACCCAAAATGGGAGAGGCTGTTTCCAAGGTTACATTATCAAAATGTCTAAGGGACTGCATACGTGTCACTTATTCCCTTCATAATTAATCCATGCCAAAAGTTAAAGCCCACTCCACTAGCTCTATGGCAACTTCTATAGCATTCCATTTCAGAGCATCCATGGATGGCATCTGCGCAGCAGCTTCTTGGGCTAAGCCTCATACCTTTATCAGTCATTACAAACTGGACTTGGTCTCCAAGGGGAGAGCTGCCTTCGGCTCAATGGTACTCAGGAATGTTCTTCCATAAGGGCTGCTCATGGACCTCAAGGTTGCTTGGGATTCTGTCCCATCAGTGATGAATGGAAAGAAGATTAACAACATCAGATAAAGAGGTTATGTCTTACCATAATGTTCCATCTGTGTTGTTCATCTTCTTTCATTCATCACTTCTCACCCTCCTTCCCCCTCCAAAGGCTCCTGGGGGATGCCTTGGGTCTGAGTGGTGCACTAGGGTACTTGTGTAGAAGTGGCCTCGGCTTTGCTTCCTTTCTTAGCAAACTCGATTTGAGGGAACAGGGAGAAGGGCAATCTAAGTAGAGAATTAGCTCGAGAGTTTTTTTTGGCTGGTGCGAGACTGATAATAGGCCGACTCGGTTCTGAGGGCTCAGAACCGAACCCATCAGTGATGAATGAAAGAAGATGAACAACACAGATGGAACGTTATGGTAAGACATAACTTCTTTTTTTGCATCCATAGACTTTAGTGGGTGCACCATTGCACATGTGCGAAGGTGCCCTATTAAAGTCTATGAATGCACTGCACGTTAACTTAAGGTGATGTCAGCACAGAATACAGTAAATTTATTAGGGACGTAGTACAGCATTTGTCTCATCAAATGCTGCAACATATATATACAAACGCCAGCAAATCACTTTAAGTCATTTTGAGAACTGAGCACTGTCAGTCATCAGTTTGGCCTGGCTTCCAGAGTACAAATAAGTTCCATCTTGAGGAAGTACCTATCATTGTTACTTTTGGCTACTGTTTGTTGGCAGTAAATCAAATGCTGTGATGTATATACAAATGTTGGCAAATCACTTTGACACTTTGAGAACTGAACATTGTCATTCCATCAGTTTGGGCTTGTTTCCAGAATGCAGATAAGTACAATGTTGGGGAAGTACCTATCATTACTACTTTTGGCTGTTTACTGGGAATAAATCAGACTTCGGGCATCAGTCAGACTTCGGGCATCAGGAATAGATGTCAGTTTTGAAAGATAAGTACATATCTTGTGCAAAACTGATCCCTCATAAAGTCTTTCACAGTCAGTGTTTGTTTTGGGGGCAGAGCACAATGCTGGTGAAGTTTCTGTTGGTTTCAAGACAAAAGCATTCACTTCAGTGTTATTTCTCCGTAAAACAAGTTATTATTTCCACTCATGATAAAGTGCATTTCCTGTTTAAATCTGTGAAAGTGCCACAGTTCATATTTCTTGCTTTACAGGCTCTGCAGCCTCGTATCTTCCCTCAGACTTTCATGATTCCTCTAGATTTGAAGGATAACATCCTCCACAAGTGGCACCCACTATCAATTTACCTCCTATTTTGCTTCCATAGAGCAGCAAAATCTTACTGCCTGGGAGTTCCTCAGGGCTCAGGGGTAAATGGCAGCCTCAGTTTTGATAGTCCTCCTGGCAAGATTTCACATGAGAAAATTCCAGTGGTACCTGCAAAACAGATAGAACCAGCATTCTTATACCCTGCATATCCCATCCCCTTGATGCCTTGCATCAAGAAAGAGCTCTGTTGGTGGCTACAGCAGATGAGCCTCAGTCAAGAGATCTTAGTCATGCCAAGTTCTAATACCCAAGACACTTGCCACAGGTTCGTTAGACATAGCTTGAGAGACCCACTCAGGGAAACTGAGGATTCAAGGGAGCTAGAACAAGACTCAGATGAAAAGGAGCATCAGTATCAACACTTCAGTATTAAAGAAAAGATATCTGTAGTTTAGCCATAAAAGCCATCAAGTGGGACTGGCAGCCAGATACCCTGCACATACACACATGTCATTGCATGGCAGATGCAAATTTCATGTGATACATCAACAGCCAGGGAGAAATTCACTATTACCTGTTGTTCAGGCTGGCCATGGAGGCATGAAATGTAGCCTAGGACTCAGACTCGACTCTCAGGGCATCTTTCATCCCATTTCAAGATAATATCTTGACAGACTAGCTGAGCAGAACAGAGGCTAACTCTTACAAATGGATGTTGGACAAGGATGTATTTTTAGATTATTTCCACAGTAGGGTGTGCTGTAAATAGATCTTTCTGCATCTCTACAAAAAAAACAACAAATTTTGCATCAGGACCCTGAGCACAAGGTTCTGCGTAACACTCGCCTTCTCAATCAGGTGGGTGTGTGTATTTCTACATGCCTTTCCTCCCTAGGGTATTTAGAAGATAAAGGAAGATTTTTTAAATTACCTTCCCCAGCCTACCTGACCGTCTCCCTAGCTGCTGGCTTGCTCATAGCTCACCCTCTGTTGTGTGTGTGCTATTCCTCTCCTGTTGCTGCTACCTGCCTTGCAGACCACCCTACCATTTAAGCTTCTACAAGTATTATTAGAGCACAGTACCATCGCGAAACACTTTACAGCACCTCCCCTAAGGATTGCTGCATATCGCCCTCTGTTATGTGTGTGCTATTCCTCTCCTGTTGCTGCTACCTGCCCTGCGGACCACCCTACCATTGAAGCTTCTACAAGTATTATTAGAGCACAGTACCATCGCAAAACACTTTACAGCACCTCCCCTAAGGATTGCTGCATCTCGCCCTCTGTTGTGTGTGTGCTATTCCTCTCCTGTTGCTGCTACCTGCCCTGCGGACCACCCTACCATTGAAGCTTCTACAAGTATTATTAGAGCGCAGAACCATTGTGAAACACTTTACAGCACCTCCCCTAAGGATTGCTGCATCTCACCCTCTGTTGTGTGTGTGCTATTCCTTTCCTGTTGCTGCTACCTGTCATACGGACCACCCTACCATTGAAGCTTCTACAAGTATTATTAGAGTGTAGTACCATCGTGAAACACTTTACAACACCTCCCCTAAGGATTGCTGCATCTCGCCTTCTGTTGTGTGTGTGCTATTCCTCTCCCGTTGCCGCTTCCAGCCCTGCGGACCACCCTACCATTGAAGCTTCTACAAGTATTAGAGCGCAGTACCATCGCAAAACACTTTACAGCACCTCCCCTAAGGATTGCTGTATCTCGCCCTCTGTTGTGTGTGTGCTATTCCTCTCCTGTTGCTGCTACCTGCCCTGCGGACCACCCTACCACTGAAGCTTCTACAAGTATTATTAGGGCACAGTACCATCGCAAAACACTTTACAGCACCTCCCCTAAGGATTGCTGCATCTCGCCCTCTGTTGTATGTGTGTGCCATTCCTCTCCTGTTGCTGCTACCTGCCCTGAGGACCACCCTACCACTGAAGCTTCTACAAGTATTATTAGAGCGCAGTACCATCGCGAAACACTTTACAGCATCTCTCCTCAGGATTGCTGCATCTCGCCCTCTGTTGTGTGTGTGCTATTCCTCTCCTGTTGCTGCTACCTGTCCTGCAGACCACCCTACCATTGAAGCTTCTACAAGTATTATTAGAGTGCAGTACCATCGTGAAACACTTTACAGCACCTCCCCTAAGGATTGCTGCATCTCGCCCTCTGTTGTGTGTGTGCTATTCCTCTCCTGTTGCTGCTACCTGCCCTGCGGACCACCCTACCATTGAAGCTTCTACAAGTATTATTAGAGCACAGTACCATCGCGAAACACTTTACAGTACCTCCCCTAAGGATTGCTGCATCTCGCCCTCTGTTGTGTGGGTACTATTCCTCTCCTGTTGCTGCTACCTGCCCTGCGGACCACCCTACCATTGAAGCTTCTACAAGTATTATTAGAGCGCAGTACCATCACAAAACACTTTACAGCACCTCCCGTAAGGATTGCTGCATCTCGCCCTCTGTTGTGTGTGTGCTATTCCTCTCCTGTTGCTGCTACCTGCCCTGCGGACCACCCTACCATTGAAGCTTCTACAAGTATTATTAGAACACAGTACCATCGCGAAACACTTTACAGCACCTCCCCTAAGGATTGCTGCATGTATGTAGTTCTCTTGCTGCTATTTTTTTCTTTTTGTTGAACCATTTTTTGGTGACATAATTGTCCTAGGATAGGGCTCTGCCTCATGTCTGCCAGCAGCTTGCCACCGTCTAGAATTCCATATTTACCCCCGCTTGCCTTCACTCCCTTGCCTGATTTTCTTTTACCTTAAGAAATACTTTGAAGTATATGCTAACTACGGCCACTAGGTGGCAGTACTACATTTACTAATTCTTTCCCTTAATGGAAATTTTTAGCACACCGAAACAGTTCCAATTTGCTTTCTGTTAAGTATTCCATGCAGTGTTAGATTTGCCTCCCAATGGATTTCACCCTATCTCTGCATCTCACACCTACTAAAAACAAACCTTTATGCCTAACATAATATCTGACTTAGTTTTCATATCCTACAAATAGTATAACTAGAAATATATATTTAAACCTCCCTGCCTTTCCCAACCTTGTCCCATCAACTCCTGGTAGTTTTTAGGATCCCCCAAAAGTTAAGTCCTTTCCTGAACTGTTTAAATACCCTCAAGGTTACAAAGTTCTACTTCTAATATATCCTACAATTTCTCTTCTCTCTGGGATAGCTTACCAGACCCTGGGCTTAATCCCAAACAAGCTGACTGATTATTTTTTTTCTGGTTTTCCTTCTCCTTTGCTCTACTTCTCGACTTACTTCTCTAGCCACTATCCCCCTCCCACTAGTTATCCCCACCTCCTTTCTGTCTCTTCTAGGTTCTGCCCCTCCCACCTTCCACCCAATTTGCCGGTTTGACATCCATATAGAGACCCTAGTAAGTGCAGCGCCATTTTTAAATTACCTTCCCCAGACTACCTGACCGTCTCCCTAGCTGCTGGCTTGCTCGTAGGTGAGTACCTCCTCCTACTGCACGTTGGACTTTTGTATGTGTGAATATGTCTGTTACTCGCTATTTTGTGCTATCTTAGGAAGCAGAGTTTCATGCACTAGCGGTAGCAATTTTATTTCTGTATTTGTTAACTGTAGTATAGTTGAATTGCAGACTATTATCTCGGAGTTGCTCATTGTAGATGTGTTTAGTGCCTTAATTACGCTGACTTACACTATAGCCATAAGGATAAACTGTATATGTGGTTCACATCATTCTAGAATTGTTAACTGTATTTTAGCTAAATTTCAGATGATAGTCTCTGAGTTTCTCCTTGTAGATGTGTTTAGCCCCTTAATTTATGCTGTTTTTAAAAGTGTAGCCACAGGGTAAAATTGTGTATGTGCTTCGCATTATATTAGCTATTTAAGGAAATGAATAACGCTCAGTACCTTGTTGCCTGATGTAATACTGTGGTTTGTAACCTCATTTGGCGACTGTGCACCCATATGTTGTTTTAGATAGTTATGCTTATTTAGCCCCTTAATTTACGCTGTCTTAAAATGTGTAGCCACAGGGTAAAACTGTTTGTGCTTCGCATTATTTTAGTTATTTAAGGAAATGAATAACGCTCAGTAACTTGTTGCCTGATGTAATGCACTGTGGTTTGTAACCTCATTTGACGACTGTGCACCCACATTGTTTTAGATAATTATGTTTATTTAGCCCCTTAATTTACACTGTTTTAAACGTGTAGCCACAGGGTAAAACTGTGTATGTGGTTCGCATTATTCTAGTTATTTAAGGAAATGAATAACGCTCAGTTGCTTGTTGCCTGAGATAATGAACTGTGGTTTGTAACCTCATTTGGTGACTGTGCACCCATATTGTTTTAAATAATTATCCTTATTCTCAATGTAAAGGTCTCTGCTCTAGAGGCATTTTAGATCTCTACCTTCTTGGCTGTTGTATACGTGCTCTACATGGTTTCTAGCTACTCTTTCCTGTCCTGCCCTTCTTCTCCACTGTAACCCTTCTCACAGTCTCCCTCACACCTCTTACGTTTAACTGTTATGCTCTCTCTGTAGAACCAACTTTAGTTGTCTCCCTTTTAATTTTAAAATCTTTCAATTAGCTGCTAACCTACTCTCTTTCCAGTGTTGTAGATAAACATTGTAACCTAATTATTTTATTTTAATCTTTTCATTACAGCTCGCCCTCTGTTGTGTGTGTGCTATTCCTCTCCTCTTGCTGCTACCTGCCCTGCAGACCACCCTACCATTGAAGCTTCTACAAGAATTATTAGAACACAGTACCATCACGAAACACTTTACAGCACCTCCCCTAAGGATTGCTGCATGTATGTAGTTCTCTTGCTGCTATTTTTTTCTCTTTGTTGAACCATTTTTTGGTGACATAATTGTCCCAGGATAGGGCTCTGCCTCATGTCTGCCAGCAGCTTGCCACCTTCTAGAATTCCATATTTACCCCCGCTTGCCTTCACTCCCTTGCCTGATTTTCTTTTACCTTAAGAAATACTTTGATGTCATTGCTAACTACGGCCACTAGGTGGCAGTACTACACTTACTAATTTCTTTCCCTTAATGGAAATTTTTAGCACACCGAAACAGTTCCAGTTCACTTTCTGTTAAGTATTCCATGCAGTGTTAGATTTGCCTCCCAGTGGATTTCACCCTATCTCTGCATCTCACACCTACTAAAAACAAACCTTTATGCCTAACATAATATCTGACTTAGTTTTCATATCCTACAAATAGTATAACTAGAAATATATATTTAAACCTCCCTGCCTTTCCCAACCTTGTCCCATCAACTCCTGGTAGTTTTTAGGATCCCCCAAAAGTTAAGTCCTTTCCTGAACTGTTTAAATACCCTTGAGGTTACAAAGTTCTACTTCTAATATATCCTACAATTTCTCTTCTCTCTGGGATAGCTTACCAGACCCTGGGCTTAATCCCAAACGAGCTGACTGATTATTTTTTTCTGGTTTTCCTTCTCCTTTGCTCTACCCACTCTGTTTGCCCTGCGAGCTCACTCCACTCCCCTACCCTACCCCCAATTCCCACACACCCCCAGGGGTCCTAGCCTTATAGCACAATAACCCAACCTCCTTCGACATCCACCAATAGCCCTCTCCATCTTATTACATAATTAACGGTTCTGCCCACACTTTAATACTACAATCCCTTTCTCTCTGATAACTGCTCCACTCATTTAACCCCCCACATTTCCTCTCACAACTATCACCTACCTCTAGGACCATACTTCCCCTTGCTATGCATAAACCAGGCATTCTTAAATATCGTCACCTACTTTCATCTTTCATATTCCTAAACACTCTTCTTGTTTCATACACCCTCACTCTCTATGAAAACAGAAACTTAACTGAATCTCAGCTAATAGTAAAGCAAACTACTCCTCACTCTGTATACGCCCCACAAACACATGGCAATATAACATCTTCATCTTCCTACCTCATAGCTCAGTTCCATAGAACTACACATATCAAGTTTTTCCTAAACAAAAAACTTTACCCAATTTCTTCCAAACTTTCCAGATACTTACACAGTCATCAGCAGCTTCTACTCCTATATGGAGACATTCACCCTAACCCAGGCCCAAACAACTACCTACCTAGTATCCCTCCACTAGACCAAGCTAATTCTGTAAATATTCGCAGCCTAAACAATAAAATTGCCCAACTTCATGCCCTACTTAGATGTACATTCCTTTGATATCGTATGCCTAACTGAAACCTGGCTTAAATCAGGAAATAAGGATAATGATATAATCTCATTTGGGTATAACATCCTCAGACTTGACCGTCCAATCAAAAAGGGTGGTGGTGTAGCAATACTCTACAAAACTGAATTACTGGTTACCCAACTAGATACCAAACCACCCTCACCAAGTAATAGCGAAATCTTAATCACTAAGCTACAGCTTAATACAAACAAATCCATTTACGTAATCTGCTGTTATATCCCCCCAGGCAATAATATTAATACCCTTGAAAATATACTGAGCTGGCTCTCCACTTCCTTCCCTCAGGAAACTATTCTCCTAGGAGACTTTAATATTGATTGGAATTGCTGCATTTCTCCCAAACCAACCTCTCACATAAACCTTTATGGCTTCAATCAAACCATTATCTCCCCTACTAGAATAAATAAATCCAGCTTCAAACAGAGCACCCTTGACTGGATTCTAGTCAATAGTAACCCCTGGCTTATACTACTGGCGTACTACCTGATGATATCAGCAACCACTTACCCACTTATATTACCACACAAAAAAAACTTATCCCCAACCATACAATTTTCAGAACAACCAGGAATAAGAAATATTTCAACCAAACAAACTTCCAAATAGAGCTCAAAGCTTGCAATTGGTCTCCCCTAAAATACTTACCTCTTGAGGAGGCAGTTTGCTACTTCAACAATAAATTCCTTCAAATTCTTAACCATCATGCCCCCACTTGGACAATTAAAACCAGAGCAAAGCCAGCTCCATGGCTAACCAAAGAGACCAAGCAAAAAATGATACAGAGAAATAGAACACGGACTAAATGGCGTATCACTAAAAACATGTTTGACCACCAAACCTTTAAACAGCTTAGAAATGAAGCAAAGAAATTAATACTCCTAGACAAGAAAAATTAATACTTGAAATTCCAACACGCTCAACACCAAAACCCTCAGAAAGTCTGGTCAGGTATCAACAAATTACTACATCCAGGTAATTCTAAAACACCTACTCCTTCTAACATCACTCAGAGTAAACCCAACCAAATTGCTGACACTTTCAACAAATTCTTCTCTGATACTGTCACATCCCTAGCCAAGACCTTGTCACCTGGTGCCACCCAGGAACCTTACTCCCTGACCAATAAACCCCCCACTTTCAAATTGCAACCAGTCTCAACATATCTCATCCACACCCTACTTATGAAACTTAAACCATGTACACCCTCAGCTGACCTCCTCCCAGCTGAGTATCTGCAAATTGCAGCTGGAGTACTTGCCTATCCTGTCTCCATTTTAATAAATCGAACCGTAACTGAAGGCTTTATCCCATCCCTCTGGAAAGTCTCTCATATCATTCCTCTTCATAAGGGGGGTAACTCTAATGAACTCTCTAACGTCCGTCCCAGAGCCCTACTTTCTCCATTAGCTAAAATCATGGAAAGATGTGTCCATTGGCAATTGCCCGACCATCGTCTCCAAAACAATCTTCTAGCAGACTGCCAACACGGTTTTAGACCTTATCACAGGACAACTACAGCACTCTTATCATTCACAGACCATATTAATAAAAATCGTAATAACAACTTGCTGTCCTCAGCTCTCTTTTTAGACCTCTCCAAGGCCTTTGATATGGTTAACCATAAACTCTTACTAAACATCCTTAAATCTCTGGCATTAGACTCCCAGGCAATCCAGTGGTTTAATTCCTACTTAGAAAATAGACAGCAAGCAGTTCTTTGGGACAATCACATATCCTCTCAGCTTCCCATTAAAATTGGAGTCCCACAAGGTTCCATTCTTGGACCACTCCTCTTCTCTATTTTTATTAATGATCTAAATATGTCCCTTCCACAAACCACCTGCATTCAATATGCTGATGACTCAACACTGATATGTTCAGCACCATCCCCAGCTGAGCTTCAGACTAATACCCAAAAAGTATTTACAGCAGCTGAAAACTGGTTCTATCAATATTGTCTCCTACTTAACCCCAAAAAAACTAAATTATTAGTATTCACACCTACACAGAAATCCTCTACTTTTGACTTCAATATAACATCTAACAATGGCACAATAGTATCCCCTGACCCTACCACCAAACTTCTAGGTGTCACAATAGATCATAATCTTAACTTTGATTCTCATATTAACGTAACCATCAAGTCAGTCAAGAAAAAACTTGGATCTCTAAATAGGCTTAAACCCTTCCTCACTGCTTCAGCTAGAACTACCATCGCACAAACGCACCTGCTCTCTACACTTCTCTATGCCTCAGCAATTTTTACAAACTTATCTAAATCTAATATCAATAAACTAGGAACTTCATACAACAACATTGCCAGATTTGCCACAGGAGCCCCTTTTCGTACCCACCATTGCATAAATCTTAAACAACTTGGTTGGCTGGAATTACAAAATTAACTGTTGCTGCAGCAACTTAGCATCACCCACAAAATCTTCTATCTCCCACACTCTGGCTAGGCTTATAAATGCCCTAGGGCAGATAGCCTAGTATGAACCTATGAACCCCATGAATACTACCATACTCTGCACTCTTATTAGCCCTTATAAAAACTTCTATTCCTTGCGCTCAGCCACCAAGCTCCTAGCAGCCTCCCATAAATCCCATAACAAAGCTGGGGAATGTTTGTTCTCCAACTCGATTGGTCCTGTTTGGAACAAGCTTCCAAGCGAACTTATAGCACTTGCCTCCACACCCATTTTCAAAAAGCATCTAAAAACCTTCCTTAATTCCCAATGGCTCTGCCCTTATACTAACCCTGACTGAAACTTTTATTGCCTCCTGTCTCACACCTGTTCTTTTGACTTTAACTCTTACTATTTCTGCTGTTCTACAGTGACAAAAAAAAAAAAATCAGTGTTAGTCCCCTTATGTACTTTACTTAACAAATTCTGTCTTGTGAATATCAATGTTACATATGATCTGAAGTAGGAACTTCATTTGTCAGCAACCTTTGGGATACGGATCCGATCTCAGATCCGAGCCGGCAACTTGTATCACAGCATAGATCCGAGCTCCTAGCTCCTCCCTTTACCCATAATCCCCTGCCAACCCTGACTGACCTCAGATCTAGTTTGCCGCTCCTCAAGCAACAGCTAGATTCCAGAGCTCTTGGTGTATTCTTGTGAGAAAAGAAAATTTTAATTTCTTTCTTGTACTCTTTTTGAGCGAGTGTTTGTGTGTGTGTTTAGGTGTTCCCTAGCCCTAATTTCACTTCTTTTAGCTTAAATTAGCTTAAATTTTTTATCTTTATTTCTCCTCCCTGCCCTCACTGGTCGCAGTGTGTGTGTGTGTGTAGTGTGTAGGGGCCTAACGTGTGCATTTTCTTTTAGTGATGTCGGAGGCCCCTAAAGCTATTTTTTCGAAATGCACCGAGTGTGGTCACAAGCTTTCACCGGCTGATGGCCACACTCGGTACGTTAGGTGCCTTGGGGTTGAACACCTCTCCTCGGGTTGTGCGATTTGCGCTGCGTTCAACCCCAGGGCACTTAAGGATCGGAGGTCGAAGCTGGTTCTTGCGGGCCTTTTGCCCCCAGACCCGGTTCCGGCCTCCGGTACTTCTGTGATCGCTACCCAGTCTTCGGTAGCGGCCACTCCTGCCCCCCTCCCTCTGACCGGGACTCAACCTCCCACTGTGGCTTCGGAGGTGAGGGAGGCCAGGAAAGAGAAGCGGAGGGAAAAGCACCTTAAGCGGCGGGCCGAAGACTCCTCCTCGGCCCCGCCTGCCAAACGGGCTTCTCCCTCCAGGGTTTCTGGTTCGCCTCCTCCTCAGATCCGATTCCCTGGTTTCTCACCGGGACCCGAGGAGGAGGTGACCCGGTCCCCATCGAGGTCATCGAGGCGGCACTCCAGGCCTGCCTCGGTGGCCTCCCAGAGGTCCACCTTCAGTATGTCGGATGCGGACATGGACCGGATAATGAGGAGGTTCATCCAGGCCCAGATGCAGATGGGAGTGCTCTTGCCTCCCCCCCCCCTTCGGGGGGGAGCTCGACCCCCTTTTTTGCTCCTATCGCTCCTTCTCCGACCCACCTTCCGGGTTCTGAGCTGTCGGAGCCGAGCTGCGTTGGATCCGGGGGTGGGTCGGAGCCGACAGTACTAGGCACTTCGGCTCCGACTATTCCCTCGAGTTTGTCGGATCCGACCTCTCGGAGCCGTGGGCCGAGCTTCGGATCCGAGGGATTCGGTGTGCTTTTGGCCCCGTCCCGGTCAGAGCACGTGGGTCCTTCGGATCCGACAGTCTCGGCCCCGAGTCCGATCCTCGCCTCGGATCCGAGTGGGAGTCGGATCTCGGATCCGTCAGAGAACGGCTCCCCCTTGGCTTTCGCAGTGGTGGAGAGGGTACTGTTGAGTACATCCAGGCCTCCGGTCCAGGCTTCGGCTCCCCCCTGCACTCCCTCTCAGCTGGTCCTGGCTCCCCTCACCCGGCCTTCGGGGTAGCCTGCTTCATCGCTTCTAGGTGTTCCATTGAAACAGGATATTGCTGGTGAGGACTCCTCGGACAGCCCCCCCCCCCGAGGAGGTTTCTCGCAAGTCGAAGTGCAAAAGGAGGCACGTGGACTCCCCTGAGTCCCTCACTGAAGATACGGACTTGGATGAAGGGGAAGGCTCCCCAAGGTCACCCCTTGAGGATGTCTCCTTGGGAGACATCATGGAAATGCTCAGAATCGGTGGGGGGTGGTCTGCCCCCAAGGCTTCCTCCGACGAGTCCGTATTCCTAAAGGCGTTCGAGGCAGGGCCATCTACCTCTTGGGTGTCCTCTCCCCCCGACCCCTTGGTGGATCTTATAGCCACTAGGGCTTGGAGGGAGCCGGACACTGTAGAGCCTGTTCCCAAGCGCCCGGACAAAATCTTGTACCCCCTGTCAGAGAGAACCCATTGGAGCAAAGGTCCCCCTGTGGATGCCATGTTGGTGGCGGCAGCCACCAAGAGAAAGTTGGCTCAGGAGAGCCCCACGGTTCATCCGCCGAGCAAGGAGTCTCGTGCGATGGACCGCCTTGGGAAGTGGGCCTTCAGTTCAGCGACCTTCTCCATGAGGGCCATGAACTATATGGCACACGTCATTCGGATGCAGTGGGATCTAATTAAAGAATACGCTGCTTCCCCCCCAGGGTCCATGTCGGAAGGGGACAAGCAACTGTACTCCTCCCGAATGTCCACCCTACGTTCTATTTCCAACGCCTCTATGCGGCTTTTGTCTCACGCCACTGAGGGAGCCGCTAGAGCAGGCGGAGTCGGGCTGGTCATGAGGAGGCAAGCCTGGCTCCGACATTGTGACTTCTCGGAACCCTTTAAGGCATCATTTGCGAATGCCCCTTTTGATGGTTCTGCATTGTTTGGCAAAACCATTCGCGACACCCTTGTCCAGAGCGAGAAAGATGGGAAGACGTTGTCTGCCGTCGGAGTCCGCTTCTCTGCTCCCCAGAGGTCCTTTGCCAGGAACCAAAAGGGTCAGAAGAAGATGTGGTTCCGGAAATCGCATCAATCCCAGTCTGCTCCGGACAACCAGTCCTCTCGTGCCAGAGGAGGACAGGGAGGACGCCGCCCTAGAGGCAGAGGGGGTCCCAGGAATTTTGGGTCCAGAGAACCTTTCTCTGAGTGGCCCACGCAGAACCCCTGAGGGGTTACCCGGCTGATCCAATCTGGAGGCAGTCGGGGGACGTTTTTTGAGGCACCTAGCAATGTGGGAGTCCATAACAACGGATCGCTGGGTGCTTCGTGTTATATCCAGAGGATACCAAATTCCCTTTCTTGTAACCCCCAGAATCAGAAGCCTCCCCGATGTACCACCCAATCAGAGGGAGGCGGCTGCTGCAGAAATTCAGCAGCTCTTAGAAAAAAGAGCCATCCAGCCCGTCCTCCCAGATCAGCTCGGATCAGGTTTTTCTCCAGATTCTTTCTGGTGCCAAAAAAGACAGGGGACGCGAGGCCCATCCTGGACCTCTCTCTCTTGAACCTGGCAGTACCAAAAGTAAAGTTCTGGATGGTCACACTGCAATCTATTCTCCCACTACTGCGGGAGAACGACTGGATGTGCTCGATAGACCTCAAGGATGCATACTATCACATTCTCGTAGACAGACGCTCCAGGAGGTTTCTCCGCTTCTGGCTGGGAGCCAGCCATTTCCAGTTCAGGGCCCTTCCCTTCGGTCTCACCTCAGCCCCTAGGGTGTTCACCAAGGTCTTGGCAGCAATAGCGACCCACCTGAGACTCCAGGGAATTCAGGTCTTTCCGTACCTGGACGACTGGCTCCTTACCGCCCCAACAAGGCATCTTCTTTGCTCATGCAGGGATTATTTCCTCAATCTGGCTCCACTCCTAGGGTTGACCATCAACATGGCCAAATCCTCCCTGGCTCCTACACAAGTATTGGATTTCATAGGGGCGAGGTTGGACTCCAGACTGATGCTTGCTTTCTTGACTCCAGATCGGCTTCAGAACCTGAGGTTGCACGTGCAGGCCATCCTTCAACTTCAAGCTCCTTCAGCAGAATTGGTCCTGAGGGCTCTAGGGTCCATGGCAGCAGCAATTCCGCTGCTGCCATTGGCCCGGCTGAATATGAGGGTCGTACAGTGGACCCTCCAGGTACAATGGTCCCTATCTCGCAATCCCCTGTCTCATCCCATTCCCTTAAGCAGGGTCTGCAAAAGGTCGCTCGTGTGTTGGCTCCAGTCCTCCAATCTCCACACGGGACGCCCCTTCTCGCTGCCTCCGCCAGTCGCCACAGTGACCACGGACACTTCTCGCCTGGGGTGGGGGAGCACTATTCGGGCAGAACAGTCCAAGGCACGTGGAACGACATAGAGACCTCATTGCATATCAACGTCCTGGAAATGAGGGCGGTGCTTTTGACGTTGCAAGCACTTCACAACCCTCTTCCGGTGGGGACGATTGCAGTACAGACGGACAACATGTCAGTCATCTGGTACATCAACAAACAGGGGGGAACCAGGTCTTACCCTCTCTGCCACGAGGCCATGAGAGTGTGGGAATGGGCGATATCCACCAACCGCTTTCTCATCGCAACGCACATTCCGGGATGGTCCAACATTTTAGCGGACAGACTCAGTCATACTATCCTGACTCCTTACGAGTGGTCTCTCAATCCTCTAGTGGCAGAGCAAGTATTTGCCCGATGGGGGCGACCTTGTTGCGATCTTTTTGCCTCTCCCTCAAATGCCAAATGCAACGATTACTTTGCTCTGATCCCCCCTCCGGGGGAGTCCCCGAGAGACTCTCTAGTCCATGCTTGGCCCTCCAGTCTGCTTTATGCTTACACGCCTCTGCCCCTGATGTTGAAACTGTTGCAGAAAGCCAGTCAGTTGGGGAGCAAGATGATCCTCATTGCCCCATTCTGGCCTCGTCAGACGTGGTTCCCTTACCTATGGTCTCACCTGATTCATCCGCCCTGGATTCTGGATCCCCTCCCGGATCTCATTTCACACCCCCTGGGTCTCCCAACTCCGAACCTAGCCAACCTAAAGCTGACGGCTTGGTTGCTCCAGTTCCACTCCTGAATAGGACTCCCGGAATCTCATCACCAGTCAAAGCCATTCTAGTAGCAGCTCACAAGCCTTCCACCAGAAGGGTTTATCGGAGGAAATGGAAATGTTTTTTCCATTTGGGCAGAGCACCGTCATTTAGATCCCTTTACGGCGCCGGTAGCGTCGGTTCAAGATTTTCTAACTTCTCTCTTTCACCAGGGGGCTAGTTCTTCCACGGTCAAGGTACAACTTGCAGCAATTTCACACTATCATGTAGGGCAGGAGTCAGGCCCGCTTATTACTTCCAAACTGTGTAAGACCTTCCTTAAGGGTAATTTCTTCCTCAGGCCCCCAGTCAAAGAGGTGGGTACCTCCATGGGATTTATCCCTAGTTTTACAGGCCTTGACTAGCCCCCCTTTCGAGCCGGCGGCCACTGTTGATCTCAAATACCTCTCTTGGAAAATGGCCTTTTTGGTGGCCATAACTTCAGCCAAGAGGGTCTCAGAACTCCAGGCTCTCTGTTTCAAACCACCGTATTTAGTCTTCCACCCAGACAGAGTTCACCTCAGGATCAATCCGTCTTTTCTACCTAATGTATCTTCAGAAGCTAACATTAATCAATCTATTAATCTTCCAGTATTCTTCCCCAACTATCAAAACAAAGGAGAATATAAGCTGCACTCTTTAGACGTGCACAGACAACTACATTTTTATATTCATCGAACTACTGGTCATAGGCAATCCGATCAGTTGTTTGTCTCCTTTGCCAAAAACAACTTCGGCAAGTCGGTTTCTAAAGTTACCCTCTCCCGATGGATATCTAGTTGTATTCTCTTAGCATATCAGAGCTTGGGAAGGCCTGCACCTCAGGGAGTCCGTGCTCATTCTACTAGGGCCGTTGCTACATCGGCTGCTTTCAAAGCTAGGGTTTCTCTGGATGACATTTGTTCCGCAGCCACTTGGGCTTCATCTCATACCTTTATCAGCCACTACAAAGTAGATATTGTCTCCCGAGGTAGGGCGTCTTTTGGCTCTGCAGTGCTCCGGAATATTCTTCCATGAGGCCACCCAAGATTTAGGTAGCTGGGGACTCTGTCCCAAAGGTTGCTGACAAATGAAGTTCCTACTTCAGATTAAGAAGTTATGTACTCACCATAACGTTCCATCTGAGTAGGTATCTTCATTTGTCTGCAACCATCCCCCACTCCTTCCCCCTGACCAATATGATCCTACCTGGGGTTCTTTAGATTAGTTCCCTCTGGGACACAGTATTAGCTGTGCTATGGGGCAAACTTGATCTAAGGTCAGTCAGGGTTGGTAGGGGATTATGGGTAAAGGGAGGAGCTAGGAGCTCGGATCTATGCTGTGATAGAAGTTGCCGGCTCGGATCCGAGATCGGATCCGTATCCCAAAGGTTGCAGACAAATGAAGATACCTACTCAGATGGAACGTTATGGTGAGTACATAACTTCTTATTTTCTCTCTCATTTTAGCAATACCTTTGATTAGCAGTTTTTCCACCTGATGTATTTTTGTTGGCTGTTCTACTAGCATTGTTTTTTTACTACTTTTTTTTACAATTTTTTACGATTCCGTTTGTGGAGCTTTTCTCCCCGGGCCTCTACTGAAAATGGATATGTATCCAGCTAGACTAGCCCGGTCAACAAATGTAAAATAAATAATAAATAAATAAATAAAGCTAAAAAATGCTGTGCATAATACCATTTCGGCTGAGACAAAACTGGTTCTGCTAATGAACATGAGAAGGTTAGTTTGGTTTTTATTTGTTGTATTACTTTATTGCCTTGTTCTATTTTGAATACTGTGATTTGTTTTATTCACCTTGTGTTTTATTTGTATTCTGCTTTTAACTACATATTAAAACTTGAAAAGAGACACAGCTCTGTCTCTTGTGAGCCAGGCAGAAATTAGTACAGGTCAATAGAACAGGTCAGTTAAGGTTAATTATCTGTGAACTGAGGGGGTGGAGCTAGGAACTAAACCTTCTATTTAAGGGATAAAATAAAACATTTCAGAACTTTACTAGAAAGGCTCACCCAGACTCTGCTACACTTTGCTGTGAGGGAAAGGTTAGTTTGCTTTTTATTTGTTGTATTACTTTATTGCCTTTTTTCTATTTTGAATAGTGTGATTTGTTTTATTTACCTTGTGTTTTACTTGTATTCCGCTTTTAACTGCATATTAGAACTTGAAAAGAGACCACAGCTCTGTCTCTTGTGAGTCAGACAGAAATTAGTATAGGTCAGTAGAACAGGTCAGTTAAGGTTAATCATCTGTGAACTGAGGGGGTGGAGCTAGGAACTAAATGTTCTATTTAATGGATAAAATAAAACATGTCAGAGCTTTACTAGAAAGACTCACCGAGACTCTGCTAAACTTTGCTGTGAGGGAAAGGTTAGTTTGCTTTTTATTTGTTGTATAACTTTATTGCCTTTTTCTATTTTGAATACTGTGATTTGTTTTATTTGCCTTGTGTTTTCCTTGTATTCTGCTTTTAACTGCATATTAAAACTTGAAAAGAGACCACAGCTCTGTCTCTTGTGAGTCCGGCAGAAATTTTTTCCCACCCTCCCACCTGGTTGCTGTAGTGTTCTTAAACACCACTGTCTTTCTAGTTGCCTTCCCCTTATGTTAATTTGACCATATATCTCATTTCCTCTCTGTTTTTACTGGCTTGTGTGAGTAAGCACAAAATTATCAATGTTAAGTTGTCAATCTCGCCTTCATTCTTGCTTGATGGGTTCGGAGCCGATCCCTCGGCTCCGACTCGGCACTTGCTAAGCTCGAGAGTCACTTTTACCAGCTCGAGGCAGCCCCATATCCCATGATGCAAGGCGTTAAGTACCTAGATCTCGTTTGCCGCTTCGCTTATGAGGTCCTCCTTTTACCAGCTCCTGGTAAGTGATTCACTTTATTGATATTAAAGCCCCTTTTTGTTAAAAAAACCTTTTATTGTTAGTTATAAGTTAATTATTTAGATTTCCTGACAGAAAATCCCTGTCTCTTTTAATATTTTTTTAGTCAAACTTTACCCATCCCATCCCCTTCCTGTTAGGGTGTGTGTGTGTTTGTTTTTAGCAATACCTTTTTGGTATTTTCTTTAATTTAAATTTTTGACTGGTGTGTGTTTGTGTTTTGTGAAGCACCATGTCAAAGGAGAGGGTCTCAGGTTTTAAGAAGTGTGACTCGTGCTGTCAGAAGATGTCTCTGACAGACGGTCACACTTCTTGCCTGTATTGCCTGGGGCCTCTTCACCTGCAGGACTCCTGTGCTATTTGTCATTCCTTCAGCCAGAGAGTCCTGCAGGAAAGACATAAGAAGCTGATACTTAGGGGTTTCTTAAGCCGGAGGGCTCTCCGCTAAGTCGGCTTCATCAAAATCAGCTAAATCTTCCAAGGCCCAGGCTTCTGTGTCTAAGCCTGCGGCCTCGGCTCGACTCGTTCGAGTCGAGATCGCCCGGCTGGAGCCGATTCTGGCTTAACAGCCTTCGGCACCGATGGCTATCGGTGCCGAATCTGCATCGACCACTTCGTGTCGGCTCCGATCGGTTCCGACCCCCATGTGGCACAGGCATCGGTGTCGGCTCCGATCGGCTCCGGCACCGTTACTTTGGTGGCTGTATCGGCTCCGGCTGGAGCCGATACATCGAGGCTTCCTGTCGGCTCCGATAAATCGGCTCCGACAGGATCTATAGTATCGGTTCCGATGGCTCATTCCAGGAAGAGGTCGAGGTCTCCTTCCTTGGAGCCGATACTTTCGCCCGGCTTCACCTCTTCTTCGAACGGAGCCATCGGAGCCGATCTTCAAGGTCATCCAGACTGTCAGATCATGACCTAGAGAGAGTGGTCAGTAGATTACTTAAGTCACAGGTACTGGCCCAAATGTTACATAGTCCATCTCAACAAACGACTGTTGGTCCACACCCCGTTACAGTTCCTCCTTCAACTCTACCCCAGAGCTTGGAGTTGGAGTCTTCGGGAATGGTTACTGCTACGGCTGGAGGACGGATACCCCCTTCTGTTCCTTCAGCCTCTACTCTTATCTCCTCTTCGAGACCTTCCTTAGAGGGATTCGTGGTCGGGCTTCCATGGTCTCCTCCGAGGGGTGAGTGGCATCGGACCCTTGTCGAACCCGCTCTTCCCCTTGGAGCCTCGGCCTTGGTGAGCTCGGCTCCGACATCTGCCTCGAGACTTCCCTTCGGTGGTCCCTGGAGTTCCTAGCTCTTCGGAACGGGTTCTCTCGGACCTGCCTGGGAGGGGAGCATTCGAGGTGATGAAGAGTGTGCTGGCCACTGGTATCAGTCAGCAGTCTGTTCCCGTAGCTCCTCCCTCTATAGTACCTGTTGACATCTCTGCCACTTCTCTTGCTACAGGACCCAGAGATCCTCCGCCTCAGGTTTCCCCATTGGGAATTTCCCCTCTTCCGAGGATTCTCCTGATGTTTGGGAGATCCTCCTAGGAAGAGGACTTGTAAGAGGAAACATGTAGACTCCCCCGAGTCTGTCACTTTGGATACTGACTTTGATGAGTCAGAGGGATCCCCTAGATCCCCCTCTGAGGATGTCTCCTTCTCAGACATCCTAGAACTCCTTAAACAGAGGGAAACTGGCCCACCAACAATCCCTCTGAGGATGAGTCAGTATACCTAGAGGCGTTTGGATCTCGGCCCTCCACCTCCTGGGTGTCTCCGCCTTCGACCCCTTATGCAGGTTATTGCACGAAGGCGTGGGCAGCTCCTGACTCTGTAGAGCCAGTCCCTAGGAGGCCTTCAAAATTTATCACGGCCCGTGTGACAAGCAATTCCTCACTAAGGGTGTCCCCGCTGATGCCATGGTGGTGGCTGCGGCCACCAAAAAGGAACTTGCAGATCCTTCCGTGCCCGTCCATCCTCCTAATAAGGACTCTAGGACCATGGATAGGTACGGTAAGCGGATGTTTTCCTCAGCGACCTTTGCTATGCGTTCGCTGAATTACCTATGTCACTTCACCAGACTCCAGAGGGATATCCTTAAGGAGCTGGGTGAAGTAGTTCAGGATCCTACAGCTGCAGGGGCTCAAGAAAAATTGCTTCGCAGCTAGGAACCCTCAATTCCATTGCAAACTCCTCCATGCGGCTAATATCTTATGCTGCGGATGGAGCGAGTAGAGCCGCAGGTACAGGTGTGGCTCTTAGACGCCAAGCCTGGATGCGGCTATGTGATTTTGCGGATCCCTTTAAGGCGTCCTTCACAAATTCTCCCTTTGATGGGTCAGCTTTGTTTGGCCCTCAGGTGAAGGAAACCTTGACCAGGTGCGAACAGGACGGCAAGACTCTTTCTGCTGTTGGAGTCCGTTTTCCACCCTTCTAGACCTTATCCCAAAGGACAGAAAGGTGGGAAAATGTGGTTCCGTAAATCCCAAGGAGTCACGCCGGATTCACGTGGTCAGTTTACCCCTAGAATAAGAGGGGGTAACAACAACAGACGCCGCTCTAGAGGCAGAGGGGGTCCGAAAAACCAGGGAAACAGAGAGCCTCTCTCTGACAAGCCCTTTCAGCATCCCTGAGATGTTGCCCGGCTGTCCCTCCTTGGAGGCAGTCGGGGGAAGATTATCACTGTACCCAGAAGCCTGGCATTCCCTCACTCAAGACAGATGGGTACAGTTGATCATATCCAAGGGTTACATAATTCCTTTCGAGGAAAGTCCCTTCCCCTCAAATTCCCTTCCAGATGTACCACCCGGTCTAAGGGAAATTGCAGAGTTAGAAGTCTCAAAACTACTGCAAAAGAGCCATTCAGCCAGTGACAATAGACCATTCAGAGCCGGGAATCTACGCAAGGTTCTGTTGGGTCCCCAAAAAGACGGGATACTGGAGACCAATATTGGATCTCACCAGACTCAGCAAGTCTGTCAGGAAGACAAGATTCGAATGGTTACTCTTCAGTCAATTCTGCCCTTCTTACAGAAGGACAACTGGATGTGCTCAATAGATCTTCAGGATGCGTACTATCACATCAAAATTCACAGACGCTCCAGGAGATTTCTCCGCTTTCGCTGGGGTCCAGTCATTTCCAGTTCAGAGCCCTGCCCTTTGGTCTCACTACAGCCCCCAGAGTGTTCACCAAATGCATGGCAGTGGTCACGGCTCACCTGAGACGTCAAGGATTCCAGGTGTTTCCGTATCTCGACGACTGGCTCCTGTCAGCCACCACCAGGCATCAGCTTATACAAGCCAGGGATTACACAATAAACCTTTGTTCTCATTTGGGCATCTCAATCAACTTGAAAAGTCATCCTTATCGCCCTGCCAGTCTATTACCTTCATAGGCAAACTTAAACACTGTTCGGATGTCAGCTACCCTTACAGATCAAAGAGTTTCAGACATTCAGAGTCATGTCAGGATCATTCTGGCCAACAAGAAAGTACAGGCCAGAATGGTTCTAAAGGTATTAGGTCTCATGGCTGCGGCCATTACTCTTCTTCCCCTGGCTCGATTCTACATGCGCCTTCTTCAGTGGATGCTGTTCACACAATGGTCATACCAGCAACTTCCAATGCGTCACCAGATTCTGGTGACACAGACATGCAAAGAGCATCTTGCTTGGTGGATCACATCTCCTCAGGTTCACCAAGGCATGTACTTTGTACCCCCATCCCCCATAGCCACTGTCACCACGGATGCCTCCCTGATCGGGTGGGGGGGGTCATTATCAGGGCAGGATGGTTCATGGGACGTGGCAGCCGTTCGAGTACCATCTGCACATAAATGTCCTGGAGATGAGAGCAGTGCTTTTAACGTTGCAAGCCCTCAACGACTTTCTTCCCGTAGGGACAATTGCAGTCCACACAGACAACATGTCTGTAGTTTGGTATATCAACAAACAGGGTGGAACCAAGTCCTACCCCTTGTGTCGAAGCTCAGACTATGGCAATGGGCGATCTCCTCTCATCGGTTTCTGGTAGCAACGCATATCCCTGGGAAAACCAACATTGTAGCGGACAGATTGAGCAGAGCTATTCTCATGCCTCACGAGTGGTCTCTCAAGCAATCTATAGCGGAAGATATTTTTCTGGAATGGGGTCGTCCATGTTGCGATCTTTTTGCTACTCCCCAAAACAGCAAATGTCCAGACTTCTTCAGCCTCTTCCCTCTATCAGGCCATCCCCCCAGAGACGCTCTGACCCAGGATTGGCCCCAGGGACTTCTTTATGCCTTCCCTCCATTTCCTCTGATCTCTCAGGTTATCCAGAAAGCTACCGTTTTGAGAGCCAAATTGATTCTCATTGCCTCTTACTGGCCTCGACAAGTTTGGTTCCCGTTCCTCCATCATCACCTTTTGGTGCAGCCGTGGCATCTGGACCCAGTGCCAGATCTTCTGATACACCAATCGGGTCAGCTGCACCGGTCAATCCCTTCTCTCAACCTCACAGCATGGTTGCTCCACTTCCTTCCTTAGCCAGGCTTCCTTTGATCTCTAACCCAGTTAGAGACATCATAGTAGCGCTAAAATCCTCTACCAGGAGGATTTATACAAGCAAATGGAAACGTTTCTCTTATTGGGCTGAGGCCAAGAATATCGATCCTTTTACTGCCCCTGTTCAGGCAGTCCTGGACTTCTTAGCAGAGATTTTTCATGCAGGCTCCTCTTCTTCCACAGTCAGAGTTCAATTGGCTGCTATTTCCAATTTTCATGTCGGGATAGCAGATCATAATATTATGTCCCATAGGCTCTGCAGGGCCTTCTTGAAAGGAATTTTCCTACTAAAACCTCCAATCAGGAATCCTCCTCCTCAGTGGGATCTAAATTTAGTGCTGACATCCTTGATTCTTCCCCTTCGAGCCAGCTGCTTCTTGTTCCCTGAAATATCTTTCTTGGAAAACTTTATTCCTAGTGGCTATTACATCGCCAGGAGGGTGTCTGAACTTCATGCTCTTTCGGTTCGACCCCCTATTTGGTTTTTCACAAAGACAGAGTATCTTTGAGAACTAACCAACCTTTTGCCTAAGGTCGCTTCAAAGAACAATTTGAATCAATCCATTGATCTCCTGTATTTTTCCCTAACTATTCAGATAGAGCTGAACAAAAGCTACATTATCTTGATGTCCACCGTCAACTTAGATATTATTTGGACAGAACAAAAATTTAGAAAATCTGATCAACTTTTTGTTTCCTATGCGGATAATAAAAAGGCCTTCCTGTTTCTAAAGTGACTTTGTCTAGATGGCTTTCTTCGGTCATCTCTGAAATTTATCTGCTCAGGGGAAAACAGCTGTGCTCAAAACCTAAAGCACATTCAACTAGGAGCTTAGCTACTCCTACAGCTTTTCAAGCTAGACTTCCTTTAGACACTATTTGTGCAGCGCCACTTGGGCCACTCCTCACACTTTTGTTTCCCATTACAAATTGGACTTGGCCTCCAGGGACAGAGCCAGTTTTGGCTCTACAGTCCTCAAGAGTTTGTTCCATTGAGCCACCCAGGATAGAGGTGCTAGGACGCTGTCCCATCAAGCAAGAATGAAGGCGAGATTGACAACTTAACATTAAGAAGTTATGTACCTACCATAACGCTCCATGTTAGTTGTCTTCTCGCCTTCTTTCTTCGACCTCCCTCCTTCCCCTGGCCTGGACAGACCTTGTTATAAGAAACTGTTATGCTGAAGACCATTCAGACCTGGTCCTTCTTCCATCTGTAAGTTTTTTCTTTCTTCCTTTGGGAAGTATTTTATGCTTGGTGCTATTGCCCTTTGTCATCAAACGAGATCTGGGTACTTACCGCCTTGCATCATGGGATATGGGGCTGCCTCGAGCTGGTAAAAGTGACTCTCGAGCTTAGCAGTGCAGTCGGAGCCGAGGGATCGGCTCCGAACCCATCAAGCAAGAAAGAAGGCGAGAGAAGACAACTAACATGGAACGTTATGGTAGGTACATAACTTCTTATTTTGTGAAATCACTCCTCTTCAACTATTTAAATTTATTGGCCATCCTACTGTATTCCATAGTACCAGAATACAAAGGTGACCACCCCCTTTCAATCTATCTTGCTGTTTTAAAAATAGTGACGCTCCACTAAAACTTAACTTTTTAGACAGATAAAACATCTAACTCCTCTAGTGCACACTGCAGTGTTTAGGATAAACCTTTTTTTTCATCTTACCTTTAAGCATCCCTGTGATTAGCACTTGCTTTAAAACCTGCTGGAAAGCACTAGGAAGTCTTAAACTGATACAAGCACTCAACTCTCCTTGTTAATAAGGAGAAATTAATTGTAGGCACTAAACAGCCTATAATTGCAAAGTACCTTTCTAAGGTAAGGGAAAAC
Organism: Protopterus annectens; assembly: GCF_019279795.1. Classification (NCBI taxonomy): domain Eukaryota; kingdom Metazoa; phylum Chordata; order Ceratodontiformes; family Protopteridae; genus Protopterus; species Protopterus annectens. The sequence goes on from NC_056740.1 coordinate 187,237,377, forward strand.
AGCTCTTGTACTTTACAAAAAAAAGCACCAAACCAGGCATATCCAAGGGTCAGCTTCCGTTGATTTCTCCTGTCCACCTGGTGAATCTGGGCATACTGGGGCAATGCAGCAATTGCCTCATGTACACAGACAACCCGCTCCTCCTACCAGCCAACACTACAACCTGCGAGAGATGCACTTACATAGCCAAACTGGAAGCAAAGCTCTCTCCACCCAAGATTGTGCTAGACAGTCAAGAGGAGAAGGTTAACACCCGCACTACACCTCAAGCAACACATAGCCCTTCTAAACCCACACCACTAACACCCACACATAGCAACACTAAACCCACATATGTGGAGGCCCTTAACAGTAGCCTGCCCAAGCAACAAGAACCTCCAAAGCTGAAACACAAACAAACACCAATCACAAACAAAGTGTCACATAGCTCACAACACCAGTGTGCCACGCAACAACAGCCCCTAAGGCAGGACAACGTACCCAACACTTTATTCATAAGTGACTCTATAGTCAGGCATACTGATGCCCACTCACCAGGCTGAACAAGGAGAAAATTACAGTCAGCTGCCTGTCGGGTGCCAGGATCCACCACATAATGCAAGCACTCAAGTCACACCACAACAAGTACAAATATGACTCTGTCATTATCCATGTTGGAGTGAATGACTTGAGATGTACCTCCCTAGACTACATGAAAAGAGACATGGAAGAGCTCTCTGATCATATGGCCCAGGCAGGTATGACGCTATCCCTGAGTAGCATCCTGCCTTCGCCCAGAATGATACCACAGTATAAGGACAAAATGACTGACTTCAACAATTGGCTAAGCTTCTGGTGTCATTCAAAGGGGATCCAGTATCTGTCTGCCTGGGATGACATGATCGACAGACCACCATACTTTGCCAGAGATGGTCTGCACCTGTCACCCCTGGGATTCAGGTTACTGGCTAAGGCTCTTGCCACCCATATAGTGCCTTTTTTAGGCAAAGTACAAAGGACAAAACCACCACTGTAACAGGTACAAGCATGCAAAATCTGAAGGTAATGCTACTCACTGCTAGAAGTCTACACCTCAAAATTCACTCTCTCGAGGCACTCCTAAAAATGGAGAACATCGATATCTGTGCAGTAACTGAGATCTGGTTCAAGGCTCCAGAGAGCACCCCTGCAATACCAGACTACAACTCTTACCACACTTTTTGTCCACCAAACTAAGACTGGAACACTAAAGGTGGAGGAGTGTCCATATTCACCAAGGATATTCACAACACCAGGCTAGTTGCCCAGCACAATGCATTTGAAATTCTCCAGATGCAACTAACACTAGATAAGACTGCAATCCAAATTGTAGCTTGTTACAGATCCCCCACCATGCCCCAAGATTCTCACTACACCTTTCTAAACATACTGGAAAATATTAAGATACAACCAAACACCCTAATACGGGGTGATTTCAACTAACCTGCCATTAACTAGGAAAACTACTCGTACCAACACCTTTGCCTAACGGTTCTTGGAATTCATAAATTCCAACGCCCTGGATCAGCTAATCCTTAGTCCCACCAGGGGCTCCAATATCCTAGACCTAGTCATTACCAACATGGGAAATTGATGCTCCACACCTATGGTCACCCCTTCGTTGATCAGGTCTGACCATAAGCTAATCACCCGTGACATCCACATCCCACCCCCACCCCCCAGTAAGGAACGTCATGCTACTGAAGTCAGAAGTGACGAACTTCATGACACCCATGCAGACAGGAACTGAAAGTTCGACTGCTGAATCCTACACTAAGGCACTGTATGAGCACATCCACTCGTGCATGAATCGTGCCATCTCCAATAGAACCAGGACGCTCTCCTCCAAAAAAAAGGAAGCCAATCTGGTGGTCCCTTGTCATAAACAAACTTTACAACAAAAGGAAGAAACCGTTGCAGAAAAGAGGAAAATCCCAGGATGCAAAAAACTCCCTTACTAGCCTCGGTAAGAAGCTGAGATCCCTCATAAAATCCTCCAAAGCTAGTTACGAAAATAAAATTGCCAAAGATTCCAAAGACAACCACAAGGCATTCTATAGCTATGTTAAGAATCTAAATGGCAATGCTCAGATTTGCTCTGAGCTACAACAGAATGGCATTAAATATACTGATCCCAAGGCTATTGCCAATATCCTGGAAGATCGATTCATTGCAAACTTCACCCCCTAAAGGGCCCATCTCAATACTGAAAGATTGCCAAATTCCGGTAATAACGGCCGCACAGGTAAAAAACGCACTCTCCAAAGCTAAGAATACAGCATCCATGGGTCCAGACAACATCCCAGGCAGTGTACTACATGAACTTCAAAATGAACTGCCACCTCACCTAAGTGTCATGTTTAATCATAGCCTCACCTCAAGCTTCATGCCCACTGAGTGGCGTACGGCTGCAGTTATCCCACTCCACAAGGGGGGATCCACCTTGGATCCCAGGAACTACTGCCCCATCAGTATGACAAGCCTGATCTGCAAGGCCATGGAATGTATTATCATGGAACTTATAAACAAAGACATTGGCAACCTTCAAACACTGGACCCCATGCAGTTTGGGTTCGTGAAGGGTCGATCTTTTCTCTTTAACCTGATTGACTTCTTTGAATCAGTCTCCAGAGCCGTGGACAAGGGTAAGGTGGTCCACACAGCCTATTTGGACCTCGCCAAGGCCTTCAACACCATCCCCCACTCTGGAATCATAGATAAACTTACTAAGCTGGGCATGAATCCCTACATCACTCGCTGGGTTGCCAACTGGCTTACTGACAGAACCCACGTTGTAAAAGTAGCCAAATCCAAATCCAGCTCCAGACAAGTGACAAGTGGAGTACCTCAGGGTTCAGTCCTGGGACCGCTCTTGTTTGGCATCTACTTCTCTGAAGTACAGGCCAACACTAAGGGACTCTGGCTAACAAAGTTCACAGATGACTGCAAACTGGGAGTCATTATTGAATCCCCAGGTGATGTGGATATTCTACAAAAGGGCCTTACAGAAACAGATGCTTTGTGCCAGAGCCATGGGCTCAAGCTCAATGCCAAGAAGTGTATAGTTATCCCCTTTGGGAAAAAACATGTACCCATGAATTACCACATAGGTGGCAGTACACTAAACATTGAAAGTGTGATAAGAGACTTAGGGACACAGGTGGACAGTGGTCTCACCTTCGATAACCATATTGCCACAACAATCAGGAAATCCTTCTATGTGGCACACCTCATCACTAAGGGCTTTTCATCCAGAAAAAAGGAGATCATTGTCCCGCTGTACTCATCCCTCATTAGACCCATTATAGAATACAATGCCCTGTTTGGTTTGTACCGCTCAAGACATCTGCAACAACTGGAAAGACCGCAGAAATACCTCACTAAAAGAATCACAGGTCTAAAGCAGATGTCCTATGCTGACCGTCTAAAAAAAACTCCACCTATACTCTGTCACATATCGTCTACTCAGAGGCGATCTCTGCTTAACATACAAGGCCATGTCAAACCCAGAGCTGTTGGACATGCTACACTTAAAGAAAGCCTAATCCTTCAGAGACACATGCTCCAGGGATCTAAACCTTGTCATCACAATGAACAAAACATGCTGGAGGGATAGGTTCCTGACCCAGAGACTCCCCAGACTCTGGAATAGACTGCCCATACATGTCAAGCAGAGCACCTCTTTGGCCCTCTTCAAAAGGAACCTTGATGATTGGATGGGAGATAGGAAATTCACCTCTGGGATCACATCAGTCGCCCTGCTAGACAGGGGTCCAGGGAAGTAAATACTGTGGGAAGAAATAGACAGGGAATTATTATGGCTAGGCTTGTATAGGCCCTAGGGCCAATAGCCTAGTACCAACCTATGAACCTATAAGGATGGAGCCTGTTTCTTTGTCTCAGAGTGTGGACCTCTTGACTCAAAAGAAAATTTCACTCATACCCCCCAACCTGAAGACCCTAAAATTGACAGATTGAATGATTTAACACTAGTGTTACTTAGGCACATGCAAGGAAAACTAGGAAAACAAACTCATACATAACCAAAAATTTAAAAAAATCTCTCTCCAACACCAAAGAGTGTCCCTAGGTTCTAATTAGTCTTCATTGTCCTTGGTCCTCAAATGTCTACCATACCTTTACAAATCAGTATTATCTTATGTTTCATTGAAAGTACACTGATTTGCGATCTCTCTCTCTCTCTCTCTCGTTATAACCAACCTGGGATTTCCCCATTTATTCCTTTCCATATGTTAAAAAATTCCTCAAAGGGGTCCTAAATCTAAGGCCTCCTACGAAAGGAATTGCCCCCACCATGACACATAAATTATATGGTGAAAAGGGTAATACAGGCACTATTGAAGCCAGCTGCTGCAGCTTTACCCAGACACTTGACTTGGACATTATATCTGCCAGAAGAACATTTGAATTACAGGCACTTATGCACAAATAGTCTTATCATTTTCCACAAGGACTGTGTAATTCTGTGCATCAACCCAACCTTTGTTTCCACTGTGGCCATTATCCTCTGTATTCTATCCTACTCAACAGAGCAAAGTGGAAAGGATTTTATTTGCCCTGGATGTGCATAGGCAACTGAGACTGTATATAGAAAGGAATAAGGAAGTAAGAAAATCAGATCAGTTATTCATTGCCTTTGCAAAAGGTAAGAAAGGCAGGCCTGTTCCAAAACAGACTGAATCAAAATGGCTAATTAATTCACTGCATCAGCTCCCTGTTGAAATACCAGCACTTGGGATGCTAAGTGCCAAATCATGGAAAAAAAATGAAAATGCAGGAGAAGAATGAAAAGAAACATTGAGCATTCCATCTTATTGTTTGCAGGGAGGCAAGGTCCCCTGTACCACTGCTGTTGGGGGGCAAACCCCCACACACCCCTAAACTTAGTACACTAACTTCAAAATTGCCACACCTCAGTGAAAAGGGAATATTATGAGAAATGGCAATCTTAAATTTAGTACATGTAAGTCTGTTTTTTCGGTCATTCAGTGTCCCTATTTTGGGACTCGACAATCTAAGTACTGACATTTTAAACAGTTACCCACATGCCTTCTGCAACAAAACTTTACCAGAGCATGTGAAGGTCCAATTCCCAAGATCAACAACAGGCACTGTGACCCTTGTTAGAGGGGGTTGTCATCAAGGCCATCTTGGGAATAGCTATCTGGTCATATTTTCTTCAAGAACTGTAACTTGAATGTTACTTCTAGATCCGCAGTAGAATTTGCAACAGATATCCTGCAAGAGATGTTACAACCCGTGTCTTCACAGCACCAGCTGCCCAGTGATCCATAAATTTTAGGAATCACCTTAAAAGTCAGTAATACTGCAATAGTGAATAATATGATAGACATATGGTCAAGTATGTTCACTGTTGCAGTACTATTTTCCTGCTGTTTCCCTAACTCCACCAATCTGCTTCCTACCCGTAGCCATCCTGGGGTTGGGGTGGGTATCCAGTCACCTTCTGCCCTCTACCTTTCCTCTCTCTTAACCTTGCATGGCATCCTGTCTTCAAGCTTATTTAATACATCAAGTGGAAGCTTTGAGGGTTCTTCTGGATGGACTGCCATCCCTAGTGGAGTTTACCAACTGGACAGCTAGTGCTCTGGCTTCTACCAGACCCCTGCAAATATAGGGGAAAGAAAGAACAAAAGATCACACAGGTGGACATCCCTCATACCACAGACATGTTGACATCCACATGGGAGGCTGACCACTTGACTAATAGGGAAAATGGTGAAAAGCTCTGAAAGTCAGACCACTTCTTAGGACTTCTGTAACAGAAGTCCTGAAATGCAGCAATACTATAATAATAAACCTACTAGAATATCTGCAGTTATGGTAAGTTCCCACACAATTGTACTTTCTCAGAGCTTACTAATTTTGTCCCCTTAAAGAGAATCTTCTGTTCCCATCCCATTCCTTCTCAAATATTTTTGAGTCCTCCAAATTGTGTCTGATAGTTGCATGTAGTTGAAAGGAAGGGAGAGAGGCAGAAAAAGAAAATAGCTTGATGTAATGGGATCCTATCTCGCCTACATTCATAACAGATGGGTTCGGAGCCGATCCATCGGCTCCGACTCGGCAACTAATACACTAGCACGAAGTCTCTCATTGGCTGGGCTACTCCCTATCCCAGGATGCACTACACCTGCTTCCCCAGATCTCGTTTGCCGCTTTACAAGCTGGACGTGGTCTCGACTTGGCTGGAGCTAAGTGGTTCTTTTTTACCTTTATTGGTCTTTGACCTTGGGGTTTTTGTCTATATTAACCAAACAGCTGTTTTAACAGCTATTCCTTACTATTCCTTACTATTTTATAAATTTTGTGTGTTTGAGTGTCTTCTGGTACTTTATTCTTTTCAGTCGGGCAAGGCCCGTTTAAGTTAGAGGGCCTTTGCCCTACCTTTGAGTGCTGTTCAGCCTTAATTAACTTTTTTGGTTAATTGTTTTTCGGGCCAAGCCCGTTTAAGTTAGAGGGCTTTGGGCCGTTGAACTTGTTTTGTCTGTGACTGTTTGTTGTGAGGTAAATTTTTTTCCTCAGTACTCGCGCCAGTGTGTCTCGCTTTTCAGTTGGCAATTTTGTTTATAGTGCTTACTTGTTGTTGTAAAGTCAGGTTTTAAAAAAACTTACTTGTTGAAGGGCCTGTATTATGTCTAAGGACCAAAAGTCAGGCTTTAAAAAATGCACTCGGTGCAGTTATAAAATGTCCATTACAGACAGCCATTCAGTCTGTGTTTATTGTTTGGGGCCGAAACATCTGCAAGAGACTTGTAGCGTCTGTCATGCGTTCTCCTCTAGAGTTCTTCAAGAACGCAAGAACAAGCTAATTTTGAAAGGGCTTATTAAACCTTCTTTTGAGGAAGCCTTGGATCCACCTGTTGCTTCCAAAGAAAGATCGCCGGCTCCGACAAGTCTGTCGGAGCCGTACTAAAAGCCAAAATTGACTTCTTCTTCCTCGGCTCCACTGACTTCGGGGCCGAGGGTCGAAGGGTCTGCCTCGATACCTCCTGCCTCGGCTCCATTGGTTTCGGAGCCGCAGGTTGGAGTATCGAGAGGTGAATCACCTCCATCGGTTCCAATGGCTTCGGAGCCGGTGGAGGTGTGCAGCTCAGACTCTTCCCCCTCGGCTCCGAAGAAAACTCCGTCGGCGCCGATGGTGGTCCATGCTGTGGTGGAACCGGCGCCGATAGCATTGGAGCTGTTTCGGAGCTGGTCCCCTTCTCTCTCGGAGCCGAGAGGAAAGTCTTCTCGATTGTCTACCTCCTCTAAATCATCGAGACTCTCTGATTCGGACCTGGATAGGGTGATACAGAGGCTATTCCAATCTCCAGTTTTTACTAAATTGGTCTCGGCTCCAGCACAGTTAGCTTCAGAGCCGATCCCCCCTCCAACACATTCGATTCCTCCTCTAAACTCCTCGGAGCCGTTGGAGTCGGTGGTGGTGGAGCAAAGCGGAGCCATACGGTCGGAGCAGAGACCCCTTCGAGGTCTCTCGGTTCCGACTGTGCTTCCTACCCTGTCCTCCGGTTCAGGGTTTGGTACTGCGACCTCTTCAGCCGGGCCCGAGAGGAACACTTTGGGATTGGGTGCTTCGGTGCCTAGTCTTCCTCTCGGAGCATCGGCTGCTGGAATTCCCAGTGCCATCGTGGCCTCTAGACCAGTGACCTCCTTGGATTCTAGAGGTCCGGCCTTTGAGACCATGAGGAGCGCGCTGGCCATGCCTTTGCCGGTTCAGCAAGATTCTACCTCACCGTCCCTAGATTTGGAGACTGGTGCCTCTGTTGTGTTGCAGCTCCCGCAGCGGGCCCCAGGTCTGAGGATACCCCATCGGGTTCCTTCTTCCGGGTGGTCCGTCCGAAACTGCTTCGGACGAACCCCCACGGAAGAAATTGTGTAAGAGGAAGCACGTAGACTCCCAAGATGAGTCTGTTAAATCGGATACTGACCTCGATGACGCAGAAGGGTCCCCCAAATCATCTTCGGATGATATCTCCTTCTCAGATATCTTGGAGATTCTGAGACAGAGAGGTGACTGGCAAGCCAAAACCCCTTCAGCTGAGGAGTCAGTCTTCCTCAAGGCCTTTGGGGCCCAGCCTTCCGCCTCCTGGGTGTCTCCGCCCTTCGATGAACTCCTTGATTTGATTTCTCGAAGGGCGTGGGAACACCCTGATTCTGTGGAACCGGTGCCTGCGAGGCCCAATAAGTTTTTGTCAGCCCCCCAGAAGGAATTTCTCACAAAGGGTGTGCCTGTCGATGCTTTGGTGGTGGCTTCTGCCACACAGCAGGACGTGGCAGAGGCTTCAACGTCTGTTCATCCTCCTAATAAGGATTCCAGGAGCATGGATAGGTACGGGAAGCGTACCCTGTCTTCAGCGGCCTTTACCTTACGGTCGCTGAACTACTTATGTCATTTTACGAGGCTCCAAAGGGATCTCCTCAAAGAGCTAAATGACTCCCTTGTTGGTAATCTACCTGAGGCGCTGGCCCCGACTGTTGGCGCCCAGATGACTACCCTCTTTTCTATTGTTAACTCGTCCATGAGGCTCATTTCCTATGCGGCCGAAGGGCAGTAGAGAGCGGAACAGGCGTTGCCCTCAGGAGACACGCCTGGTTACGCTTGTGTTCGCTATGGAGGCCTTCAAGTCTTCCTTCGCTGACGCCCCTTTGATGGGTCATCTTTGTTTGGACCCAAGGTGAAGGACACACTAACTCGGTGCGAGCAGGAGGGCAAGACTTTGACTGCCGTTGGGGCCCGTTTCCTCCTTCTAGGCCTTACCCCAAGGCTCAGAGAGGAGGGAAAATGTGGTTTAGAAAATCTCAGAAGTCTTTCCCTACTCCACCCAGTGATTCCCCTCCAGAGGCAGGGGGGAAATTCTGGAAGACGCCGCCCATAGGTGGCAGAGGCCCCGTAACTCTGGAGACCGCGATTCCTTTCGTGGTTCTTCATACAACCAGCGCCCTGAGTTGTTGCCCGACTGTGCATCTCCGAGCCAGTCCGGGGTCGATTCTTGTGCACCCACAAGCTTGGGAATCCATAACAAGCGATCAGTGGGTGCTTCGATTATTACCGGAGGATACATCATCCCCTTCAACAAACCCCCCCCTTCTTTAAGGGAAATCCCGGACGTACCACCCAGTCAGCGGGATCAGGCAGCATTAGAGGTTTCAAAGCTGCTAGAAAAAGGAGCCATCCAGCCTGTCCCCATCGACCAGTTCGGATTAGGAACTTACTCAAGATTATTTTTGGTACCAAAAAAGACAGGGGACTTCAGGCCCATTTTGGACCTCAGTTCATTGAATCGTTTTGTAAAAAGTCCAAATTCGAATGGTCACTCTTCAATCTATTCTTCCTTTGCTGGAAAAAGATGCATGGATGTGCTCCATAGATCTCCAGGACGCTTACTATCACATTCCGATAGCTCAAGAGTCCAGGAGACACTTACGCTTCCGCCTTGGAGTCAGTCTTTTCCAATTCCGAGCACTGCCCTTTGGTCTCACCACAGCCCCCAGGGTGTTCACCAAGTGTCTGGCAGTGGTAACTGCTCACCTGAGAAGTCTGGGATTCCAAGTGTTTCCATATCTAGACGACTGGCTCCTTACTGCCACATCCGAGCAGCTACTATTCCAGGCGCTCAGCGCCACGTTCACCTTGGGCCGTTTCTTAGGGATTACGTTCAATTTGCAAAAATCTGTACTACAGCCATCTCAGCGTATTACTTTTATAGGCGCAGACTTAGACACAAAAAGAATGCGCGCCTTTTTACCGGCAGCAAGAATTCAGGTCCTACAAGATCAAGTCAAATCCTGTCTTCCCCTACTAAGAGCCCCGGCCCATCAGATTCTACAACTGTTGGGTTCGATGGCGTCAACCATACTTTTAGTTCCCTTGGCCAGACTTCACATGCGAATTTTACAATGGCTACTGTCGGTTCAATGGTCTTATCAGGAACTTCCCTTGAACCATTTAATCATGATCACGGAAAGTTGCCGCCGAGATCTGCGTTGGTGGCTTCTCCAATCCAATCTCGACCAGGGGCGACCCTTTATACCGCAACGTCCCGTGCCACTGTGACTACGGACGCCTCCCAGGTAGGGTGGGGGTCATTACCTGGACAGGTCGGTCCAAGGCACATGGCAGATCCAGGAAACGATTTGCATATCAATGTCCTGGAGATGAGAGCGGTACTCTTGGTACTCCAAGCTCTCCATCACGCTCTCCCACAAGGCCCGATTGCTATCCTATCCGACAACATGTCGGTGGTGTGGTACATAAACAAGCAAGGTGGAACCAGGTCTTACCCACTGTGCAGAGAAGCCATGAGACTTTGGCACTGGGCGGTAGCTACCAACCGCTTTCTAATGGCAACGCACATACCGGGGAAATCCAATGTGATTGCGGACAGATTAAGCAGGACCATTCTTTTACCCCACGAGTGGTCCCTCAACCAGGGAGTAACTGCGAAAATCTTTGACAGATGGGGTCTCCCTTGCTGCGACCTGTTTTCCAGCCCTCATAATGTGAAATGCAGAGAGTTCTTCACGCTGTTCCCTTCTCAGGGACAGATTCCCAGGGACGCTCTGACCCACATTTGGCCCCCCGGTCTTCTCTACGCCTTCCCCCAGTTTCCCCTCCTACCGAGGGTGATACAGAAGGCCATTTACCAGGAGAGCGAGATGATTTTGATTGCCCCACACTGGCCTCGTCAAGTTTGGTTCCCTTTCCTACAGAGGCATGCGATAGAAGGTCCATGGTTTCTGGATCCGGTGCCAGACCTGCTGACTCATCAGTCAGGATGGCTTCACCCGTCTCTCAGGTCCTTGAAGTTGGCAGCATGGTTACTCCACTTCCATCCTTAGTCCGAGACAATGCTCTTTCTCCGGACGTGGTCCACATATTGTCTTCTTCTCATAAACCTTCCACTATCAAACTTTATTCCAGCAAATGGAAAAGGTTTGCCTTCTGGGCTCAGGAACGGGGTATAGACCCTCTCACTGCACCAGTATCGGAGGTTCTGAATTTTCTGGCCTCACTTTTTCAGTTGGGCTCTTCAGTTTCTACCATTAAGGTTCAGCTAGCGGCGATCTCTAATTTTCATGCCTCATTTGAACCTTCATTGATGTCTCACAAACTTTGTAAGGCTTTTCTTAAAGGTGTGTGGCTCCTTAGGCCTCCATTATCTCATCCTGTCCCCCCTTGGGACTTGAATATGGTTCTTGCTGCCTTAACTGCCCATCCTTTCGAACCAGCTGCTACCTGTGATTTAAAATTTCTGTCTTGGAAAACGGCCTTTTTAGTGGCCATAACTTCTGCCAGGCGAGTTTCAGAACTTCAAGCTCTTTGTTCTGATCCTCCCTATTTGATTTTTCACAAGCATAGAGTTTCATTGAAATTAAACCCTTCCTTTATACCAAAGGTGGCCTCCTCTTTCTGTATTCAACAAACTATAGAACTCCCTGTGTTTTTCCCAGAATTCTCTAATAACGCAGAATATACCTTGCATCAATTGGACGCATAGACAACTGCATTTTTACTTGAATAGAACCGCCACACGCTGAAATCAAATCAATTGTTTGTTTCCTTTGCAATGAACAAATTGGGTCAACCAGTAACAAAAACCTCCATAGCTAAATGGATTAAAGATTGTATCATTTTTATTTATTCACAGGCTAACAAAGAGCTTCCCTTTCCAGTCAAGGCTCATTCTACCAGGGCAATGGCTACTTCTGTAGCTTTTCACTCCAAATTATCAATAGATGATATTTGTGCTGCGGCAACCTGGAATTCTCCGTACACTTTCATTTCTCATTACAAATTGGATGTGGTTTCTCGAAGCAGGGCTTCCTTTGGTTCCACAGTTCTCAGGAGTGTTTTCCAATGAGCCACCCGGGATTTAGGTGCTAGGGACGCTGTCCCATCTGTTATGAATGTAGGCGAGATAGGATCCCATTACATCTTTTAGTTATGTACTTACCATAACTTCGGATGTATGGGATCCATCTTGCCTACATTCATAAGTACCCACCCTCCTTCCCCCTTCCATTCAGATTTAGAGGAGCTGTAGTCCCTTTTTGGTGATCTTTCTTGAAGAACTTTAGTTGGTTATAGTGACTACTAGTTTTTCTGTGTTTGCATGGATGTATGAAAGCGAACAAACAAGATCTGGGGAAGCAGGTGTAGTGCATCCTGGGATAGGGAGTAGCCCAGCCAATGAGAGACTTCGTGCTAGTGTATTAGTTGCCGAGTCGGAGCCGATGGATCGGCTCCGAACCCATCTGTTATGAATGTAGGCGAGATGGATCCCATACATCCGAAGTTATGGTAAGTACATAACTAAAAGTTTTCACAGATTAGATATCATTTTTTTTTTAATTATCACTTGTGGCACACAGGCAAACTTACTATATAAAGGAAAACAAGCCACATTAACTTCATAGTTACAAACATTATGCATCACATGTATTCTTTTGTACAACATAATGAATCCAACATTACATAAAATGGTCAATTCCTACCTTTCCTTAAACCTCATTCAACCTTCAAAACACTTTTTTGCCATCTATTTTTCCCCAACATTTTCTATGTAATTTGATCCTACTCTTTTCTAAAGATCCCATTTCAGTTCTCTTATCTCTGTTAAAATATTCACTACTTCAAATATGGTTGGTTTAGACTTTGATTTCCATTTTCTAGTACTTGCTTTTTGGTCAGCCACCAAAATTAAACTTAACAAGGCCTTAGCATGTCTAAGCAATTCAGATCCTGTGTCCCAGCTCAGAAATCATTTCCTTAATTACATCCATTTTCTCGCCCAGTATTTCTGACACAGTAGTATGTATGGGATTTTTAAAGTCTGCCAAGTCATTACACTCCCAAAATACATGTTCCCAGTTTCCTTTTTTTTCCCAATACACCTACAGCATTTGCCATATACTTGAGGAAAAATTCTTAGGAGTCTGCTTTGAGTGTAAAAATACCCATGAAAACACTTCCAAGTAGAAATCCTAAATCTTCTAGGCTTTGTTACATATTTGGGAGTCATCTATATGTCATCCCATTGTTTATTTGTGAATTGCTTATCTAGTTTATCTTCCTAATCTGTTCTAACCTCCTCTGATTGATTCCTATAGTTATCATGCAATATTTTATATTCCTACTACCTATCCCTTTTTAACAGCAGCCTCTGTTCTAGATTTAACTAAAAACTCTACCAGTGCAGGTCTCTTACTTAGGATTCCCCTGTCCCTTTCTCTTTATCTATAGACTGATAGCCTGCAATCCATATTCCTTCTTGCCATCTTCCCATTCAATTACCTTTCCCTCATTAATTATTTGTTCCCAATACCTTGGTTCCTTTGCCAACTTCCTCCAGTAAATTCCAGCCACCTCTTACCTATTCTGTGTACCCCTAATTGAAGTCATCCTATAGGCAGAATCTCCTTTCTCCATCCTCATGTTGGCTTCGTTCTTAGAATACTTTATGCTACTTTATGAATATAATATTCTTTATGACTGTTGTTATTCTCCTTAAGGATATGATTTTCAGATTTCTTGACATTCCTGCCTGCTTCATCATCATCTCTTTCCACTTTAAACTGTAGCTTTCTGCTTGTGTTATGTATAAGAACCTTAACTGTGTAGCTTTAAAATATCCTTTCAAATCAGATAATCCTAAACCACTTTGTACTATTGGAAGGATCATCTTATCCCACTTGACTCTTACTCTGTTTCCCTCTTTAACTCTATTAATTACTGTCTACAACTTGTTGATAAAAATATGCCTGGCTTATGTATGCAACTAAAGGGACAAAAAACATTTTTACTGCTTGTATCCTGCTATCCATATCCATAGACAAGGACTTCTGGTTTCTCGGGTTTCCGTATTATCTTTTTAGTCTTTTCCCATATATCCTTAGCTGCCATAACAAAATAATTTGACACCTACAAACCCAACAAAAATATTGGCAAACTTCTTTACAAAAACAGTGTGTCTCAGGCTTGGAATAAGCTTCCCCCAACATCTGAAGCATAACTAGCGCACATCTCTTTAAATGTGAACTCAGAAAGTTCCTTCGAAATGCCAGTACCTGCCATTTCCTAGATCCTACTTAATCCCCCCACTCCCTCCATCTCATTGCTGTCTCTCATTTTGCTACCTAAGCTGTCTTCATTGATTCCTTTCTGACACCTGTGACTCTCAATCCACTTCTTCCAATAACTTCATGTACTCTGAAGGCAGCAGCAATACCAATTATACTTGTTTCTCACCTACATACATCTTTTACATAATACCAAGCTGATTCTAATGTGTAACCTCAATTGTGTATACTCAATTTTCCTCATGTAGTCCTGCCTGTAATTACTATATGTTTTTCTAAGACTATAATTTATTTTCTCATTCTAGTCTATACAATATTTGTATTTCCCATTATGTCTATCATTTCTTTTGTAATGTTTCACAAGTTGTATTGTAGGGTTCCTATCAGCAGACCAAAGACACATGTTTTCGAATGCGTCTTGGTCAAACTGACAAAACCGAAACGGCAAAATATCGAAGCGGCATGTAAGCGAATTCTTTCCCTGGGAAAGAATTTGCTTGGCCGCTTCGGTACTTTGCCGCTTTCAGCACTGTAGTGCGGCCTCGGAGTTGGTATATTTAAGTAGGGGGGTGTGGGGGGTGACGCCCCCTACTTAATCTCATGTTTTAATGTGCTTTTTCTTTTTTTTTTTTTTTTTTTATATTATATTATTTATTTATTTATTTTGTTGAAACAGCGATTTTTTTACCCTTGGAAAAAAATCACTGTTCTGACAGTTCAGTTTTGTAAGCTTTTGCTTACATGGGGTCGATTAATCACCGTTCGCATACCTAAGCATTCGGTGATCTAATATAGACCTGTATTGTATTGTTTTCTAAGCCGGAGCTTTTCTTCTTGGTTATCCACTGAAAATGAACCTCTGGCTCAGTTGGACTAACCTGGTTAGCAAATGACAAATAAATAAATAAAATAATTTTTTAATCCATAATCCTAAATACTTAATGTGAAGTTGTTAAATCTCACCGTTTATTCTCACTGATGGGTTCGGAGCCGATCCTCGGCTCCGACACGGCTGATAGCAAAGCTCAAGGTTTGCCAGTAGCTCGAGACCAAGCCCCTTATCCCACAATGCACTGCTGGAATTACCTCAGATCTAGTTTGCCGCGGCAAGAGAGATCTCGGTGATCCATTCAGCTCGGATCATTTTTTGCTAAATCGCAAGTTTAAAAAACTTTCCTCTACTTATTTTTGAAAGATTATTCTTATTTAGTGTGTGTGTGTGTTTCTTGTTAAAATAATATAGTTTTAAGTAGGTTAGCTTGTAGAGATAGTGCCCTGTGTTGGCTTAGTTTTTCTTAGTGTTGGGCCCTTTCTTAGCCCTATTTAGTTTTAACAGTTTTATACTTGTTATTAGTATTTTTTAGTGTAGCCCTGTATTTAACCTATACAGGTTAATTTTGTGGTGTGTCTGTTTATAACATGTCGGATGAGAGGAAAAAGTCTCACCCCAAATTGGGGTTTAAGAAATGTCCAGATTGTGGAAAGAAAACGTCCGTCACAGACAGACATGTCCAGTGTGTTTACTGTCTGGGGGCTAAACACCTCCAAGACTCTTGCAGTATTTGCCACTCTTTTTCATCTAGGGTTCTCTTAGAGAGAAGAAGAAAACTCATTGATAGAGGGTTGCTGCAGCATACTTTCTCTGAGGCATTGGGTAGCCAGGAAGGTGCCAGCACTTCTTCAAAATCTTCAGATTCTAAACTAACCAAGAAGGCAAAAAAATGAGAGGGTACAGGGTCATCGGTTCCACAATCCTCGGAACCGAGTGTCCCTTTGGTTCGGAGCCAGCTCCCAGTCTTGGAGCCGGTCTCTGAGGTTCCCTCATCTCCTCTGCTCCAGTCAGCACCTTCCTTGAAGTCTTCGGTCAGCCTCTCTGATATGGATATGGATCGGCTAGTGCAGAAGCTTCTACGGGCACCAGGATTTGCTAAATTGTTGTCGGCCCCGACTATTTCGTCGGAGCCGAAGACCATTGAACCGGACTTGACTATTCCTCCTCCGAGCTGTACTGGACTCTCGGAGCCGAAGGAGCCCGAACCGATAGTTGTCGAACCTATGGAACCGAGACCCGCACCGGTGTTATCGGTTCCATCTATTCGGACGTCCTTGGTGCCGACTGAGGACACTAGGAGCCGACACTCTCCTGTCCGGTCTGGGGAGGATAGTCGGACTGATTTGTCAGTGCCGACACTTCCTCTCGGGGCTTCGGCTTGGATGAGCTCGGCTCCTACCTCGGGCTCGGAGCCCATGGTTTCAGTGCGGGAGGATCGGACGGTCCCTCCAGATCCATCTACCCCTTCTCGCCAAAGCCATGGTGCTTTTGATGCCATGAGGAGAGTCCTGTCTCCTAAGAAATCATCGGCATCAGTTCGGGCTTCCTTCTCCCCTCAAGCTCCTGTGTCCGCTTCTACGTCTACCAGTCCCTCTAAGCATAGAGACCCTGAGCCTCAAGTAGCCCCACATGGCATCCCCTGCTCTTCCGAGACCTCCCCAGATCTCCCCACTGAGGAGGTACCCAGGAAGAGACTGTGCAAGAGGAGGCACTTTTAGACTCCACACAGGAGTCTTTGACATCCAACACTGACTTGGATGAGTCAGAAGGGTCCCCTCGATCCCACTCTGAGGATATCTCCTTTGCGGAAATATTAGAAATCCTTAGTCAGAGGGCGATTGGCAGTCCAAAACTCCTACTGAGGATGACTCAGTGCTCTTGAAGGCTTTTGGGTCTCAACCTTCCACTTCTTGGGTGTCTCCGCCTTACGACAAGCTCATGGAGCTGATCTCTCATAAGGCGTGGGAGTCACCAGAGGCCATGGAACCTGTCCCTTGGAAGCCGAATAAGTTCATCTCTGCCCTAGTGGACAAAGCCTTTTTGACCAAAGGAGTGCCTGTTGATGCCATGGTGGTAGCTGCAGCCATCAAAAAGGAAGTGCCTTAAACATCCGCATCTATCCATCCTCCTAACAGAGATTCTAGGATCATGGATAGATATGGAAAACGCATGTTTAGTTCAGCGACTTTTTCTCTGCAGTCGCTGAACTATTTAACCCATTTTACGAGACTGCAAAGAGATCTCCTGAAAGAGCTAGGAGATACTCTCCAGGGTACGGTAGCTGCAGGGGTTGCCGACAAAGTCAGCACACAGCTCGCTACCGTAAACTCGGTTGTAAACTCGTCCATGCGTCTCATATCTTATGCAGCTGATGGTTCGAGTAGAGCCGCCAGTGCAGGCATTGCTCTGTGGAGACAAGCCTGGATGCATCTCTGTTCCTTTGCGGAGCCCTTTAAGTCTTCCTTTATCAACACCCCATTTGATGGCTCATCACTGTTTGGGCCTGAAGTAAAGGAAACTTTAACCAGGTGTGAGCAGGAAGGCAAGACCCTATCTGCTGTTGGAGTCCGTTTTTCTACCCCTACTCAGCCCTATCCCAAGGGCCCTAGGGGCGGGAAAATGTGGTTCCGAAAAGCACAGGGAGCCTTTCAGAACACACTAGAGGCAGAGGAGAGGGTTATAACGGAAGACGCCACCCGCGCGGCAGAGGGGGTCGGCAGCAACAGGGTGACAGAGGCCAGTTCTCTGGTCAGCCATACCAGTGCTCCTGAAAGGAGGCCCGGCTGTCCAGCTCTGGAGGCAGTCGGGAGTCGCTTGTCTTTGTACCCAGAAGCCTGGCTAAACATAACATCGGATACATGGGTACAAAGCATTATTTCCAGAGGATATTTCATACCGTTCCCTTCCCCTCCTACTCCTGAAAACAGAATCCCAGATGTTCCACCCAGTCTCAGGGAACAAGCAATCGTAGAGGTCCAAAAATTGCTAGAAAAAAGAGTCATCCAACCAGTCCCAGCAGACCAAGTTGGATTCGGAACTTACTCAAGATTCTTTTTGGTACCAAAGAAAACGGGACTGGAGACCTATCTTGGACCTCAGCAGACTCAACCAATTTGTAAAGAAAGAGAAGTTCCAAATGGTCACGCTTCAGTCCATTCTTCCCTTCCTAGGGAAAGGCGATTGGATGTGCTCCATAGATCTCAAGGACGCGTACTATCACATAAAGATGAAAAGATGCTCCAGGGGTCACCTGCATTTCCGGCTGGGAGCCAATCATTACCAGTTTCGAGCCCTGCCCTTTGGTCTCACTACAGCCCCCAGGGTGTTCACCAAATGCATGGCAGTGGTCACGGCTCACCTGGGGCATCTAGGATTCCAGGTGTTTCCATACCTAGACGATTGGCTCCTCACTGCTACCACCAGGCATCAATTGACTCAGGCAACACAATATACTCTGACATTCTGCCATCAATTAGGCATTACAATCAACTTTGAAAAGTCTGCCTTATTGCCATCGTAGCATACCGTTTTTATAGGAGCATAGTTAGATACCTCAACCACCACTACGTCTTCCAGTCGAAAGAGTCTCACTTCTTCACCAACATGTCATCTCACTGGTGTCAAAGAACAAAGCTACAGCAGCAGAGGTCTTGAAGGTGCTAGGTTTGATGGCGGCAGCAGTCCTGGCTGTACCACTCGTAAGGATGCATATGCGAATCCTTCAATGGCCCCTTTTCGCTCAGTGGTCTTACCAAAGGTTACCGACGCACCACATGATTCTCATCACAGATTCTTGCAAGAGAGACCTTCGGTGGTGGTTGACGTCTCTTCATATTATAATCGGAAGACCCTTTGTTCTCCCCCCCCCCCAGTAGCCACTGTGACCATGGATGCTTCCCTGATAGGGTGGGGGGGGCATCTTCAGGGAAAGACTGCCCAAGGCACATAGACGGATCAAGAGTCGCATCTGCATATCAATGTTCTGGAATTGAGAGCGGTACTTCTGGCGTTGCAGTACTTCCAGGACTCTCTTCCTCTAGGGACAATTGCAATTCAGACGGACAACATGTCAGTGGTCTGGTACTTGAACAAACAAGGCGGAACCAATTCTTATCCCCTTTGTCGAGAAGCCCTCAGGGTATGGCAATGGGCTGTGTCGTCCCACCGTTTTCTGATAGCAACGCACATCCCGGGGAAATCCAACATGATAGCGGACAAGCTAAGCAGGGCAATACTGTTGCCTCATGAGTGGTCTCTCAACCAACGAGTTGCGGATTTGATTTTCCACAAATGGGGCCAGCCTTGCTACGACCTCTTTGCCAGTCACATCAATACCAAATGCAGAAGCTACTTTGCCCTAATACCACCTCCAGGACATTCCCCGAGAGATGCACTTGTACACGATTGGCTTCCTGGTCTCGTATATGCATTCCCACTAATTCCATTGATACCTAAGGTTTTACAGAAAGCAAAGTCGCTGGGAAGGACAGTTATCCTCATAGCCCCCTACTGGCCTCGACAGATTTGGTTCCCCTTCCTTCACCATCATCTACTGGAGGATCCATGGATCCTGGACTCAGTTCCGGACCTTCTGACACACCCATCAGGAGACCTCTAACCTTCACTGCAGTCCCTAAAACTAACTGCTTGGCTAATCCACTTCCCCTAATTGCCAGGCTTCATTCGCTCTCAGATGATACAAGACAAATCCTTTTGTCTTCTCACAAGCCATCCACCAGGAAACTATACCGCAGTTAGTGGAACAGGTTCTCAGTTTGGGTCAATATACAGAAAATCGACCCTTTCTGAGCTCCTCTATCGTCCATTTTAGAATTTTTGACAAAGATTTTTAAAGAAGGAGCAGCAGCTGCCACAGTTCGAGTCCAGTTAGCCGCCATATCAAATTTCCACCTTGGATTCGATGGGTTGAATGTTATGGGCCGCAAGTTCTCAGCCTTACTACAGGATATGTACCCAAAGAGTGGCGTACAGCAACAGTGGTCCCTCTCCACAAAGGTGGTGCCTCAACGGATCCTGGAAACTATCGCCCCATAAGCCTGACTAGCTTGGTCTGCAAAGCTATGGAAAGGATCATCATGGACCTCATAAATAAAGATATTGGGGACCTACAGACACTGGAGCCTACCCAGTTCGGCTTTGTTAAGGGCAGATCCTGCCTCTTAAACCTGGTTGATTTCTTTGAAACAGTCACCAAGACCATTGACGAGGGGAAGGTGGTCCACACAGCCTACCTGGACCTCGCAAAAGACTTCGATACAGTACCCCACTCGGGCATTATAGATAAGCTCACCAGCTTAAATATGAACCCCTATGTCACTAGATGGGTTGCAAACTGGCTCAAGGACAGAACCCACATGGTTAGAATTGCTGGAGCCATGTCAGACTCCAAACCAGTTACAAGTGGCGTCCCACAAGGCTCAGTCCTGGGACCTCTCTTGTTCGGTATATATTTCTTGGAGGTACAGGCCAACACAGAAGGACTGTGGCTGATCAAGTTCGCAGATGACTGCAAACTGGGCGGCATAATCGACTCTCCAGCTGACACAAGCATCCTCCAAAAGGGCCTCATAGAAACAGACAACTGGTGCCAGAGCCATGGCCTCAAGCTAAACGCCAAAAAGTGTATAGTCATCCCCTTTGGCAAAAACAAAGTGCCCACAAATTACCACATAGGTGGTAATCCATTAAGTACAGAAGAAGTAATTAGGGACCTGGGGACCCAAGTTGATAGCAATCTCTCATTTGACAACCACGTGGCCAAAGTGGTTAGAAAAACATTTTATATAGCCCACCTAATCATGAAGGGATTCACATCTAGATCAGGGGAAGTCATCGTGCCTCTTTACTCATCCCTCATCAGGCCCATAATTGAGTACAATGCCCCTTTTGGGATGTACCTTACCAGACACCTGCAGCAACTGGAAAGACCCCAAAAGATCCTCACCAAGAGGATCAAAGGGCTCAAACAGATGCCATATGCTGCCCGATTAAAGAAACACCAGCTCTACTCAGTGGCATACCACCTGCTCAGAGGCGATCTGTGCCTGACGTATAAAACCATGTCCAACCCGGAATTAATGGACATGCTGCACCTCAGAAAATCCAAATCCCATCGAGCTACGCGCTCGAGAGACTTGAACTTCAGCACTGAAATAAATAGGACATGCTGGAGGGACAGATTCATAACCCAGAGGCTCCCTTCACTCTGGAATAAAATCCCAGTCCAGGTTAGGCAGAGTTCCTCATTGACTCTCTTCAAGAGGAATCTTGATGAGTGGATGGTAGATCGTAGATTTAACCCGGGTATCACTTCTGTGTCACTGTTAGACAGAGGCACAGTATACTAACCTTGAAAAAGGGCATAGCAAAATTAATTTAAAATGGGTGGCGAAAGCCAAACACACTCTGGCTAGGCTTATAAATGCCCTAGGGCAGATAGCCTAGTATGAACCTATGAACCTATAAGTTATCTAAGGCTTTTCTTAAAGGTGCTTTTCACATGAGACCTCCTGTCAAAATCCCTTATTCTCCCTGGAATTTGAATTTTATGCTGTCTCAAATAATCCCCCCCCCCCCCCCCTGTTCGAACCAGCATCTTCTTGTGATCTCAAATATTTGTCCTGGAAGACTATATTTCTAGTAGCCATTACTTCTGCCCTCAGAGTGTCAGAACTTCAAGCATTATCTGTCAGGCCTCCTTACATGATTTTCCATGCTGATAGAGTATCTCTCAGAACAAACCCCTCCTTTTTGCCTAAAGTCTGTTCTGAATCCAATATCAATCAGGTCATTGAGTTGCCAGTCTTTTTTCCCAACCACTGTAATAAATTGGAATACATGCTGCATAAACTTGATAAATTGGAATACATGCTGCATAAACTTGATGTACACAGACAGCTCAGATTTTATCTTGACAGAACTAAGGATTTTAGAAAATCAGATCAACTTTTCGTATCCTTTTTGGAGGCCAGAAAAGGTCATCCAGTGGCTAAAACAACCCTATCTAAATGGTTATCAGATTGTATATCCTTTGTTTATGCGAATGCAAGCATGCCATTGACACACAAACCTAAGGCTCATTCTACTAGAGCTGTTTCTACATCTTCTGCCTTTCAAGATAAATTGCCCCTTGACAATATTTGTGCTGCAGCCACTTGGTCTAAGCCTCATACCTTTATCACACATTACAAAATAGATAAGGCTTCCAGGGACAGGTCTTCCTTTGGTTCCACGGTACTGAAAAACGTACTTCCATAAGCCACCCAAGATTGAGGGTGCTAGGGATGCTACCCATCAGTGGGAATAAACGGCGAGATTTAACAACTTCACATAAAGAAGTTATGCACTTACCATAACGTTCCATGTGAGTTGTTTATCTCACCTTTATTCTCACGTCCCTCCCTTCTTCCCCCTCCTGGCTGACAGTTGACCTAGAGGCTGGTACCATCCTGGTTATTCAATACTTCTTCTTCCCCTTTGGGAAGTGCCTCCTTGTAGAAAAAGAAATAAATAAAAGTGTATATATACTCGCAGCAAACAAGATCTGAGGTAATTCCAGCAGTGCATTGTGGGATAAGGGGCTTGGTCTCGAGCTACTGGCAAACCTTGAGCTTTGCTATCGGCCATGTCGGAGCCGAGGATCGGCTCCGAACCCATCAGTGAGAATAAAGGCGAGATAAACAATTCACATGGAACGTTATGGTAAGTACATAACTTCTTTATTTATCATATCCCTATAAATATGGGTATTGCTGAACCAATTCATGTGTGGGTGCTTAGTGTACAGCTATAGCTTTTGTTTTATCTTCATTAATTTTATATCCCAGAAAATTCAAAACTGTCTCAGAATGTTCCACTGAGATATCCTTTTCTGGTTTTATCGGGTACAAAATAAAATCATCTGCAAAATAAAGTCAACTTTTCTTAATTTCCAAAACAAGTATACCCTTGAATTTCTGAGTCCCTTATTCGTTTGCCAGTGGTTCTAAATATAACGAGAGTAACAAGGAGGAAAGGAGATACCCCTGCCTGGTTCCTCTGTTCAGATTAAATTTATCAGAAAGGAACCCTCCCACTTTGATTTTTGCCTCTGATCACTCATATATTCTCCTAAAAAAACTTATTATTGTATCATGTAATATAAATGCTTCCATTGCCCTACTCATGAAATCCTTGCTTACTCTGTCAAATGCTTTCGCGACATCAAGACCCACCAAAAGCAGTGGTATTTTCTTACATTCTACTTCCCTCTGGATCATCATTATTTTGTTAAATTTTTCAAATGTTTGCCTTCCCTTCACAAAATCAAATTGATCTATATCTATTTTCGTAAGACCTTTGCAATAATTTTAGTCATCATAGACATAAACACTTTATAATCATGATTTAAAATTGAAATGGGCCTATATGAAGCTGGCTGTAATGGGTCTTTAACATCTTTAGGTATTATAGCCACCACAGCTTTTTTCCAGAATGTGGGTGGTTCCCTTCCCTTTTAATTTGTGTTAAAACTGTTTCTTTGCTTATATTGTAGCTAGAAATCCGGAGTGGATCTGAACTAAATCCAAGGCTTCCACTGTGTTTAACAAAAAATAAGTATATTTTAAGCTTGTACTGTACTTTTTTGAACTGTAATATACTTAATTGCTGCTACATTTTTGCGGTTTTTATTGATGTGACTGTGTTTTTTCTGCACTTTGAATTTCTAGTACTTCTGTATTTCATAGCATAAGCTAGATTCAGATTTGTTGAATCTAGGCTGTTTGGTATTACTTGAGCACTGAAACCAGTCATCCTACATTAAGAAAGCCCTCCTGCACCCTTGTGGCAGAACTGTGTAGCCCAGGATGCATCTGAGTTGGGGATTGCTGGAACAAAGCTCAGCTTTGGGCTTTCCTATTAGTTAATATGTGTTAAAACTGTATGTTAAGTTGTCAATCTCGCCTTCATTCTTGCTTGATGGGTTCGGAGCCGATCCTCGGCTCCGACTCGGCACTTGCTAAGCTCGAGAGTCACTTTAACAGCTCGAGGCAGCCCCATATCCCATGATGCAAGGCGGTAAGTACCCAGATCTCGTTTGCCGCTTCACTGATGAGGTCCTCCTTTTACCAGCTCCTGGTAAGTGAATTTTTACATTACTATTTTAGCCCCTTTCTTCAAAAAACCTTAAAATTGTTAGTTTTAACATAGTTTTAGTCCCTTTCTGACAAAAATTTTCCCTGTCTCCTTATAACTTTCAGTCAGACTTTCTCCCATCCCATCCCCCCCCTTGTTAGGGTGTGTGTGTGTGTCTGTTATTGATACCTTTTGATATATTTAATTTAATTTCTTGGACTGGTGTTGTGCGTGTGTTTTATTCACCATGTCTAAGGAAAGGGTCTCAGGCTTTAAGAAGTGTGACTCGTGCTGTCAGAAGATGTCTCTGACAGACGGTCACACTTCTTGCCTTTACTGTCTGGGGCCTCTTCACCTGCAGGACTCCTGTGCTATATGTCATTCTTTTAGCCAGAGAGTCCTGCAGGAAAGAAGAAATAAATTGATTTTGAGGGGCCTTCTTGAGCCGGAGGGCTCTCCGACTAAGTCAGCCCCATCTAAGACTTCGAAGTCTTCCAAGGCCCAGGCTTCTGTGTCCAAGCCTGTGGTCTCGGCTCCGACTCATTCAGAGTCGAGATCGGCTCCAGCTGGAGCCGATTCTGGGTTACCTAAACCTTCGGCACCGATGGCTATCGGTGCCGATTCTGGTTCGACCACTTCGGTGTCGGCTCCGATCGGTTCCGACCACCATGTGGCCCAGGCATCGGTGTCGGCTCCGATCGGCTCCAACACCCTTACTTTTATGGCCGTATCGGCTCCGGCTGGAGCCGATGCATCGAAGCTACCTGTCGGTGCCGATAAGTTGTCGGCTCCGACAGTTCCTGTGGTTTCATCGGCTCCGATGGTTCCTTCGAGGAAGAGGTCTAGGTCCCCTTCCTTGGAGCCGATACTTTCGGCTCCAGCTTCGCCTCTCCTCTCGGAACGGAGCCATCGGAGCCGATCTTCAAGGTCATCCAGGCTTTCTGACCATGATTTGGAGAGAGTGGTCAGTAGATTACTAAAGTCACAGGCACTGGCCCAAATGCTACATAGTCCATTTCAGCAGACGACTATTAGTCCACACCCCATTGCAGTTCCTCCTTCGACTCTACCCCAGAGTTTGGAGTTGGAGTCTTCGGGAATGGTTTCTGCTACGGCTGAGGGACAGATACCCCTTCTGCTCCTTCAGCCTCTACTCTTATCTCCTCTTGAGACCTTCCTTAGAGGGATTCGGTGGCCGGGCTTCCTGGTCTCCTCCGAGGGGTGAGTGGCATCGGACCCTTGTCCGAGCCCGCTCTTCCCTTGGAGCCTCGGCCTTGGTGAGCTCGGCTCCGACATCTGCCTCGGAGCCTTCCTTTTCGGTGGGTCCTGGAGTTCCTAGTTCTTCGGAGCGGGTTCTTTCGGACCTCCCTGGGAGGGGAGCCTTCAAGGTGATGAAGAGTGTGCTGGCCACTGGTCTCAGCCAGCAGTCTGTTCCCTTAGCTCCTCCCTCTATAGTGCCTGTTGACATCTCTGCCACTTCTCTTGCTCCAGGACCCAGAGATCCTCCGCCTCAGGTTTCCCCACTGGGAATATCCCCCTCTTCCGAGGATTCTCCTGATTTGTCGGGAGATCCTCCGTGGAAGAGGACCTGTAAGAGGAAACACGTAGACTTCCCCGAGTCTATCACTTCAGATACTGACTTAGATGAGTCAGAGGGATCCCCAAGATCCCCCTCTGAGGATGTCTCCTTCTCAGACATCCTAGAACTCCTTAGACAGAGGGGAAACTGGCCCACCAATAATCCCTCTGAGGATGAGTCAGTATACCTGGAGGCGTTTGGATCTCGGCCCTCCACCTCCTGGGTGTCTCCGCCTTTCGACCCCCTTATGCAGGTTATTGCTCGAAAGGCGTGGGCTACTCCTGACTCTGTAGAGCCAGTCCCTAGGAGGCCTTCTAAATTTATTACTGCCCCGTCGGACAAGCTATTCCTCACAAAAGGTGTCCCCGCTGATGCCATGGTGGTGGCGGCTGCCACCAAGAAGGAACTTGCAGATCCTTCCGTACCTGTCCATCCTCCTAATAAGGACTCTAGGACCATGGATAGATATGGTAAGCGGATGTTTTCTTCAGCGACCTTTGCCATGCGTTCGCTGAACTACCTATGTCACTTCACCAGACTCCAAAGGGATATCCTTAAGGAGCTAGGTGAAGTTGTGCAGGATCCTACAGCTGCAGGGGCTCAGGAAAAAATTGCTTCGCAGCTAGGAACCCTTAACTCCATTGCAAACTCCTCCATGCGGCTGATATCATATGCTGCTGATGGAGTGAGTAGGGCCGCAGGTACAGGTGTGGCTCTTAGACGCCAAGCCTGGATGCGACTATGTAATTTTGCAGATCCCTTTAAGGCGTCCTTCACAAACTCTCCCTTTGATGGGTCAGCTTTGTTTGGCCCTCAAGTGAAGGAAACGTTGACCAGGTGTGAGCAGGATGGCAAAACTCTTAATGCCGTAGGAGTCCGTTTTTCCACCCCTTCTAGACCTTACCCCAAAGGACAGAAGGGTGGCAAAATGTGGTTCCGCAAATCCCAAGGAGTCACGCCGGATTCACGTGGTCAGTTTACCCCTAGAGGCAGAGGGGGTAACAACAACAGACGCCGCTCTAGAGGCAGAGGGGGTCCACAAAACCAGGGAAACAGAGAGTCTCTCTCTGACAAGCCCTTTCAGCATCCCTGAGATGTTGCCCGGCTGTCCCTCCTTGGAGGCAGTCGGGGGAAGACTATCGCTGTACCCAGAAGCCTGGCGTTCCCTCACTCAAGACAGATGGGTACAGTCGATCATATCCGAGGGTTACAAAATTCCTTTCAAGGAAAGTCCTTTCTATCCCTCAAATTCCCTTCCAGATGTACCACCCGGTCTAAGGGAAATTGCAGAGTTAGGAGTCTTAAAACTACTGCAAAAAAGAGCCATTCAGCCAGTTACAACAGACCATTCAGAGCCCGGAATCTACTCAAGGTTCTTTTTGGTCCCCAAAAAGACGGGAGACTGGAGACCAATATTGGATCTCAGCAGACTCAACAAGTCTGTGAGGAAGACAAGATTCCGAATGGTCACTCTTCAGTCAATTCTGCCCTTCTTACAGAAGGACAACTGGATGTGCTCAATAGATCTTCAGGATGCGTACTATCACATAAAAATTCACAGACGCTCCAGGAGATTTCTCCGCCGGCTGGGGTCCAGTCATTTCCAGTTCAGAGCCCTGCCCTTTGGTCTCACTACAGCCCCCAGAGTGTTCACCAAATGCATGGCAGTGGTCACGGCTCACCTGAGACGTCAAGGATTCCAGGTGTTTCCGTATCTCGACGACTGGCTCCTTTCAGCCACCACCAGGCATCAGCTTGTTTAAGCCAGGGATTACACAATAAATCTTTGTTCTCATTTGGGCATCTCGATCAACTTCGAAAAGTCATCCTTATCGCCCTGCCAGTCTATTACTTTCATAGGCGCAAACTTAAACACTGTTCGGATGTCAGCTACCCTTACAGATCAAAGAGTTTCAGACATTCAGAGTCATGTCAGGATCATTCTAGCCAACAAGAAAGTACAGGCCAGAATGGTTCTAAAGGTATTAGGCCTCATGGCTGTGGCCATTACTCTTCTTCCCCTGGCTCGCTTCTACATACGCCTTCTTCAGTGGATGTTGTTCACTCAGTGGTCTTACCAACAACTTCCAATGCGTCACCAAATTCTGGTGACACAGATTTGCAAAAATCATCTTGCTTGGTGGATCACTTCTCCCCAGATTCACCAAGGCAGACACTTTGTACCCCCATCCCCGGTAGCCACTAACACCACGGATGCCTCCCTGATCGGGTGGGGGGGTCATTATCAGGGCAGGATGGTTCATGGGACGTGGCAACCGTTCGAGTACCACCTGCACATAAATGTCCTAGAGATGAGAGCAGTGGTTTTAACGTTGCAAGCCCTCAACGACTTTCTTCCCGTAGGGACAATTGCAGTCCACACAGACAACATGTCTGTAGTTTGGTATATCAACAAACAGGGCGGAACCAAGTCCTACCCCTTGTGTCGAGAAGCGCTCAGACTTTGGCAATGGGCGATCTCCTCTCATCGGTTTCTGGTAGCAACGCACATCCCTGGGAGAACCAACATTTTAGCGGACAGATTGAGCAGAGCTATTCTCATGCCTCACGAGTGGTCTCTCAAGCAATCTATAGTGGAAGAGATTTTTCTGGAATGGGGTCGCCCATGTTGCGATCTTTTTGCTACTCCCAAAACAGCAAATGCCCAGACTTCTTCTCTCTTCCTCTGCCAGGCCATCCCCCCAGAGACGCTCTGACCCAGGATTGGCCCCAGGGACTTCTTTATGCCTTTCCTCCTTTTCCCCTGATCCCTCAAGTTATCCAGAAAGCAACCATTTTGAGAGTCAAAATGATTCTCATTGCTCCTTATTGGCCTCGACAAATTTGGTTTCCGTTCCTCCATCGTCACCTTTTGGTGCAGCCGTGGCATCTGGACCCAGTGCCAGATCTTCTGATTCACCAATCCGGTCAGCTGCACCGGTCTATCCCTTCTCTCAATCTCACAGCATGGTTGCTCCACTTCCTTCCTTAGCCAGGCTTCCTTTGATCTCTAACCCCGTTAGAGACATTCTAGTAGCTTCTTTAAAATCCTCTACCAGGAGGATTTATACAAGCAAATGGAAACATTTCTCTTATTGGGCTAAAGCCAAGAATATTGATCCCTTCACTGCCCCAGTTCAGGCAGTTTTGGATTTCTTAGCGGAGATTTTTCATGCAGGCTCCTCTTCTTCCACAGTTAGAGTTCAATTGGCTGCTATCTCGAACTTTCATGTCGGGTTCGCAGATCGCAATATTATGTCCCACAGGCTTTGTAGAGCCTTCTTGAAAGGAATTTTCCTTCTGAAGCCTCCAGTCAGGAATCCTCCTCCTCAATGGGATCTAAATTTAGTGCTGACATCCTTGATTCTTCCCCCCTTCGAGCCAGCTGTTTCTTGCTCCCTGAAATTTCTTTCATGGAAAACCTTATTCCTAGTGGCTATTACATCTGCCAGGAGGGTGTCTGAACTTCATGCTCTATCGGTTCGACCCCCCTATTTGGTCTTTCACAAAGACAGAGTATCATTGAGTAATAATCCGACCTTTTTGCCTAAGGTCGCCTCAAAGACTAATTTGAATCAATCCATTGATCTCCCTGTATTTTTTCCAAACTATTCAAACAGATCGGAACAAAAACTACATTATCTTGATGTCCACCACCAACTCAGATATTATTTGGACAGAACTAAACAATTTAGGAAATCCGATCAACTCTTTGTTTCCTATGCTGATAACAAGAAAGGCCTTCCTGTCTCAAAAGTGACCTTATCTAGATGGCTTTCTTCTGTCATCTCTGAAATTTATCAGCTCAGTGGAAAACAGCTGTGCTCAAAACCTAAAGCACATTCAACTAGAAGCTTATAGCTACTTCTACAGCCTTTCAAGCTAGACTTCCTTTAGACACTATTTGTGCAGCGGCCACTTGGGCCACTCCTCATACTTTTGTTTCCCATTACAAATTGGACTTGGCCTCCAGGGACAGAGCCAGTTTTGGCTCTACAGTCCTCAAGAGTCTGTTCCATTGAGCCACCCAGGATAGAGGTGCTAGGGACGCGGTCCCATCAAGCAAGAATGAAGGCGAGATTGACAACTTAACATTGAGAAGTTATGTACCTACCATAACGTTCCATGTTAGTTGTCTTCTCGCCTTCTTTCTTGCGACCCTCCCTCCTTCCCCCAGGCCTGGACAGACCTTTTTCTACAAGGAATTATTATGCTGAAGACCATTCAGAGCTGGTCCTTCTTCCATCCTGCAGGCTTTTCTTTCTTCCTTTGGGAAGTGTTTATGCTTGGTGCTATTGCCCTTTGTCATCAAACGAGATCTGGGTACTTACCGCCTTGCATCATGGGATATGGGGCTGCCTCGAGCTGGTAAAAGTGACTCTCGAGCTTAGCAAGTGCCGAGTCAGAGCCGAGGATCGGCTCCGAACCCATCAAGCAAGAAAGAAGGCGAGAGAAGACAACTAACATGGAACGTTATGGTAGGTACATAACTTCTCATTAACTTCGCTTGTATTTTAGACAGAGATCTGGAGTGAGTCTGAAATAAATCCAAGGCATCCACTGTGTTTGACAAAAAATAAGTATATTTTAAGCTTGCATTGTACTTTTTTTAACTGTATTTTGCTTAACTGCTGTTTCATTTTTGCTGTTTTTACTGCTGTGGCTGTTTTTTTTTCTGCACTTTGAATTTCTAGTACTTCTGTATTTCATAGCGTAGGCTAGATTCAGATTTGCTGAATCTAGGCTGTTTGGTATTACTTGAGCACTAAAACCAGCCATCCTATATTAAAAAGGCCCTCCTGCACCCTTGTGGCAGGAGTGTGTAGCTCAGGACCCATCTGAATTGTGGATTTCTGGAAAAAGGCTCAGTTTTATGCTTTCCTATTGGTTAATTTGTATTAAAACTGTTAAACTTCACTTGTGTTTAAGCTCTGCATTTGTGCATAGCTGAGCATAGCACTGCAGGGTTTAGTGCTGCTGTGCATAGACACAAATGCTTAGAAACACAATTTTCCCTTGATATCTGCTAGAAAACCCTCCTTAGCTCCACTGCCTCTCTGTGCGCAATGCAGTTGCGCATTGCTGCCCAGCGAGCAACTTAGTTGCTTATTCTGAGATGTTGATGCAGTCTTCCACCTTTAGCCTTCCACAGAATACCTACCTTTGTTAGTCTCACAAGCAAACCCTGGTCCACCTAGCCCATCCCCACTAGTCAATACAATATATACCTGCCATAATGGATGGACAGTTTCCCACCATTTCGCCAGCCAATCTGATTGACATGGTCATCCTGAGGCAATGTAGTAATTGCCTCATGTGTACTGACAACCACTTGCTCCTAAAGCAAACAAACACAGCGTATAAGAGGTGTAACTAAACCATGAAATTAGAATCAGTCCTCTCACATAACAATGTACAAGACATACAACAGGTTGTCAGCACACACAACTCCCCTCTCACACAAGAGAACGTCAAGACACATAAACCCACATACACTGAGGTACTCACTAAGAGCCTACCAAAAGACCAGAGTGCAAACAATATACACATACTGGTACATGAACAGAATCCACCACTACACATAAAAACACACGGTTTATCTTTGAAAACCTGAAATGCACATTGTCGAAAGACAATTGTGCGGAAGTATGTTTTCAAGTTTTCAGATAACTGAATAGAAATGCAGCGAATGTGCAATGAGCGAATGCACATTGACATTCGCTTACCGCAGATTCGGCATTTTGGGTGCTGAGTGCACTATATTGGGGATCGAGAAGTGGACCCTTCCCCCACTGTAGTGTGACCTCGGAGTTAAAATAATAAAGTAGGGGTGTGTGGGGGGTGCAGGGGGGCTTGTCCCCCTGCACTACGATCTGTATTTGAAATTGTAGTTCGAAAATAAGTGAATCTGGCTTTTGATTTACTGATTTTCGAACTTCAGTGCAGTTCGGAATGATGGTTTTCGTCATTCCGGGTCGCACAAAGGGCTGTTCGGCAGGTTGATTTTCAACCTTTCAAAGGTAAACCAAACACACATGTCTCAACAATTAAGCCCCTAAGGCAAAACAACTCAAAACTTAATGTTCTGATCATAGATGACTTAGTAGTGAGTCACACAGATATCCCCCTCACCAGGTTGAACAAGGAGAAGGTCATGGTCAGCTGCCTGTCAAGTGCCAGGATTCATCAAATCGCTCACGCACTCAAGTCACTCAGCAACAAGTACCGTTATGACTCTGTCATAGTACATGTTGGTGTGAATGACTTGAGACATACCTCTCGGGACTATATGAAGAGAGACATGACAGAACTCTCAGATTATGTGTCCCAGGCAGGTATGTCCCTAGTCCTAAGCAGCATTCTGCCTTCACCTAGAATGATGCCAAAATACAGACAAAAAAATGATTGATTTCAATAATTGGCTTAGCTTCTGGTGTCACTCCAGGGGGATCCAGTATCTGTCTGCCTGGGAAGAAATGGTTGACAGCCCATGCTGCTTTGCCAGAGATGGCCTTCACCTGTCTCCTCAAGGATTTTGGATACTGGCAAAGACGCTTCCCTCCCCCATAGTGCCTTTTTTAGGCAATGTCCAATCAACAAAACTTCCGACGTAAAGAAATCCACTAAAGACAAACTCAGGGTCATGCTGCTTAATGCTAGGAGCTTAAACAGTAAACTGCACTTCCTGGAAGCACTTCTCACCTTGGAAGATGATGACATTTGTGCAATCACTAAGACCTGGTTCAAGGCCACTGACAGCACCCCAGCCGTATAAGGCTACAATGTCTTTCACATGTTCAGACCCCAAAACAAGCGTGAAAGAACCAGAGGTGGAGGTGTATCCATCTTCATTAAATCCAAATACACCATGAGACTGGTGAAACAGTACGACTGTCTTGAGCTACTCCATGTCCAATTAGCTATAGGTAAAATACCCCTTCACATCATTGCTAGCTACAGGTTCCCTACTATGAACCAGGAGAAGCACACCTGGACTTGCTAGAGTCATTCAGTATACAGCTAAATATCTTGGTCTAGGAGATTTCAAGTATCCTTCCATCGGTTGGGCAATTTATATGAGCGCAAACACGATTGCTATGAGATTCCTGGACTTTGTTACTTCAAATACCCTGAAACAGTTGATCTGCACCCCCACAAGGGGTTTAACTGTCCTGGACCTAGTGCTCACCAACATGGGGGGGGTCACTGCACTACTCCTTGTGTGTTGCCCTCCCTGGTATGGTCAGACCATAAATCTGTCTTGTTTGAAGTAAAGATCAAACCTATTACACCTACAGGAGTAAACAAATCTGAAGAATTTCTCCAAAGCAAAGTATTGCCTACTAAGCAATTATATAAAAAATTTCAAAGCCCCTGCCAACATAGCCAACAGTAACTCCTATGCAGAGGATTACACAAATGCCCTATACTGCCACTTAAAGAAATGCATTAACTTGGCAGCACCCAACAGGAACAAAACCAGATCTTCCCAAAAACAAGCCACCCTTTGGACTTTAAGTATAAATAAGCTATACAACAAAAGAAAGAAACTGATATCTAAGAACAGGAGGGAACTTACTCAACAGAGGAAGAATACCCTCCATAGCTTGAACAAGCAAATCAGATATCTTGTTAAGTCCTGTAAAGCTAGACCCATAAGCCTAACCAGCCTTATCTGCAAAGCCATGGAAAGAATCATCATGGACCTTATCCACAAGGACATAGGTGACCTTCAAACCCTTGACCCGACCCAGTTTGGTTTCATCAAGGGTAGATCTAAATTAGCATCCCTAGCTAAAGACAATCATAAGACATTCTTTAGCTATGTCTGAAACCTAAAAGGAAATGCACAGCTGTGTGCCGAACTTATGGTAGACAGTATCACTCACACTGAACCTGAGGAAATTGCCAACCTGCTAGCCAACAGATTTGGCAATAATGTCACCCCCCCCCCGTCCCCACCATATATACCCCCAAAGCATTCCTGACACCAGTCCTCTACTGAGTATTTCCAAAGAACAGGTCAAGCAAGCAGTCTCCAAGGCCAAAGACATGGCCTCTATGGGACCAGATAACATCCCAGGCTGCTTACAAAACAATCTAAAACAAGACCTAATAAAACCACTCAACACTCTCTTTAACCATAGCCTGAGAAGTGGCTTTGTCCCAGCAGAGTGGAGAACAGCAGTAGTAATCCCCTTGCCCAAAGGGGGTCCATCAGCTGACCCTGGAGCTATCGACCCATAACCCTAACCAGCCTTATCTGCAAGAGCATGGAAAGAATCATCATGGACCTTATCCACAAGGACATAGCTGACCTTCAGATCCTTGACTCGACCTAGTTTGGTTTCATTACTTATTAAACCTAGTGGACTTATTTGAGAATGTCACTGAAGCTCTGGATGAGGGCAAAATAGTACTGCCTATCTTGATTCAGCAAAGGCCTTTGACACAATCCCCCATTCAGGTATCATACAGAAACTCTCTCAGTTGGGGATTAAACCACATATTATTAGATGGGTAGCAAACTATTTCACCAACTGAACACACACTGTCAAAGCTGGGGAGTCCACCTCCACCAATTGACCAGTTACCAGTGGGGTACCACAAGGGGCTGTGCTGGGCCATCTGCTGTTTGGAATCTATTTCTCTGACGCCCAGGTGAAGGTAGATGGCCTGTGGCTTACCAAGTTTGCAGATGTCTGTAAACTGGGTGCAGTGATAGAGTCCCCCAACAATGTTAACATATTACAGAAAGGTCTGACACAGACAAATGATTGGTGCCAAACTCACGGACTAAAACATAATGCAAAAAAAATGCCTCATTATCCCCTTTGGTAAAAAAGTAGCCCCTGCTAATTATGATATAGATAGCATCCCTCTAAGCTCAAACTCAGTGATGCAAGACTTGGTAATAAAGGCTGATAGCAATCTAAACTTTGATCACCATGTGTCTATAGTGGTAAGAAAAGCATTCTACATTGCACATCTCATAAATAAGGGCATCACATCCAAGAACAGAGAGGGTTATAGCTCCTCTGTACTCAACCAATATCAGACCAC
The DNA here is from genome assembly GCF_019279795.1 of Protopterus annectens. NCBI lineage: Eukaryota > Metazoa > Chordata > Ceratodontiformes > Protopteridae > Protopterus > Protopterus annectens. The sequence continues at coordinate 187,272,128 of NC_056740.1, forward strand.
TAATTGAGTACAAAGCTCCCTTCTGTATATATCTCACCAGACATCTGCAGCAACTGGAGATACCACAGAGGTTTCTAACCAAGAGAATCCAGGGCCTCCATAACAAGACATACTATGGAAAGACTGAAATCCCTATCAGTGTACTCTGTATCATACAGGCTGCTGAGAGGTGACCTGTGCCTGGCCTACAGAGCAGTCTCGGACCCTGCCCTAATGGAAATGCTGCACATCCACAAATCAAACGGGACAAGAATAACTCGCTCACGGGATCTCAGCCTAACCTGTGACTTTAACAGAACATGCTGAAGAGACACATATATCTCCCAGCGATTGCTACTCCTATGAAATAAGCTCCCACTCCATGCAAAGCTGAGATCCTCATTGGCCCTATTCAAGCGCAACCTTGACAGCTTGAATTCACCTCAGGGGTGGCACCTATGTCCCTCATGGACAGGCACATTCAATACTGATCACAGAATCGCTCTGCTAACAATGACCATCTAACCATAGTCAATAAGGGTACTTGGGTTATTACATAGCTAGGCTTGTGAAGGCCCTAGGGCCATTAGCCTAATAACCTCCTATGAACCTATGAATCTAAAATACTGTTAAACAAAACATACTAGATCTTTATCACTTTCTTCCCTCCTAGCTTCCAAACTTCTACAGGAATACCATCTGTTCCTGGAGACTTTCCTGCAGATTGATTATACATCACCATTTTTATCTCATCTCCTTTTATCTTCAATGTTAATTATAGAGCCTCATCTACCTCTAACCGTGGCATATTTAAGTGTTCTATAAAAATTTTCATTTGTGTTACATTTCTCTAATTATACAATTTTTCATAAAATTTCCAAAATATCTGTAATACCTCTACATGATCTCAGGTTATTTTTCTTGTTATAGGCTCCCAAAGTCTAGCAACAACCTTTCTACTTTTTGTTGCCTAACTCATTCTGCTAAAAGTTTTTGTGCTCTGGAGTTATCAAAAAACAGTTACTTAACAGCAATCATTCTGAGCTGATGCATATTATCCAGATACTCCCTTATTTTCTCTTTAGTACTCTGCAGTTGCATCTCTTCTTGTTCTATGAAATTCCCCCCAAGCTGTAATACTTTAACTTTTGTCGGTCCCTCTAAATATTTCTTGTTACTCCTTAACCACATCTCTTTTTCTTTTATTTCTACCCTATTGTTAAACTCCATTTTATCCCACTTACTAGCTATAATTTCTGAAGTAATTTCTGTCTTCCCTAATACCTCCCTAATAATTTCTACTACCTGTTCCTTAAATTCCTCTTTTTAACAGGTACATGGGGAAGCATCAGTGTTTCATTTTTAGTTCAATACACTGCATTTTTATTTTAGTTATTATTGTCACATGATCTGAAATAGTTATTGAATGTGTATCTTAAATGCACATATTCATATGAAATGTAATTTCTGTCAAGTCTAGCCCAGTTATTGTACCTTGGAGAATAATATGTAAACTCTCTCTGAGGTCCTGCTACTAAAGTCAAGTCTTCCATACCAAATATTTTCATACATTTCTTTTATTATATTTTCCCTTCTAGGCCCCCAGTACATTTTTACTGTTGCAAATCAACTTCCAAACCCCCCTGTAAGTAACATTCACTGCTGAAAGCTGATTATTTCTCCCAAATTTTTCTTTATTTTGTTTTTTAAACACCTTTATTGAATTATCACTTGTGACATAGGCAAACATACATTTATATTTATTTTTTTAGTTAGTTAGTTAACATTTGTTTACTGGGAATGTCCACCTGGGACAGAGCCCATTTTCAGCAGAAACCCAGGGAGAAACGCTCTAGACGCATGTCTTTAGAATGTGGGAGGAAACTAGAGCACCCTGAGGAAACCCATGCGAATGCAGTGAGGACATGCAGACTCCACACAGAAGGTACCCCAGCCGAGAACAGAAGCGGAGAACCTCTTGCTGTGAAGCGACAATGCTAACAGCTGCACCATTGCGCCTCCCTAATATATAAAGCTAATCAAACCATATTAACAAGTTCACATATACAATATAATCAAGCCAACATTACATAAGTTGTTCAATTTCTACCTTCTGTTAAACCTAATTCTTCCTCCAAAACATTTTCCACATGTATTGTTTGCACAATGTCAATTTTTTTCTATGCAATTTACTCCTACCCTTTTCTAAAGATCCTGCTTCCTGTTCTTTTATCTCTGTTACAGTTTTCACTACTTCAAGTATGGCTGGTTTAGACTTTGATCCATTTTCTAAAATTAAACTTACTAAGGGCTGTATCCCAGCTCAGAAAAATAATTTCCTTAGTTGGACTCGTTTGCTTGCTCAGTACTCTGTAGAGAAATGTTAGACTTAACTGTTATTTGCACTCAGCATTTCTTAATATAATGCAATGTTCTTTCCTTTTTGTCTGTACCTGTGAGGCCATTCATATTCCATGGAAAGTGTTACCAGTGAAGTTATTCCTGCTTATTCTATATGGCAGATTTTTTTTTTAGATATGTTTCCAGCTTTTATGATATATGCACCCATTAATGTTTGGCAGGTTGATATTTTATACAGTTGATCTGATGTCTATTTTCATCTGAATCAAAATAAGGGTTGTTGGATCCATTTGGATTTGACCTTAGCACTCTCTCTGAGGCTTTATGGATCCAGGATTCTGACTGCTTCCTTACATACAATTCCCTCCACCCTACCTTACCTCAGATCATGTTTGCCGCCTGAAGCATCAGATGTGTTTTATACACGGGATTGTTCTTTGGAAAGCATATCCTTTTGTTTATCTGCAATCCTGCAGACCCACTCTCTACTGAGAAACTTGTCTCTCCAGATTTTTTCTTGTTGCTGCAGGCTGTAGTGTTAAAAAAGGGTTTTGGTTTAGTATGGAGTTTAGGGTTAGGTGTAGAATGGTTGTTTCCTTCTTCTTTGTAGTAGTTATTTCATTGTAGATAGCTAGTTTTCTTTTTTTTTTTTTTTTGTGGTGTGTCTTTGTTTTCAGTTACATAGGATCTTCATTGTGTTTTGGCTGTTCCATCTGTTCACTATTTTTAAGAAATCTGACAGTCAGGAGTTTATGAAGTGTGCTGACTGTGGGTAAAAATCCCCCTGAAGACCCATATTCCTTATGTGTTTACTGTTTGGGCTCTGCCCATCTTGATACCAGTTATGATACCTATGCCTCTTTTGGTACTAGGACCACTCAAACTCAAATGGAAACACTGATAGCCAAAGGTCTTCTCCTTCCTCAGAAAAGGTCTTCCCTTTCTGCTGCATCATCATCATCCACTGCTACCTCCTCTGCAGTCAAAAAGCAGGACAAACCCAAGACCAAGGAAAAAGACAAGCCAAGGGATTACAGTGAGAAGGCAAGGTTACAGAATGAAAATACTAAAAACGAAAGAAAAAAAGAAAAGCTACAGAAATCCAGGAAGAGTGCTCTGGATCCCATTACTTCAGATGGTCCAGATCCTAAGGTTCCAAGGAGGTCAGATCCATCAGTATCTTGGACCCGACTGTCCTGTTCTCACCTGGATCTATAAGCCTGAGGTTACATTCTCCTATTCTACAGGAGAAAAGATTTTCAAGACCACACTCAGTCATCCAGAAGCCTTACTGAGCAACATTCCAGTAGAATGATGAAGTTTTTTAGACTGCAAATTCAGCTTGGTGTTCCCTTTGTGCCATCACTTCTAAATGTGCTGAATACAGCTCCAGCAACCCCCTCCCCTTCTTTCTCAGGTAGAGGTCCATCCATTGGACCTGGCTACCCCAGATCCAACCTGCAGTGGTGGTCCTGTATTGGAGTTGACTGTTCTTGCCACTTTGACTCTGACTGTATGCCTGTCTTTTTTAAATCCTAGGCATTCAGATCAGGAAAAGTCTTGGAGCCAAAGCATTGGTGCTAAGACTCGAGGGGATGGGTCAAATCCAAAGTTATTGGAGATCTGTGTTTCACTCAGGGACTAGGACTATCACTATTGAGGAGTTCCCTTCTACTTTGGGCAGGAGGAGTTCTCTCTTGGGGCTAATAGTGGCTTTGGCCTTTGAGGGCTTTAAGAGGGCTTTGGCTGTGTCAAGAGAAAAGGCATTACCAGCTCTAACGTAACTTCAAGAGGATTTTGCTTCTTCCCTTCGTTCTATCCAACAGGAACAATTTGCACTACAGACTTCTGAGACAGCTCACTACATGAGCTCCCAACCTGATTCTGACCTGTCTGTCCACCCTTCTGTTCAGGTTCACTGGAAAATGACGTGCAAACAGAAGCACATAGAATCATCATTGGAGTCATTCATAGAAGACCTAGATTTCTATGAAGATGAAGGCTCCCCTAGATCCCTTTCTTAAGATATCACCTTTGGTGGGATCCTAGAATTGAAGAAAAAGTGAGGAGGAGGGTCCACAGACGGACCTTCACCAGATGAGACCATTTTCTTGGAGGCCTTTAGTCCTGGGTAGTACCACCCATTGCTCTCCTGATTGACCTTATGGCTCAGTGGGCTTGGAAGGACCCTGACATGGTGGAACCAATACCAAAGAAACCAGATAGGATTTTGGCAGCACCCATGGACAGGAAGCATTGGAGCAGAGGTCCACCAGTAGGTGCCATGGTTGTAGCAGCAGCCACCAAGAAAGATTTATCAGAAGAAAGTTCCTCTTTCCACCACCTATCAGGGAGCCTAGGGAATTGGGCAGGTTTGAGAAATGGATGTAGGCTTCATTGACTCTTGCCCTGTGAGCACTGAACTACTTCTTGGTCACATCTAGGGGACGATCTTCACATTAGTGTCTTGGAGATGAGAGCAGTCCTAGCACTGCAGGCATTTCAGAATGCTCTTCCCAAGGGTATGATGTCCATATAGATGGACAACATGGCAGTAGTCTGGTACATCAGCAAACAGGGAGGAACCCACTTGTACCCTGTTTGTCAGGAAGCCATGAGAGTATGGCAGTGGGTGATGTCTTTGCATCAATTTCTGATAGCAGTGTACATCCCAAGGATATCCAATGTGTTAGCAGACAAATTGAGCAGAACTATCTTAATGGGTCATGAGTGGTCCCTCAATCCAACAGTGACAGCTTTGACTTTCTGTCAATGAGTCAACCCTGCTGTGACCTTTTTGTGTCCATCCTGAACAAGTGCAGCAGTTGCTTTGCCCAAATCTCTCCTCATGAACAGTCACCAAGAGATGCTCTGATCTACAGTTTGGGTCTCCTTTATGCATTTCCCTCATTGCTCCTAATGAACAAATTAATCTGGAAAACAAGAAGGTGCAAGGCCAGAGTGATTCTCATTGCTTCCTTCTGGCCCTGACAAAACTTCCTGTTCCAGTGGCCTCTACTACTACATCCCCCATGGAAGTTGGATCAGAAACCAGATCTCTTGACTCACCTAACTGGATTGCCTCCTCCAGACAAGAACTCCATGAAACTAGCCTCTTGATTCCACCAGTTCTGACATTGTCCAAAGATGCCAGGCTTCCATCATTGGTTGTTACTATTTCAGCCTCACAGAAAAGGTTGATCATAGCAAATGGAAAATATTTTTCATCTGGGCTATGTTGAAAGGAATAGATCCTTTTTCTGCTCTCATCCCTTGCATACTGGAGTTTCTGTCTGAGCTCTTCCATAGTGGTTCCAATTTTCCACTATCAAAGTGCAAATGGCTACAATTTCAAATTTCCACATAGGTCAGAATGACACCTTCATACCATCTCTAAAAGTCTGTAAAGCCTTTTTGAGGGGAATGTTCCTTCTATGACTGCCAATCAAAAACTCAATACTTCCATGCTCTATTACTATTTTGCTCCAATCATTAACTTAACCTCTCCTTGAACCAGCAGCTTCAGCAGATTAGAAGATCCTTTCTTGGAAGACAATTTTTCTTGTGGATGTTACATTGACTAGATGAATTTCAGAGTTACAGATCCTTTCTTGCAAACCCCCTTACCTGGTTTTCCACAAAGACAGAGGTTCCTTAAGGACTGATGCACCTATCCTTCCTAAGGTGGCATTTGAATCAAATTTAAACCAGTCCATCAACCTACCAGTGTTTTTTCCCACATTTTCTAACAAAGGTGAATATAATCTGCATATGTTAGATGTTCATTGCCAACTCAGATTTTATCTCCACAGAACGAAACAACTACAGAAATCTAACCAATTATTTATTGCCTTTCCTAGATCTAAATTGGACAAAGCAGTTTCTATGGTTACTCTTTCAAGATGATCTTCAGATTGTATTTCTTTTGTATGCATGAAAAAGGGCCTATCCCTGCAATTGCAATTGAAGCCCAAAGCTCATTCCACAAGAGCAATAACTACTTCAAAGGGAAGTCTTTTCAAAAAGGCTGTTGGTGGTATGTGTGCTGTTGCACCTTGATCATCAGTTCATACCTATGTGTCTCACTATAAATTGGCTATACAACCTAGATCACTTTCCTCCTTAGTTCTGTCATTTTCAGGAACATCCTTCCTTGGTACCAGGCAGATAAAAAAAGCTTGGGAGTCTGTCCAGTACATTGGACAACATTGGATACAAAAGTTATGTACTTACCATAACAATAGATCCATCTTTCCTGCCTCCTTCCAAATTATCATCAATTGGCCTGTGGTGACTGAATGAATCTCACTTGCACCCTGTCTGTGAAAAGTCCATTCAGACTGTAATCCTCTCCTAAATATTTCCTTTTAAGTTAGTAATTAACCTGAAAGGGTAATTATATCTCTAAATTTCTAGTTGGTGGGGGCAAACTTGATCTGAGGTACTAAGGTAGAGTGGACATAATTATGGCTAGGGAAGGTGTCAGAACCTTGAATCTGTAAAGCTTCAGAGATGGTGCTGAGGTCAGATCCAACTGGATCCAACAACCCATACCCTGAACCAGACGAAAATCAGACACATATTTATTGTTATGGTAAATACATAATTTTGTTTTCTTGTCAACACCATTTGAATCTATGACATATTTTACAAGACTTTTTGTTTTGATGAAAATGCTCAGATAAAAAAAAAACAGAACCGCAAAACACCTCCATAAACTGTTAACTTAATACAAATACACAAAACTATGTACATCCTCATATAATGAATTTTAACCCTCATAGTAGGAACAATTCTCCTTGAGCTGCTCCATGTTCAAATCACCATAGGCAACATCCAATACCACTTCCTTGCAAGATATAGGTCCCTTTCTATGACCCAGGAAACTCATACCATATATTTAAACTTATTAGAAACACTAACCATACAACCTAATACCATACTCATGGGTGATAATTACCCCAGTATTAACTAGGAATCCTGTACAACACCAAAGTACAGGCACAGAGATTCCTGGATTTTGTAAACACAAACTCCCTGAACCAGATAGTTAATACACAAACCAGGGATGCAGCCATACTGGATCTGGTCCTCACTAATATGGAAGAGTGCTGCACACTCCCTCCTGTATTGTCTTCCCTGGTCAGACCACAAAATGGTCTCCTTTGAAGTAAAACTAAAACCTGGACCCCCAGCTAAACCTGGAAAATTCAGGAACTACTCTAAGGCTAGTGTCATGCTATTAAGTGATAACCTGGCAAAATTTCCAGCCCCCATAAACCCTGAGAACTCTGCTGTCTATGCAGAACTTTTCACAGAAACCCTGTACAAGCATGTTAATGACTGCATAGAGACAGCTGTACCCACCAGGAAGAAGTACAGAAGTAACTCAAAAAAAACAAGCCACCCTGGTGGAATCACAAAATCAGTAGGCTGTATAACAGAAGGAAGAAAATCATGGCAAAAATTAGGAGGTGTAGCACCCAGCAGGATAAAAGCACCCTCATCAAACTAAACAAACATCTCTGAGGACAAATAAAGTCTAACAAAGCCAAAATTGAGGTGAATCTGTCCTTTCAGGCCAAGAACAACCACAAGGCATTCTTTAGCTATGTCCGCAACCTCAAAGGCAATACACAATTGCGTGCAGAGCTCATTGTAAATGGAACCACCTATAGTGAGCCAGAAGATATAGCAAACCTACTGGCCGATAAATTCAGCTCCAACATTACCACTCTTTCCCCCTCAACCTTCCCTCAGGAAATACCATCTAATATAATACCCCTTGCTATCATTAGGGAACAAGTCCTTAATGCTCTCTCTCTCTAAGGCCAAGAACACTGCATCAGTGGGCCCAGACAATATCCCAGGATACCTTCTAAATAGCATGAAACATGACCTACAGGGCCTCTGGAATTGCTATTTAACTGTAGCCTCCAAACAGGCTTTGTGCCCTATGAATGGAGAACAGTAATAGTCTCCCTCTGCAAAAATGTGGGCCATCTACAGACCCTGGAAACTACAGACCTATAAGTCTCAATAGTCTTATATGTAATGCCATGGAAAGAATTATCATGGAAATGATCAATAGTGATATAGTAAACCTGCAGACACTGGACCCAAAACAGTTTGGATTCGTCAAGGGCAGATCATGCCTACTCAACCTGGGGGACTACTTTGAGAATGTCACCAAAGCAATGGAAGAGGGCAAAAAGGTTCACATTGCCTACCTTGACTTGGCCAAGGCATTTGACACAATACCCCACTCTGGCATTGTTGACAAACTCAAAAGGTTAGGTACAAACTCATATATCACCCAGTGGATAGCCAACTGGCTCACAGACAGGACCCAGGAAGTTAGAATTGAGGAGTCCACCTCTACAAAGAGGTCAGTCACAAGTGGAGTCCCCCAGGGATCAGTCCTTGGACCGCTCCTTTTTGGAATTTACTTCTCTGAAGTCAATGCCAATGTCAGTGGTCTCTGGCTGACTAAATTTGCAGGTGATTGCAAATTAGGAGCTGTCAATGAATCCCACACTGACACAAATGTTCTCCAGGAGGGACTGACACAGACAAACAACTGGTGTCAGAACCATGGACTAAAACTAAATGGCAAGAAATGCATAATAGTGTCTTTCGGGAAGTCATCCACCCCTGCTATCATATTGACAAGACACCCTTAGAGTTGTCCCACTAGTCAGGGACTTAGGGACAGACATAGATAGTAATCTAGCCTTTGACCATCATGTGTTACAGTAGTGAGGAAATTATTCTGTGTTGTGCAACTTATAAACAAAGATATGACATCTAAGTCCAAGGAAGTCATTGTTCCACTGTACATTGAGTACAATGCTCCCTTTGGTATGTACCTAACCAGGCATATCCAACAATTGGAACGTTCACAGAGATTCCTCACTAAAAGAATACAGGGCTTAAGTAAAATGTCCTATGCAAACCGCCTCAAGACTCTATCCCTGAATTCTGTCTCCTACAGGCTTTTGAGGGGAGATCTTTGCCTGACATACAGGGCATTGTCAGACCCCACTCTGATGGACCTCCTGCATATCCACAAAACAAACAGCACCAGAATTACCCATTCTAAAAACTTAGACCTTGGCTGTGATATAAATAGGACCTGCTGGAGAGACAGGTATATATCCCAGTGATTACCATGTTTCTGGAAGAAGCTCCCCATCCATGTGAAGCAGAGTTCTTCTCTAACCCAATTCAAGTGTAACCTGGACAACTGGTTGAGGAACAGGAAATTCATCCCTGGTTTGGCACCTCTATCTCTGATGGACACAGGTAGCCTGTAAATTGTTAATCTCCCAGGTCCTAGCTTGTAAATGTTTCATCTCCCAAGCCCCTGCTTACACTTATAAAGGGTATCAGAACTTGTCAGAGATTTGGGATGCATGGCTAGGCTTAAAAAGGCCCTTGTGGTCGTTAGCCTGGTAAACACCTATGAACCTATAGCTACAGACACAAGCACTATTTGACCTAAATTTAAGGTTTTTCCCATGCTAAGATGTGTGTTACTATCTCAGTTCATACTTACAATAATTGCTGCTTGTTTCTTTATTGCCTTTCTTCCCCTCCCAGATGTGAAAAACAACTTGCATGCTTTCAGAACACATTAATTTTTAGCCTGAAAGAAACCAGAGTTCTGGCTTCTTATTGCCATGTAATCAGCTTGTTTAACATCAGAGAAAAAGAAATGTGCTTTCAGGGTCACAGTTTAAACAAAGTCAGCAAATGTCCATTCCTTCCACTTTATCTTGTATAGTAATTTTTCAGAAATGCAATTGATGCTTTGTAATTCCACATGAATTCACTAATTTCTGTGTTGCTGGTCTTCTTCCTGTCTATCTCCTTCTCCCAACTCCAGACTCTAGTTCAATTCCAAGATACTGCCGATTCTTCTAGTCAACCCCTGTTGTTTTCTCTGTCTCAAGAATTTTGCTTGGAACATTGGAAAAGGTCTCACTGGCAAAGTCTCTCTATCAAAAGAATGAGAAATATAGTCCCCTTCTGCTTCATGGATCACTTTCTGTTGGAAAAGCTTTGTATTTCTTCCTTAGCCTGTTCTGCATCAAAAATGACTTTGATCTTCCAAGAAAAAATTATTCTGAAGACAGATGGATACAGCAGCTTGAATCTCATACCTTCCACTCATCGTTCCCTGGTTGCTGGAATAAATTTGCTTTTTTGTTGCCTGGTGTACAATGAATAGTTATTTTCCAAAAACACTATATTGTCTCCAGTCTTTAATACTTTGCCCTTTTGCCACAGTTTTGTCAGGATCAACTCTTTCTACTGGTAGGATTGTCTCTTTACTAATACAGGTCTTGGCTGCTTTCTCATTGTTAGGTTTGGAGCATACACACAGTGTGCCCTTTCAGTTAACAGTGCCTGCTGTGGAATACTGGTCAAGTTGCTTATTTGTGCCTTCATAAAATTAATGCAGAATGTTCCTTCTAGTTTCTATGGATCAGCAGAAAATCTCTGGTTTCTCTTACAAGTGCTATCCTCAAACGTCTCTTCTCGTGTAGTCTCATACTCAGTCAGCCTTTTCTTCATTTTGACCTCTGATTTTTGCAGTTTTATCAGTTCATCTGAATATCTGTTTAAAGCATCTTCCATTTTTTCCAGCCTTTTGTTATTTGAGTTGATATGCTCCTCCAGTGTTTCATTTATTTGACTTATTTTTCCTCTTGGTTACTGGAAGCTATGTCTTACACCAAACCTGGAGCTTGAACTGTTTTTTTTTTTTTTTTTTGCTGAACAGCTACAGGATTCTTCCCAGTCAGTGTTTTCTCTTCACCTTTTCTAGTTGATATTTTTCAGGCTTTCTTAGTTTTTTTTTTTTTTTTTTGCTGGCATCCAGACATTGTGCTTACTAACCAGTAACTGAATTTACTAAAAGTGACAGAGTCCTGGCCCTTGTCTTTTAGACTGTTTTTCACACTGAGAGATCGGAAGTTAAGCTCTTGATCAGTGAACAGCCAACTTGGAAAAGTCCGCAGGTGTTGATCTTGAGGATTGTTGTTGTCCACATATGTGTGACTCCTGACAGATGAGTGGCACAGGCTGTGTAGTCATGGTTAATATTCAGCATTCATATGTGTAGTGTGTGTAGGTGAGGCATGTGCCCACCCACCTTGTATATGAACTATCCCAAGGTCATGCACTGCATAGCCTGTAGCTGCATATTGAAGGGTGGAGTGGTTATTACCATTAGCCTTATTACAGCATCCATAGAGACTGACAGTATAAACCTGAGCAGCAACAGAAGCTTCCTGTCACCTACTCCATGTCACTGTGCAAGTATTGCACGCTATCACGCAAACCACTGCACACACTAAAAATCTCCACAATGCTTTTGGTAGCTTAACTTGCCCATCCACTGATTTATGTCAAGTTTTGTACCCAAATCAGGGCTTGAGTTGGAGTCATGGTGGAGTTGCAAATTTTCTCTCTTGTTATGGTGGGTAGATGCACATCAGAGGCAGGGCAAATACTACATCCTGTGTGGGACAGGAACTCATGAGGAACACTGAAAGAGCTAATACTCACAGGTGGTTCGCTGAACATTGTTAATGCTTTGGCTTGTACCTCCACATGAGCCTGTGATGTTCATGATGTGGGGAAGCCCTCCTATGGTAGTGTTGCAGACAGTGTTACTGTGCCTTGCACATATTGTCATCATAGTCAGCCAAAAGAGATCTGATAACATCTGGGATGTGCTGTCCGGTTGCACTGATCCCTCTACCAGTAGAACCTGTGTAACTATGAACTCAAGATGCATCTGGAAGCAGTTACACATATGCCTATAATCCCCATGTTATGTATTGTGGTAGGCAATTCTACATGTCTATACCACATGGAGCCATGTATACCTTGACATATGGATAGCTGCAAAAGCACAGAGAAATTTGAAAGGCGAGATATGCAGAAGACCCCTGGTGAAGCAGGCCTTTCATACATTAGTGCACTATACCATACCAAAATGTACTGTGTAGTACTAATGTGGTGCATCTCCTACTGATACTTAGGTGGTTGTTGCTAGGCCATTACCCACATCCAGCCCATACCTGGGTAGGAAGACCTGTTATACCCTAAGAGGGACAACAGAAACTCCCCAGTCTTTGCAAGTCATTTTTGTGTTAGTGGTTCTCCCTGTAATGGACATCTCCTTGGCAATGTCTCATGCCTTGTTCTTTGCATGGACTGTCATATTGTTTACACTTTACTGCACCTTTTCTAGAGAACCATTATGGCAAACCACATCATTCATGTTTGGCACCACTCCCTGCCACACCCAGTTCCCATATATCTGGACCATGACACCTTTGCTGGGAACATCCATGCCATGCCGGCAGAGTGCCTGCAATAACACCATATTCTTCTGGTCTGTGGACTTTTCCAGCCTTTTCCTCTTTGGGGTTCCCATGGCAAGCCCTGCTCAACTGTGGCCTGCACATGTAAATTAATGGGTATATCAAGGTAGTTTATGGAAGTCATCCATTATGGCCATTGACTCCCTTCCCCCATTCTATAGTTTGTTAGCAGGACCCTGTACTTTTGCTCACAACCCTGCCACATGTGTCCTGTGTTGCAATGTACATACAGTGGATAATATAAAAGTTTACACACCCCTGTTAAAATGCCAGGTTTTTGTGATATAAAAAACTGAGACCACAGTAAATAATTTCAAAACTTTTCCCACATTTAGTATGACCTATAACCTGTATAATTCAACTGAAAAACAAACAAATCTTTTAGGGGAAAAATATAAAAAATAAAAAAAATACAATAAGCTGGTTGCATAAGTGTGCACACCCTTATACTAATACTTTGTTGAAGCACCTTTTGATTTAATTACAACATTCAGTCTTCTTGGGTAGGAGTCTATCAGCATGGCACATCTTGACTTGGCAATATTTACCCACTCCTCCTTGCAAAAGCGCTCCAAATCTGTCAGATTGCAAGGGCATCTCTTGTGCACAGCCCTCTTCAGGTCACCCCACAGATGTTCTATTAAATTTAGGTCTGGGCTCTGGCTGGGCCATTCCAAAACTTCAAATTTCTTCTGGTGAAGCCATTCTTTTGTTGATTTGGATGTATGCTTGGGGTTATTGTCATGCTGAAAGGTGAAATTCCTCTTCATCTTCAGCTTTCTAGCAGATGCCTGAAGGTTTTGGGCCAAAAGTGACTGGTATTTGGAACTGTTCATAATTCCCTCCACGTTGACTAAAGCCCCAGTTCCAGCTGAAGAAAAGCAACCCCAAAGCATGATACTGCCACCACCATGCTTCACCTTGGGGATGGTGTTCTTTTGGTGATGTGAAGTGTTGATGTTATGTTGTCCCTATCTTGCCTTCCTTCTTATTGGTTGGGTTCGGAGCTGATTCTGGGCTCTGACTCGGCCATATTCTAAAGCTCGAGAGCTTCCACTGGCTCAAGGCTAGACCCTATCCCATCATGCCTAGCTGGAGTTACCCAGATCTCGTTTGCCGCTTGAAGCTTCGAGATTGCTGGAGACTGGCTCAGGCTAAGTTATTGATTTTTTTATTATATTCTTGCTCTAATTTCGTAAAATCTTTAAGGAAGACTTTACGGTAGAGAAGACTTTACTGTAGATTGTTAGTGTTTGTTATTAGGATCCTTATCTCAGTTTTTGCTGTTGTTGTTGTTCAGGCCATCATTTTTCCTTCAGGCCTATCTCCTTCCTTTACGAATCCATTTTAATTAGAGGATTCACCCTTTGCTTTCAACCCGTTTCAGTTAGAGGGTTTCCCCTTATTCCCTCCTTTCTCCCCTTTCAGATTAAGGAATTAGCCATTTAAGTTAGAGGCTCTCCTTGGTTGGGGGAGTTGTTGTTTAACTTAGAGGCTATCCCCCTTCTGTTACCTTCCGTTTCTTTCTCTTAAAAAAAAAAAGATTTTAGATATAGTGCTGTTGTTGTTGTAGTTATTGTAGAGTGATATATTTTCCCTTTTTTGATACTTGTAGCTGTGATTTTGTTGTGCTTATTGCTGTTTGTGCCTGTCAATAATGTCCAAAGAAGCATCCAAAGAATCCAAGCCTTCTGGATTTAAAAAGTGCGACTCTTGCTCCCAAAAAATGTCCCTGACCGATGGGCATACTAGCTGCATTTATTGCCTGAGAGCAGTGCACCTGCAGGACTCATGTTCCATTTGTCACGCTTTCAGCGCTAGAGTCCTGCAGGAGTGCAAAAACAGACACATATTGAGAGGTTTATTTAAAGGGTCCTTAAACACACCAGTGGAAGGGAATCAGGCAAGAAAACCAGACAAATCCTCCAAACTGACATCTTCGTCGGTTCCAACCTTGGAGCCGTCGAAGCAGAAAGACAAACTCTTCCAGTTCGTCGGATCCGAAACCTCTTGGGTCCGACAAGACTTAATCTCCTGCAGTTCCTTCATTGTCCTCAGAACTGTCTAGGACCCACAAAAGAACAAGGTCTCCTTCCTTGGAACCAGTGCGGTCCGCTCCACAGTCACCGCTTCTCCAGTCTGTGGCGGGCAGTCACCGATCATCCACCCACTCCTCTCGGTTGTCCAGGAGTCTCTCAGACGATGATGTGGAGAGGGTGGTGAAGAGGCTACTCAAGACACTGACTCTCACAAAAATCTTATTGAGCCCAGCCCATATGGATGTGGACCCGACTATTCAACCCCCCGCCCCGGCTCATCTATTCTTCCTTCGACTCACTTGAACTCGGAGCCAGAGTGCATGGAAGTCATTGTGGTAGAATAGTCAGTTCCGAAAACCTCCGGTCTCTCTGTTCCAACATCTGCTCCGATCTCCTCGATACCTCCTTCTATCGAGGGATCTGGGGGACAACACTCCCTCATCTGCTCTGGGGGGGGCAGCATCGGACCGTTCTTCAGCCCTACTCTCCCTCTCGGAGCTTTGGCGCAGGTGAGCTCGGCTCCCACATCAGCCTCAGAGCCATCATCCTTGGTGCAGGAGAAGTCTCTCGACTCTTCGGAGCCGAGAGACCTCTCCCGCATTGAGGGAGAGGTCTCCCAACTCTTCAGATCCAGGGACCCTCTTTGGCCGGGATTGTGGTGCCTTCGAGGTGATGAGGAGTATGCTGTCCAGACAGCTCCTCCCTCAGCTTCAGCTACTCTGTCCACTACGGAGCCAGTGTCTTCCCTCTCACCACCCCTGCATTCTAAGCATAGGGAACCAATGCCCCAGGATGCTCCATTGGGCGACCCCCCCCCCCTTCGGAAACCTCCCCAGAGTACCCCCCTGAGGAGGTCCCTCAGAAGAGGACATGTAAGAGGAAGCATGTGGACTCCCCTGAGTCTCTGACATTGGACACGGACTTGGAGGGCTCAGAAGGATCCCCATGGTCCCCCTGTGAGGATGTCTCATTCTTGGACATCCTGGAAATCCTCAAGCAGAGAGGTGGCTGGAAGTCCCTTTCCCCTTCTGAAGACGAGTCCGTGTACCTGGACGCATTCAGTTCCCGACCATCTATCTCTTGGGTGTTGCCGCCCTTCAATCTGCTGCTAGGTGTAGTAAGTCGAAAGGCATGGAGCTCTCTGGAATCAATGGAACCAGTTCCGTGGAGGCCCAATAAGTTCATAACTGCACCAGACAAACCTTTCCTGACCAAGGGCATGCCAGTTGATGCTATGATGGTGGTGGTGGCCACAAAGAAGGAATTAGCAGAAACATCTACTTCTGTCCATCCGCCGAACAAAGAGTCCCATACGATGGACAGATATGGGAAGTGTGTCTTTTTTTCAGCACCCTTTACTCTTAGGTCATTGAATTATTTATCTCATTTCACCCGTCTTCAAAGGGGCTCTCCTGAAAGAGCTAGGAGATACCTTACAGGATCCTACAGCTGCAGGAGCTACAGATAGAACTGCTTCTCGGCTTGCGACCTTATTTTCGGTAGTTAACTCCTCCATGCGGCTTATTTCCTATGCGACCGATGGAGCGAGCTGGGCTGCAGGCACAGAAGTCGCCTTATGGAGACATTCCTGGATGTGCCTTTGTCAATTTGCGGAGCCCTTCAAGTCCTCCTTTACTAATTTGATGGCTCGTCGTTGTTCAGGCCAAAGGTAAAAGAGACTCTCACCAGGTGTGAGCAGGATGGCAAGACTCTCTCTGCCGTGGAAGTATGTTTTCTGCACCTACTAGACCTTATCCCAAAGGTCAAAAAGGCGGAAAAATGTGGTTCCGGAAATCCCAGGGAGTTTCGCCTGACGCACATGGTGATTTATCCCCCCCAGCAGAGGGGGGAATAATAATGGGAGACACCATCCTCGCGGCAGAGGGGGTCCGCAGAGTCAGGGTGACATGGATACATTCTCTAGTAGGCCCTTCCAGTACTCCTGAAAGGAGGCCCACCTGTCCACCTCTGGAGGCAGTCAGGTTAAGATTGTCATTGTACCCAGAAGGCTGGCATAGTATCACAAAAGACACATGGGTACAGTCGATCATATCCAGGGGATACAGTATTCCTTTCTCCATGCCACCTGTCCCCAGAAAACAAAAATCCATCCCAGATGTGCCACCCAGTCTAAGGGAACAAGCAACCCTAGAAGTTCAAAGGTTGCTAAGAAAACGAGTCGTCCAAGAAGTCCCCGCAGACCAAATAGGGTCCGGAACTTACTCAAGGTTTTTTTTAGTACCAAAGAAAACATGGGACTGGAGGCCCATTTTGGATCTCAGCAGACTCAACAAGTCTGTCAAGAAGACAAAGTTCCGGATGGTGACACTACAGTCCATACTTCCCTTCCTGGGAAAGGACAATTGGATGTGCTCCATCGATCTCCAGGATGCGTACTACCATATCAAGATGGACAGGCGATCCAGGAGATTTATATGCTTCCGGCTGGGAATCAGTCACTACCAGTTCAGAGCTCTGCCCTTTGGCCTCACCACAGCCCCCAGGGTGTTCACCAAATGCATGGCAGTATTCACGGCTCATCTGAGGCATGTAGGATTCCGGGTGTTTCCATACTTGGACGACTGACTCCTTACCGCCACCACCGAGCATTGACTAACCAAGACAAGGGACACCACAATCTGCCTCTGCTCTCGGCTAGGCATCACTATAAACTACAAAAAGTCTGGCTTGTTGCCCTGTCAATATATTACATTTATAGGGGCAGATCTAGATAGCAAAGACATGATAGCAAAATTGCCTCAGGAGAGAGTGTTGACCATTCGACACCAGGTTGCAGTTTTAATCAGGAGGAAAAAGACTCAAGCAAGATTTGCTCTAAAAGTCATGGGCTCAATGGCAGCAGCAATAATGCTAGTTCCCTTGGCGCGCTTCCACATGAGGTTATTACAGTGGCTCCTGTTTGCTCAGTGGTCCATGCAAGATCTACCCATGTCCCATGAAATTCTCATCACGGATACCTGCAAGAAGGACCTAAAATGGTGGCTTCATTCCACGCAGATGACGATAGGCAGACTGTTCGTCCTCCCCCAACCAGTGGCTACAGTGACCACGGATGCTTCCCAGATAGGGTGGGGGGGCATTATCTGGGGCAGACTGTTCATGGGACATGGCAACAACACGAGTATCACTTGCACATAAACATCCTAGAGATGACAGCGGTGCTCCTGGCATTGCAAGCACTATACAGCTCTCTCTCCACAGGGACGATTGCAATTCAGACGGACAACATGTCAGTGGTGTGGTACATCAACAAGCAAGGTGGAACCAGATCCTACCCCTTGTGTCGAGAGGCTCTAAGAGTGTGACAATGGGCAATGTCTTCCCAATGCTTTCTGATTGCAATGCACATTCCGGGGAAATCCAATGTGATAGCAAACAAGCTAAACAGGGCTATCCTTATGCCTCACGAGTGGTCCCTGAAACAGGATATTGCAAACCAGATTTTTCGAAAGTGGGGCCAGCCTTGCTGCAATCTTTTTGCCACATCCATCAATGCCAAATGCAGCAGCTATTTTGCCCTAGTCCCCCCACTGGGACAATCACCCAGGATTGCACTTGTTCACGATTGGCCCTGGGACTTCTGTATGCCTTTCCCCCGTTCCCTCTGATACCCAAGGTTCTTCAGAAAGCAAAATCGTTGGGTTGCAAGCTAATACTCATTAACCCCCTACTGGCCTTGTCAAATCTGGTTCTCGTTTCTATGGCCTCATCTTCAGGAGGAGCCTTGGATTCTGGACCCAGTTCCGGATCTGCTGATGCATCAGTCGGGCACAGTCCACCCTTCCTTACAGACCCTCAAGCTGACAGCTTGGTTCCTCCTCTTCCCATCTTAGCCAGGCTTCCTGAGATCTCCCCTGCAGTACAACATATTCTAATTTCCTCTCACAAATCCTCTACTAAAAAACTGTATACTAGCAAATGGAAATGGTTCTCTTGTTGGGCAGCCAAATATAGTATTGATCCTTTTACTGCACCTATTTCAAAGATCCTCAAATTCTTCGCTGAAACTTTTAACCAAGGAGCAGCAGTAGCAACTAATAAATCAAACCAGTGGTCTGAGTGCCCAAGATAAAAACTGGTAAACCTGAAGTAAGGCACACACGGAGCTCAGCAAAATGGACAACTGCTTTAATGAACAAGCACAAAAACAATCCACAGCAAGCTATGCAAGTTCATCTGACTACTATTTCCAACTTTCATGTCGGAGAAATGGGTTCCAACACATTATGTCCCACAGGCTATGCAAAGCTTTTCTGAGGTGTACTATCCTTTTGAGAACCCCAATAAGAGAACCACTTCCTCCTTGGGATCTAAATTTAGTCCTAACTGCCTTGATTCTTCCTCCATTAGAACCGGGTAATTCTTGTTCTCTAAAATTTTTGACTTGGAAAACGATTTTCTTGATCGCCATTACCTTGGCTAGGAGGGTATCAAAATTACAAGCTCTATCCATTCATCCCCCTTATTTAATTTTTCACAAAGATATGGTTTCTCTCAGAACCAACCCCTCCTTCCTACCAAAGGTTTACTCAGAGTTCAATCTGAATCAGTCAATAGAACTACTTGTATTCTTCCCAAACCATGGCAACAAGGCAGAGTATAAACTCCACCAACTGGATGTTCATAGACAGTTACATTTTTACTTGCACAGGACACAGGAATTCAGACAATCTGACCAATTGTTTGTATCCTTTGCAGAAAACAGAAAAGGAACTTCAGTCTCAAAAGTAACTTTATCAAAATGGCTTTCAGACTTCATTACTTACATCTATAACTCATAGAACAAACAGCTGCCAGGAAAAATTTGTGAACACTCAACTAGGGCCTTGTCTACCTCTACTGCCTTTCAGACTAGACTGCCTTTAGACTCAATTTGTGCGGCAGCTACGTGGGTTAATCCCCATACCTTCATCACTCATTACAAAGTAGATGTGGCCTCCCGGAACAAGGCATCCTTTGGTTCCACGGTTCTAAAGAGTTTATTCCATTGAGCCACCCAAGAAGAAGGCGCTGGGGACGTGGTCCCAAACAACAAGAAGGAAGGCGAGATGGGGAAAACATAACATAAAGAAGTTATGTACTCACCATAACATTCCATGTTTGTTGTTCTTGATCTCGCCTTCCTTCTTGCATCCCACCCTCCTTCCCCCTCCTGGAGGATCGAGAGGAATTATCCATCTTTTGGCTATATAGGCCTTGATTCCCTTCCTGCCTCATGAGTTGGGTAGAGAGTTCTTCTACTTATGGTTTGGTGGGTTTTTATATATGTATGTATATATACATATATATTAATATATGCCTATAGTTTATATATCTGTATATTGTAGTCTTGTGTTATGGGTTATCACAAACAAGATCAGGGTAACACCCGCTAGGCATGATGAGATAGAGTCTAGTCTCAAGCCAGTGAAAGCTCTCAAGCTTTAGAATTTGGCCGAGTCAGAGCTGAGGATTGGCTCCGATCCCAACCAACAAGAAGGAAGGCGAGATCAAGGACAACAAACATGGAACATTATGGTGAGTACATAACTTTTTTTTTTTTGCGCCAAACGTACCTTTTGGAATTGTGGCCAAAAAGTTTAACCTTAGCCTCATCAGACCATAACACATTTTCCCACATGCTTTTGAGAAACGATGTATTGTTTTGCAAATTTTAGCCAGGCCTGGATGTTTTTCTGTGTAAGAAAAGGCTTACGTCTTGCAACCCTACCCCACAGCCCAGACATATGGAGACTACAGGAGATTGTTGTCGCATGTAGTACACAATCTGTACTTGTCAGAAATTCCTGCAGCTCCTTCAGTGTTGCTGTAGGTCTCGTGGCAGCCTCCCTGACCAGTTTCCGTCTTGTCTTTTCATCAATTTTGGATGGACGTCCAGTTCTTTGCAAAGTCGCTGTTGTCCCATATTTTCTCCACTTTTTGATGACTGTCTTCACTGTATTCCATGGTATATCCAATGCTGTGGAAATTTGTTTGTACCCTTTTCCTGACTGATACCTTTCAACAATGAGATGCCTTTGATTTGTAAGCTCTCTGTGAACCATGGCTTTTGCTGTAGCAGGCAACTGAAAAAATGTCAGGAAAATCCTACTAGGACAGCTGAACTTTATTTGGGGTTAATCAGAGTCTCTTTAATTGATGGCAGGTGTGTACCTAAGAAGACTAAATGTAATTAAATCAAAAGGTGCTTTAACAAAGCATTAGTTTAAGGGTGTGCACACTTATACAACCAGCTTATTGTACGTTTTTTATTTTTTATATTTTCCCCTAACAGATGTGTTTGTTTTTCAATTGAACTGTACAGGTTATAGGTCACATTAAAGGTGGGAAAAGTTTTGAAATGATTTATTGTGGTCTCATTTTTTTATATCACAAAAACCTGGCATTTTAACAGGGGTGTGTAAACTTTTTATATCCACTGTAAGCTCCCTACACTTTTTCCTGTGTTTGTGCATTGGCCCAATGTAGTAATAAACACACCCTTTTATAATAAGATTATGTTTTTAATGCATTGCTAAGCCTACCACTAGATATATTTTCTTGGAATGTGAATGGTCTCACAGGTGTAGACATAAAGGAAAGGAAAAACGCCAAGTGCAAATAATGCTACATGAGACACATTTGGAAAGAAATGAGCATGTGAATTTGATAAAGAAAGGCATTCATGATGGATATTCAGCAGAATATCAGGACAAAGGAAAAGAGGAGTACTTATGTTAATTGCAGGAGGAGCTCCAATAGGAATAGAAGAGGAAAAAAGATAATGGTAGATGTGTGGTACTAAGGGGCTACTGGTAAGGGATGAGGATTAGGCTGGCATGTATTTATATTCCACCTAAAGCTACTGTTATGGAGCTTAAGAAAACTTTGGCAGAAATAATTAGCATTCAGCAGGGAATACTATTTACAAGTGGGGACTGGATTTTGATTTGCAGCAATAAGGATGTATATTAGGAGCCTAGAAGGGAAAATATAACAAAACATGACAGATTTTTGAAGAAATTCATGAAAATATTTGGTATGGAAGATGTGAATTCAGTAGTAGGAACGCAGAGAGAATTGACATATTATTCCCCAAGTTACAACAACTGGGCTATACATGATAGAAATTATATTTCACAGGAACATTTGCATATAATTGAGAGCTTTGACACATCAAATAGCTATTTCAGATTATGCAGCTGTAATAACTAAGATAAAAATGCAGGGTAATGAAGTAAAAACGAGACACTGGCACTTTCCCACCTACCTGTTAAAAAAGAGGAATTTAAGGAATGGGCAGTGAAGATTATTCAGGAGTTATTAGGGAAGAAAGAAAGTAGCCCAAGAATTATAGCTATTGAATGGGATAAACTGAAAGCAGAGTTAAAAATAGACCAGAAATCAAAGAAAAAAAGAGATGTGGTTAAGAAATAACAAGAATTATTTAGGGGGCTGACAAAGGTTAAAGAATTGCAGAATAATGGGAATGTCTTATTACAAGAAGAGACACAACTGCATAGTACTAAAGAGAAAATAAGGGAGTATCTGGATAATATGCATGAGTTTAGAAAGACTGCTGTTAAGCAACTATTTTTTTGATAACTCCAGAGCACATATTTTTTTATTACAATGACTTAGGCAACAGAAAGTAGAAGGGGTTGTTGCCAAACTTAGAGAGCCAATAGCTAGAAAAATAACCAGAGATCCTGTAGAGGGATTAAAGATATTTCGGAAATTTTATGAAAATTTGTATAAAGCAGAAAAAGGGGGAATTAAGAAAAAGCACAAATGTAAATATTTATGGAATGGCTAAAAGAATGACAAAGGGGTTGTCAGAATTGAAAGATATGGATCTATGTGGCTTTGTGATGGGGAGGCAAAAATTTGACAACATTAATAGAGCAATCAAGATGGTGACTTATACTGGCAGTGTAAATGCATAGTTATGGGCACATCCTGTGCCAATAGCTACACCAACGCTTTAATGGTTGTTTGAGAACATGAGTTTTTATTGAGTGGCCCATATCAGAACAAAGTTTTGTTCTTTCGTAGATTTGTTGATGACCTTTTTATTTTATGAGCAAGTACAGAAGAGGAGTTCTTGGGATTTCTTATGTACTTGAATGCAACCACCACTTTTCTAAGGTATACATCTGTTGTCTCATATGAGAGAATAAACTTTTTGGATGTTCAAGTAAATATTGAAAAAAGAAGCATATATACATGCTTGTACAGAAATGAATGTTATGTTAACCATCTTTTAAGCAGAGGAAGTATGCACCCTACCTATGTGTTTGATAATGTCATTAGGAATCAGGCTTTTAGAGCATCTAGGTTGAACGTTAGGGATGCAGATTTCCATCAACAATTGAACAGCACGAGGAATGATTTACTGGCCAGAGGTTATGGGGAGAGAGATGTACAGAAGCAAATACAAGAAGTAGTTAGTTTGCAATATACTAAGGCTAGACCGTATTATTCTGATAGATGGTCTAAGGAAAAAGAGATCAGTGGTGATAAGCCTAAGTTAATGGTGCCATTAAGCTTCTCTAGTGATGTCGGGTCTTATATGAACATTATATGTAAACACTGGGGGATATTGACCACTGACAAGGCGGTCACAAAATGGATAGAGAATGAATCTAAATTTTTGTTCAGAAATCAAAAGTCTTTGAAGAGACGCTTATGTGCACCCAGAGAAGAGAACACACCTATGTGTGGTATGGGGACTAAGCCAGTGGTAAATGTTCATACTGTGGGTATACAGATATAAGCAATGAATTTTTACATCCAGATCAGGACTGGCTATATAAATTTAAAGTACAGGCTACATGTGATACACAGCACATAGTGTATCTCGCTTACTGTGTAATATGCAAGAAATTTTATATTGGGAAAGCAGACTGTACACTCAAGGAGAGGATTAGAGAACACATTTATCACATAGGCAAACAAAGCAGAAGTAATGCCCTGGACAAACATGTTGTGGATACTGAGCGTTATGAACTGGTTTCTAGGAATAAATTGAATTTAGCACATTCTAAAATTTTTTATTTACTCATGGATCATTTATTACAGGGTGTGATAAATGAAAAACTATATAATTATCTCTGTGTTAGAAACCCAAGGATACCTGCAATTTTTGGAATTCCCAAGACACACAAGGGCATAGACCCTTTGAACTTTAGACCTATTGTCTCAGGAGCTGGGGGAATAACAGAGCCCTTAGGAAAATTCATTGATTTTACCATCAACAAATTTGCTTTCACTTTACCTCATGTTTGCAAAGATTCATGGGACTTTCTCTCAGTCATCCAGCAAAATCTCTATAAACCAGAGCTTTTAATGGCCACTATTGACATAGTTGAATTATTCCCCAGTATCCCTCATGCTGTAGGGTGAAATGGTTCAACAATATTCTAGCTGCTGAATCTGGGTTAGGGTCTAACACAATTGGTTTACTGGTTGAATTTATGGAGACTGTCCTAGAAAACAATTTCATCTATTTTAAGGGTGATACAAACAGAAAAAGGGTGTAGCAATGGGCACGGCTTGTGCTTCTAGTTATGCAAACATAGTGTTACACCACTGGGAAAACAAATTTGTTTTTTCCACGCATTGGGTTCAACATATCACCCACTATAAACGATACCTCGACGATATTTGTTTGTTATGGGATGGCTCTTTAGATCAATTCTTAGACTTTATGGTTTACATCAATTCTACCACTCCCTTTTTATATTGTACTTACAAAGTAAATAATGATTATTTGCATTATCTTGATGTTGCCCTTCTTAAAGATGTCAGTAATGGTACTTTCCAATCTAAGATATATAGAAAAAAACTCCTTTTCTAATTCCTACCTACATTTCAACAGTGGCCACCCCTTCCACCAGAAGAAGGGTATTGTGAAGGGTCAACTTATACGTGCTTCAAGGATGTGTAGCACAATGGAGCTTTTTCTTGAAGAGGTTAACTTGCTAAAGCAACTTTTTGATGAAAGGGGTTACCCAGCACACTTAGTAAGTAATTTGGCTGAGGAGGTTACTGCTTTTAGGGAGACTATGTACTGCCCTCTGTTAGGTAAGGGGGCATCTGGTGGCATTCTTTCAAAACCATCGGAACAGATTGAATACCAAAACAGTTTTGTGTATACCTTTTCTGGTGATTCCTTAAAAATTGAACAATCAATTAAAAATATTGGCCAATTTTGGTACAACATGATGATTTCAAACAGATTGTTAAGGAGCATCCCCATTTTATTAGGAAAAGGGACACGAACCTCAAGGGTCTCTTTGAGATCAGACCTGGTGTGGACAATAAAAGGGTTTATTCGAAACTTGGAACGTATAAGTGTGGTTCATGTAAGCAATGCCCTTATGTGCATAACGACAGTTCATTTTTCATTCCCTC
The DNA here is from genome assembly GCF_019279795.1 of Protopterus annectens. Lineage (NCBI taxonomy): Eukaryota > Metazoa > Chordata > Ceratodontiformes > Protopteridae > Protopterus > Protopterus annectens. The sequence continues at coordinate 187,297,323 of NC_056740.1, forward strand.
TAGGAGGTTTAAATTCAGGGCTGAACACCATTACAACTGTGGTACGAAAGGAGTTGTCTATTTAGGTTTTTGTACTCAATGCTCCAGTTTTTACGTAAGTAAAACTGAGAGAACCCTTAGGAGAAGGATATATGAGCATCTTTATGATGTTTCCAAGAAAAAGGAAAACAATGCTTTTTTTAAGCATCTTAGCACATGCCCTAATATGCAACTTAAATTTTTAATCCTAGAGCAAGTCCTACATGACAGTAGAGGGGGTGATTGGTAAACCCGACTTGAATAGAAGGAACTGTTGTGGCAGCTCAAGTTGAATGCAACTAAGCCTCCTGGTTTAAATGACAGTATTAGTATTATGAGTGTTTTGAAACTGAGGAGGGCCAAGTTATGATTTTGTTCATTATAAAAATTTTTTTAGATGGGTTGTTCATTGCCAGTTATTTTGGACAACATTTTGTTTTGAGTGGATGTTTCAAACTTTGGTTAACTTTTCATATGATTAACAGAGGTCTTAGAAACCAATAATTCTTAATAGATTTTTTAGACATAAAAATAATTTTTTAAGACTGTTTTTAAGTTTTTTAAACTTGTTTGTAGCTTTATAAAACAGTCATACATGCTTTATTACGAATTGTAATTTAAACACGTTTTTACATTATTTAGTACAATTTTGTGGGTTACTAGACATTGTATAATTTCATTGAATGAATGAATTGCTGTTGGCACTTTAACATCTGATTTGCATATTTTATTAGTTGCTATTCTAGTCACATGATTTGGGCTAGAAAGTACTTAAGCCTTGAATTTTTAATCATGGTTCATCTTGAAAAAGCCTGGTATGCCTCCAGGCGAAAGCGCTTGATGTGGAAAGTTTTATCATTTCATTAAAACAGAGTTTTATTTAAGTCATTTTGAATGTTTTGTTCCTGTTGAGCCTTTGGATATATCATTTTGTTCTTGGTCTGGTTCGGATCTAATTTGGTTTTATGTTGTGAATACTAACAACCAACATAAATTTAAGTTTATGGCCATTGCTAGGAGTTTTGTGAGTAAAATGGGGGGGGGGGGGCATATGTAATAAAATAGAGGAATTGGAAGCTGGATGGATAGTTTTATTCAGAGCTGACATGGGACATGGTCTCAATGAACAAATACCACTGAGACCAAAGCTAAAGGCCAGACTTCTACATAGGTAAAGTAGTTGTTTTTAAGAATATGCATTTTAGCAATGTTTTTATAGTGCACAAAGTATATAAGAAATATTCTATGATTATATTTTTATGATTTTCTTTGAATACTTAGTTATTTTGTGGTTACCATATAGCTTTAATATTTTATAGTAATGGAGTGTATACAGACATGTGATGTATTTTTGTCATGTGATGCATTCAGAAATGTTTAAAAATATGACTAGTTTCAGTTTGTTTTTATGCACCTGAAGAAGCAGATGTGAAAGTGCTTGTGCCTGGTTAAAGCTTTATAATCTGGAGCCTATCTTGTGTCCTCCTGTTGTTTTTGGATACTTTGCTGTAGTTTTGCTGTGGACATCAGAACCTGTAAACGAGTGTTTTTTATTATTGTTGCTGGTTTTTATTATTCTTTGTACCACTCAGAGTTGCATGGAGAAGGCTGACAATGATGAGATAATTGAACTGGACCACACCCCTCCTTCAGAACACACTGCTTTGAAGACTAAGGTAGAGACTTTTGTGAACAATTTTACTAAGAAAACTAATCCATTGTTATCTGCTATTGCTCAGGATGTAAGAGGTGAAGACCATACTGTGGATCTTATTCTGTTCAAGGGTCATTTACTCAATTTAGAAAAAGAATTATTCAAACTGAAGCGTAATCAGTAACAATCTTTTCATCTTGGAATTTGTGTTAAAGAAGGCATTATACCACATGGGCTATGCGTATTGAAAATGCCTGCATATTTACCAAATGATTCCATGTTTCTAAGTGAATGGCAGAAACTCAATCTAAATACTTGTCATGACACCCATGCAGATGGAACTGAAAGTTCGACTGCTGAATCCTACACTAAGGCACAGTATGAGCACATCTACTCGTGCATGAATTGTGCCATCCCCAATAGAACCAAGACACTCTCCTCCAAAAAAAGGAAGCCAATCTGGTGGTCCCTTGCCATAAACAAACTTTACAACAAAAGGAAGAAACTGTTGCAGAAAAGAGGAAAATCCTAGGATGCAAAAAAACTCCCTTACCAGCCTCAGTAAGAAGCTGAGATCCCTCATAAAATCCTCCAAAGCTAGTTACGAAAATAAAATTGCCAAAGATTCCAAAGACAACCAAAAGGCATTCTATAGCTATGCCAAGAATCTAAATGACAATGCTCAGATCTGCTCTGAGCTACAACTGAATGACATTAAATATACTGATCCCAAGGATATTGCCAATATCTTGGCAGATCGATTCAGTGCAAACTTCAACCCCTCTCACCCCCTAAAGGGCCCATCTCAGTACCGAAAGCTTACCAAATTCCAGTAATAACGGCCACATAGGTAAAAGATGCACTCTCCAAAGCTAAGAATACAGCACCCATGGGACCAGATGACATCCCAGGCTGTGTACTACATGAACTACAAAATGAAATGGCACCTCACCTAAGTGTCATGTTTAATCATAGCCTCACCTCAGGCTTCGTGCCCACTGAATGGTGCACAGCTGCAGTTATCCCACTCCACAAAGGGGGATCCACCTTGGATCCTGGGAACTACTGCCCCATCAGTCTGATGAGCCTGATCTGCAAGGCCATGGAATGTATTATCATGGAACTTATAAACAAAGACATTGGCAACCTTCAAACACTGGACCCCATGCAGTTTGGGTTCGTGAAGGGCCATTCTTGTCTCCTGAACCTGATTGGCTTCTTCAAATCGGTCTCCAGAGCCGTGGACAAGGGTAAGGTGGTCCACATGGCCTTTCTGGACCTCGCCAAGGCCTTCGACACCAACCCCCACTCTGGATTCATAAATAAACTTACTAAGCTGGGCATTAATCCCTACGTCACTCGATGGGTCTCCAACTGGCTTACTGACAGAACCCACACTGTAAAAGTAAACCACTCCAAATCCAGCTCCAGACAAGTGACAAGTGGAGTACCTCAGGGTTCAGTCCTGGGGCCGCTTTTGTTTGGCATCTGCTTCTGTGAAGTACAGGCCAACACTAACGGACTCTGGCTAACAAAGTTCACAGATGACTGCAAACTGGGAGCCATTATTGAATCCCCGAATGATGTGGATATTCTACAAAAGGGCCTTACAGAAACAGATGCTTGGTGCCAGAGCCATGGGCTCAAGCTCAATGCCAAGAAATGTATAATTATCCCATTTGGGAAAAAACATGTACCCGTGAATTACCGCATAGGTGGCAGTGCACTAAACACTGAAAGTGTGATAAGAGACTTAGGGACACAGGTGGACAGTGGTCTCACCTTCACTAACCACATTGCCACAACAGTCAGGAAATCCTTCTATGTGGCACACCTCATCACTAAGGGCTTTTCATCCAGGAAATAAGGAGGTCATTGTCCCACTATACTCATCCCACATTAGACCCATTATAGAATGCAATGCCCCATTTGGTATGTACTTCTCAAGACATCTGCAACAACTGGAAAGGCCGCAGAAATACCTCACTAAAAGAATCACAGGCCTAAAGCAGATGCCCTATGCTGACCATCTAAAAAAACTCCACCTATACTCTGTCGCATATCATCTACACAGAGGCGATCTCTGCTTAACATACAAGGCCATGTCAAATCCAGAGCTGTTGGACATGCTACACTTAAAGAAATCCCAATCCCTCAGAGAGACACGCTCCAGGGATCTAAACCTTGTCATCGCAATGAAGAAAACATGCTGGAGGGGTAGATTCCTGACCCAGAGACTCCCCAGACCCTGGAATAGACTGCCCATACATGTCAAGCAGAGCGCCTCTTTGGCCCTCTTCAAAAGGAACCTTGATGATTGGATGGGAGATAGGAAATTCACCCTGGGGATCACGTCAGTCACCCTGCTAGACAGGAGTCCAGGGAAGTAAATACTGTGGGAAGAAATAGCCAGGGAATTGTTATGGCTAGGCTTGTATAGGCCCTAGGGCCAATAGACTAGTACCAACCTATGAACCTATTTGAGACTGCTTATAACTGCTGCAAATAATGCGGTAAATACCATAAGCTCTACCATTAACACCTTATATAATGAACTATTGAATCAATTTGGTGCTGCCATGGTGGACAGACACATGCCTGAGGTGTTTGATTCAGTAGCTGCTTATGAAAGGAAACTTTTGAAAACAAAACTGAGCAAACTGGAGGGAGACAGGACTGATTTTCATCTTGGCCATGTTTTTAGCTGGCCGAGAACAAAAGAGACTGTGAACAATACAGTACAAGGCAGGGAGAATGGTGTCTTGTTTAATTCTCTCCTTCCCTTTAGCAGCTAATCAGAATGTCGTTTCTTGAGTGAGCAAGGCATCTGTGCATGATGTTGCATACACACAAAACACTGCAGTGAAGGAACCAGGGGCTAGGAGAAAGACAGTGCAAGTTGTAGCATAAGTCCATAATGCAGCTGAAGGAGCAACAGAATTTAATTCTACTGAAAAGCAAGGCATGGTCCATTCTGCCAACAGTGATTTTTTAGAGAACAGAGGTGTGCAGCCTTTGAATTTCCCACTACCTACAAGAGAACAAAAGCTACCTCCCTTGAAACAACAGAGCAGAGGTCGCAGCAGGAGCGGGAACAAGAGGAAGCACAATGGGTTGAACAAGAGCCCATACAAAATAAAGAAGACTTTTTTCAACCAAAAAAAGACTTGATATGGAATTTATCCAGTCATATTCTGTCTCAAGATGAGATTAATTTGTTACAAAAAGAATTGTCTTTCATACCCACTGGTAGGTCTGACTTTACAGATGTTATATTTGATATGAAGATGTTTACATGTAATTTGATGTTAAAAATGCAGTTTAATGGCACAGAGACTACACAAATGCAAGGTAGTCATGTTTGTAAAAAAACTAGCACATTTATATCTGCAGTTAACCCATTAGTTAATGCTTTTGAAAAAAATGTGCATAGAGGATGTACTTAATGTAATTAAATGATTTTAATAGGCATAAACATTACAAGGGGCAAAAGTCTTATAATTTAACAAAATCAGAGCATGAAGCTATACTGGATTTACAGAAAAATGACACAATAGCAATCAGGCCTGCCGATAAGGGAGGGCCTATAGTCATTATGGATAAAAATAAATATGATTCCACTATGTCTTACGTGCTGAAGGAAAATGTTTTTTTATGCAAAACTGCCCCCTGTTAGAGTTAAGCTGTTTATAGATAAAGTGCATAAGCAATTAAAAGTTAAGTTTTTAAATGGCATGATAGATAACAGTCTGTTATATTATTTTATGGTTACCTCACCCACTACACCCATTATTCAAGGTTTGCCTAAATTACACAAGAGCACCACTGACCCACCCATAAGGCCTGTAGTGTCTGGTAGAAACTGGTGTACTGAACCAGCATCCATTTTTATTGAAAAATGTTTGAGACCACTTTTAAATAGTAGAGAGCATGTGTTAAGAGACACACTATTAGTTTTTGACAGATTTATACATGTTCAATAATTACCACTCTATTGAAGGTGTTCTCATGGCAACACTTGATGTGGTCTCCCTTTTTACTGCTATACCCAATATGATTGGGTTGGAAAGTTTAACCAGGTTTATGGAAATGTATTCTGATTTCTCTGAAAGTAAAATTATACTAGTGAGGAATTTACTGAACATTGTCTTAGAAATTAATGTTTTTCTGTTTGCTGATGATTTATACTGGCAACATAATGGCATAGCTATGGGCACATCCTGTGCCAATAGCTACACCAACGCTGTCATGGTTGTATGGGAACATGAGTTTTTATTGAGTGGCCATTTCAGAACAAAGTTTTGTTCTTTCATAGATTTGTAGATGACCTTTTTATTTTATGGACAGGTACAGAAGAGGAGTTCTTGGAATATCTTATGTACTTGAATGCAACCACCACTTTTCTAAGGTTTACATCTGTTGTCTCACATGAGAGAATAAACTTTTTGGATGTTCATGTAAATATTGAAAAAGAAAGCATATATACATGCTTGTACAGAAAGAAATGTTATGTTAGCCATCTTTTAAGCAGAGGAAGTATGCACCCTACCTATGTGTTTGATAATGTCATTAGGAATCAGGTTTTTAGAGCATCTAGGTTGAACGTTAGGGATGCAGATTTCCATCAACAATTGAACAGCAAGTGGAATGATTTACTGGCCAGAGATTATGGGGAGAGAGATGTACAGAAGCAAATACAAGAAGTAGTTAGTTTGCGATATACTAAGGCTAGACCTTATTATTCTGATAGATGGTCTAATAAAAAAGAGACCAGTGGTGATAAGCCTAAGTTAAAGGTGCCATTAAGCTTCTCTAGTGATGTCCGGTCTTATATGAACATTATATGTAAACACTGGGGGATATTGACCACTGACAAGGCGGTCACAAAATGGATAGAGAATGAACCTAAATTTTTGTTCAGAAATCAAAAGTCTTTGAAGAGACGCTTATGTGCACCCAGAGACGAGAAAACACCTATGGGTGGTATGGGGACTAAGCCCTGTGGCCAATGTTCATACTGTGGGTATAAAGATATAAGCAATGAATTTTTACATCCAGATCAGGACCGGCTATATAAATTTAAAGTACAAGCTACATGTGATACACAGCACATAGTGTATCTCGCTTACTGTGTAATATGCAAGAAATTTTATATTGGGAATACAGACCGTACCCTCAAGGAGAGGATTAGAGAACACATTTATCACATAGGCAAACAAAGCAGAAGTAATGCCCTGGACAAACATGATGTGAATACTAACAACCAACATAAATTTAAGATGTTAAGTTGTCAATCTCGCCTTCATTCTTGCTGGATGGGTTCGGAGCCGATCCTCGGCTCCGACTCGGCCAATACTAAAAGCTCGAGAGCTAATTCCACCGGCTCGAGGCTCCCCTATATCCCACAATGCTATGCGGTAACTACCCAGATCTCGTTTGCCGCTATAGCTACGAGGTGCTCTTCTTACCGGCTCAGGCACGTAAGTGAATTTTTACCTTTGAGGTAGTACTAATTCCCCTTTCTTTTCTTAGTTATATATATTGTTATTGTTTGTGTTAGTTTTTAGTTCTATCGACCCTTCTTTTTCGATTCCCACCCCTCTTGTTGTTGTTGTTCTAGGCCTTCGGCCTTTCCCTCACACCAGTCCCTTTTTTCAGTTAGTGTTGTAGGGGCTTGTGTGCTTGTGTTTTTGGCTACTTTTCTTTAATTTAAGTGTAGAGTGTCTGTGTGTGTGTTTGAGACAGCCCCTCTTCCTTAATGTCTAAGGATAAGGTCTCAGGCTTCAAGAAGTGTGACTCGTGCTGTCAGAAGATGTCTCTGACAGACGGTCACACTTCTTGTGTGTACTGCCTGGGACCTGTGCACCTGCAGGACTCTTGTGCTGTCTGCCATGGTTTCAGCCCTCGAGTCCCACAGGAGCGCAAAAACAAGCTCATCTTAAGGGGCTTGTTAAAGCCTGAAGGCCCCCTGACTCAGTCTGGGTCGGGGAAGCCTTCGAAAACTTCAAAACAGTCGACTCCTGCTCTTGAGTCGACTGTGGAGAAGTCGAAGCAGGCTTCGTCATCGGCTCCGGCCGGAGCCGATGTTCTTAGGCCTCAAACCGTTACCTCGGCTCCAGCTGGAGCCGAGGCTGATAAGTCTTCATCGGCTCAGATACCATCATCGGAGCCACTGTCTAAAAAGAGGTCCAGATCCCCCTCAAGCGGGTCTCTTCTTAAACCTCTTACCGTTATTGCTCGGCTGGAGCCGAAGCTAGTAAGTCCCCATCGGCTCCGATACCATTATCGGAGCCATTTTACAGAAAGAGGTCCAGGTCCCCCTCCATCGGATCTGTGCACTTGGCGCCAGGTTCCCCTCTCCTTTCGGAGCGGAGTCACAAAACCCATTCCTCTCAGTCTTCCAGGTTGTCAGACCATGATTTGCAGAGTGTGGTGAGTAGACTTCTTAAGTCCGAGGCACTGGCCCAAATGCTCCATAGCCCGACTCATCAGTCATTGGCTATTCCCGTCCCAGATTACATTCCTCCTCCGACTCCTTCGAGTTCGGAGCCAAGGCTTGTTGGAGCCATGACTGTCGGTGCGTCGGATCCGATACCTTCCATTTCGGCTCCGTCGTCTGCTCCGATCTCCTCTTTGGAGGGATCTCGGTGCCGGACTTCCCTCGTCGGCTCTGAGGGGGCGAGTGGCATCAGACCCTTGTCCGACCCCGCTCTCCCTCTCGGGGCTTCGGCGCTGGTGAGTTCGGCTCCGGAGCCGTCTCTGTCGGTGCCGGGAGGGGTCCTTGTCTCTTCAGAGCGAGGGCCTCGGGCCTTGCCTGACAGAGATGCCTTCGAGGTCATGCGGAGCGTGCTAGAACCAGGTTCTGCCCCTCAGTCGGCTCCCTCAGCCCCTCCATCTACAGTGCCTGCGGTGATTTCTACTCACCCCCTTGTCTCACACCGCAGAGAACCAACTCCTCAAGATTCCCCATTGGGAATTTCCTCCTCTTCCGAGGTCTCTCCTGACCCTGCAGGAGATCCCCCTAGGAAGAGGCAGTGCAAGAGGAAGCACATTGACTCCCTGAGTCTATCACCTCTGACACTGACTTAGAGGAATCGAAGGGTCCCCTCGTTCCCCTCTGAGGATGTCTCCTTTGGACATCCTTGAAATCCTCAAACAGAGGGGGAATTGGCCAGCCCTTAACCCTTCGGAGGATGAGTCAGTGTATCTTGAGGCGTTTGGTTCTCGCCCTTCTACCTCCTGGATGTCCCCTCCCTTTGACCCCCTTATGGAAGTGGTGGCAAGGAAGGCTTGGACGGCTCCTGACTCAGTGGAACCCACCCCGAGGAGGCCATCCAAATTTATCACTGCCCCCACAGACAAACAGTTTTTATCCAAAGGTGTCCCTGTTGATGCCATGGTGGTGGCTGCGGCCACAAAGAAGGAATTAGCTGATCCTTCGGTTCCTGTCCATCCTCCTAATAAAGAATCTAGGACCATGGACAGGTATGGCAAGTGGATGTTTTCGTCAGCGACCTTTTCAATGCGGTCGCTGAACTACTTACGCCACTTCACCCGTCTCCAAAGAGATTTACTCAAGGATATGGGTGAACTGATGAAGGATCCTACAGCTGAGGGGTTCAGAGATACAATGAACTCCCAGTTGGCAACCCTAAATTCAATCGTGAACTCCTCCATGCGGCTAGTCTCCTACGCAGCAGATGGAGCGAGTAGATCCGCAGGCACAGGAGTTGCCTTACGAAGGCACGCCTGGATGCGGCTATGCAACTTTGCGGACCCTTTCAAGGTGTCCTTCACCAATTCCCCTTTTGATGGATCATCTTTGTTTGGTCCTCAGGTGAAGGATACATTGACCAGGTGCGAGGTGGAAGGTAAGACTCTCTCTGCTGTAGGAGTCCGTTTTTCCACCCCTTCTAGACCCTATCCCAAAGGTCAGAGGGGAGGAAAGATGTGGTTCCGAAAACAATCCCAGGGAGTCTCATCTGACGCACAAGGCCGATTCCCCTTTAGAGGCAGAGGGGGGAATAATAATAGACGCCGCCCCAGAGGCAGAGGAGGCCCGGAAAACCAGGGTAGCAGAGAGGTGTTCGCTGACAAGCCCTTTCAGCACCCCTGAGTGCCTGCCTGGCTGTCCGCCGGAGCCAGTCGGGAAGATTATCGCTGTACCCAGAAGCCTGGCTTTCCCTAACTCAAGACAAATGGGTACAGTCGATCATATCCGAGGGTTACAAAATTCCCTTTATTCATATTCCAACCCAACCAAAAAGATCCCTTCCAGACGTTCCACCCGGTCTAAGGGAAAAAGCAGCATTAGAAGTGTCAAAGCTGCTGTCAAAAAGAGTCATCCAATCAGTCCCAGCAGACCAGCAAGGATCCGGAATCTACTCCAAATTCTTTTAGTACCAAAAACAGGGGACTGGAGACCCATTCTGGATCTCAGCCACTTAAACAAGTTTGTCAAAAACAAAATTCGGATGGTCACGCTACAGTCCATCCTACCCTTCTTGGGTCAGGACAATTGGATGTGCTCGATAGATCTTCAGGATGCGTACTATCACATCAAAATGAACCGACGCTCCAGGAGATATCTCCGCTTCAGGCTGGGAGCCAATCACTACCAATTCAGGGCCCTGCCCTTTGGTCTCACTACAGCCCCCCGGGTGTTCACCAAATGCATGGCAGTGGTCACGGCTCACTTGAGGCGCCAGGGATTCCAGGTGTTTCCATATCTGGACGATTGGCTCCTTACTGCCACCACCAGACATCAGCTTCTCCTATCCAGGGATTTCACCATTCAAACCTGTCAAGCTCTAGGCATTTCAATAAATTTCGAAAAATCTGCCTTGTCGGTCTATTACTTTCATAGGCGCCAAATTAGATACACAGACCCTTTCAGCCACTCTCACAGAGCAGAGGGTTTTAGACATCCGGAACAAAGTATCCCTTCTATCGCAATTGGTCAAAGTCAAAGCCAGACTGGTATTGAAGGTACTAGGACTCATGGCAGCAGCTATTCCCCTTCTCCCCTTAGCTCGCTTTTACATGAGGATCCTCCAATTAATGCTCTTTACCCAATAGTCCTTTCAACGACTCCCAATGTCCCACACCATACTGATAACTCAAGTATGCAAGAATCATCTGTCTTGGTGGGTCACGTCACCTCAACTTCTCCAAGGAAGACCCTTCACTCTCCCCCCTCCAGTTGCCACGTTGACAACAGATGCCGCCCTGATCGGGTGGGGGGGGCATTATCAGGGCAGGACAGTCCAGGGCACGTGGCAACCCTTCGAGTGCCACTTGCACATAAATGTCTTAGAGATGAGAGCAGTGCTTTTAGCGTTGCAAGCCTTTCACGACTCTCTTCCCAAAGGGACTATTGCAATTCAAACGGACAACATGTCCGTGGTGTGGTACATCAACAAACAAGGCGGAACCAGATCATACCCTTTATGTCGAGAAGCACTCAGACTTTGGCAATGGGCGATCTCTTCTCAGCGTTTTCTGATAGCGACGCATATTCCCGGGAAATCCAACGTCATCGCAGACAAGTTGAGCAGAGCAATTCTCATGCCGCACGAGTGGTCTCTAAAGAAATCTATTCTAGAAGAGGTATTTCTAAGATGGGGCCATCCTTGCTGCGATCTTTTTGTTACTCCCCAAAACAGCAAGTGTCAAGACTTCTTCACTCTCTTCCCGTTGCCAGGCCATCCCACCAGAGATGCTCTAGTCCACGATTGGCCCCGGGGACTTCTGTATGCCTTTCCCCCCTTTCCACTGATACCTCAACTAATTCAGAAAGCCATCGCCTTGAGAGTGACTATGATCCTCATTGCCCCTTACTGGTCTCGACAGATATGGTTCCCCTTTCTTCATCGCTACCTTTTGGAGCAGCCTTGGCATCTGGACCCAGTACCAGATCTGATTACCCATCAGTCGGGTCAGCTGCACCAATCTCTGTCTTCCCTAAACCTCACAGCGTGGTTTCTCCAATTCCTACCTTAGCCAGGCTTCCCTTAATATCTCGCTCGGTCCGAGATATCTTGATAGCCTCTCATAAATCCTCTACCCGGAGGATTTATACTAGTAAATGGAAACATTTTTCCCTTTGGGCATCATCGAAAAGCATTGATCCTTTTACTGCAACCTATCCAGTCTATTTTAGACTTTCTAGCAGAACCTTTTCATTTAGGATCTTCTGCATCAACCATTAGAGTTCAGTTGGCTGCCATATCAAATTTTCATGTTGGTGTCTCAGAATCCAGCATCATGGCTCACAAACTCTGTAAAGCCTTCTTAAGAGGTGTATTTCTTCTCAAACCTCCAATCAAAGACCCTCCGCCTCAATGGGATTTAAACTTGGTTCTGGCATCTTTAATACTTCCCCCCTTCGAACCAGCGGCTTCATGTTCTCTGAAATTGCTTTCTTGGAAGACACTTTTTCTGGTAGCTATAACTTCAGCGAAAAGAGTATCAGAACTCCATGCTCTATGCAGTCGCCCTCCTTACTTAGTTATTCACAAAGACAGGGTATCTCTCCGGACTAATCCATCCTTTTTACCAAAAATTTCTTCTCAAATTAACCTAAACCAGGTTATTGATCTCCCCGTTTTTTTCCCTAACTATTCAAATAGGTCAGAGCAAAAGCTGCATTTTTTAGATGTTCATCGCCAACTGAGATATTACTTAGACAGAACTAAACAACTCAGGAAATCTGATCAATTGTTTCTGTCATATGCAGAAGGAAGATTGGGCCTTCCAGTCACTAAAGTATCTCTGTCTAGATGGCTCACATCTACAATTACTTTCATCTATGAGACCAGACATCAAATATTACCCTCAAGACCTAGAGCTCATTCAACTAGGGCATTAGCTACATCCATAGCCTTTCAGGACAGGTTGCCAATAGAATCAATTTGTGCAGCAGCCACCTGGGCTTCTCCTCATACATTCATTTCACATTACAAATTGGACATGGTTTCCAGAAGCCGTGCCAGTTTTGGTTCCACTGTTCTCAAGAGTCTGTTCCGATAGGCCACCCGGGATAAGGTGCTAGGGACGCGGTCCCATCCAGCAAGAATGAAGGCGAGATTGACAACTTAACATTAAGAAGTTATGTACCTACCATAACGTTCCATGTTAGTTGTCTTCTCGCTTCTTCTTGGCCCCTCCCTCCTTCCCCCAAGCCTGGACAGACCGACCGGAATTCTTTTGTGTTTCTTCCTCTGAAAATTGTTACTCCATTCTTGGAGTATAGTATTGCTTGGCGTAGCTACCAAACGAGATCTGAGTAGTTACCGCCTAGCATTGTGGGATATAGGGGAGCCTCGAGCCGGTGGAATTAGCTCTCGAGCTTTTAGTATTGGCAGTGGAGCCGAGGATCGGCTCCGAACCCATCCAGCAAGAAAGAAGGCGAGAAGAAGACAACTAACATGGAACGTTATGGTAGGTACATAACTTCTTATTTATGGCCATTGCTAGGAGTTTTGTGAGTAAAAGGGGGGCATATGTAATAAAACAGAGGAACTGGAAGCTAGATGGATAGTTTTATTCGGAGCTGACATTTGACATGGTCTCAATGAACAAATACCACTGAGACCAAAGCTAAAGGCCAGACCTCTAAGTAGGTAAAGTAGTTGTTTTTAAGAATATGCATTTTAACAATGTTTTTATAGTGCACAAAGTGTATAAGAAATATTATATGATTATAGTTTTATGATTTTCTTTGAATATTTAGTTATTTTGTGGTTACCATATAGCTTTAATATTTTATAGCAATGGAGTGTATACAGACATGTGATGTATTGTTGTCATGTGATGCATTCAGCAATGTTTAAAAGTATGACTAGTTTCAGTTTGTTTTTATGCACCTGAAGAAGCAGATGTGAAAGCGCTTGTGCCTGATTAAAGCTTTATAATCTGGAGCCTATCTTGTGTCCTCCTGTTGTTTTTGGATTAATAGAACAATGATGATTTAGAGGAAAGCAGAATTTAAGAAGATACTGCTGTTTTGGTGGGTCTTGATGCAGAGAAAAAGCATTCAACAGAGTAAGCTGAGATTTTATGAGAAGGGCAATGGAAGCAATTGAATTCCCTGATATAGATAATAAGGTTAATTAGAAGGATACATGAGGGATCAGAGGCAAAAATCAAAATGGGAAGGCTCTTCTCTAAGTTGTGTGTGAACAATGGAGTCAAGCAGGGATACCCTCTTCCCCCTTTGTTATTTGTGTTATATTTAGAATGATGGGCAAAGAAAATAAGGGACTCAGAAATTCAAGAATGTAATTGGTATGTTAATCAAGAAAAGTTGGATTTATTTGCAGACAACATTATGTTGAACCTGATAAAACCAGAAAAGGATATCTCAGTGTTTTGGAACATTCTGAGTCAGTTCCAGGATTTTTTCAGGATATAAAATTAATGGAGATAAAACAAAAGCTATAGCTATAAACTATGTACTCACACATGGATTGATTCAGCAATACCAATATTTATGGGGACAAGATAAAATGATGTACTTAGGAGTATGGGTTTAAAAGGATTCTGTTATGGCAGCTAAGGAAATGTGGGAAGAGACTAAACAAAGATAATAAAAAAACAGAAACTGGAAGCTCTTGCACATGGATATGGTTAGCAAAATACAAACAGTAAAAATGGATAGCAAGATGCAAGCAGTAAAAATGCTTTGGTCCCTTTAGTATACACACGTCAGGCATATTTTTATCAACCACTTATGGATAGCAATTAATAAAGAGCTGAATGATTTTATCTGGGAGGGGAAGAGGACAAGGTTCAAGTGGAATAAGTTGATCCCTCCAATTTAATAAGATGGTTTAGGATTACCTGATTTGAAGGGATAATTCAGAACTACATGGTTAAGGCTGTTATACATAGTACAAGCAGAAAGTTATAATTCAAAGTAGAAGGATATGATGATGAAGCAAGGGGGGAATTCAATAAATAAGGAGAGAGTGAGGTTTTGGATGCAGATGCTTAATGAGAATAATAATAGTAATACAGAATATTACATTCATAAAGTAGCAGAAAGTATTCAAAATGTTGTAACAAAACACCAGAAGAAACTTGCACTTTTACAGAAAATACAGTGTAGAAAAAATGCAAAATCAAATACAGATAGAACATAAGAAGAGTCAGAGAAATTATTATCTTTATTTGTGGCACTCAGTGTTTGATTAAAATGAAAGGCAACTAATTTGTAAAGATATAATGTTTTGCATCTGGACTCTAAGCAGCATGAACACCTTCCTTTTGTTCAGACTTCAGGCTACACTTTATCTGAGGTATGATGTTGGTAAGCTGTGACTGACAAGGCAAATTTAAATGCTAATGTTTAAGAACCATTGATGTTCTTCGTCTTCCATTGCTGCAGTCCTTACTATTGGGTATAGTCCGCATCCAGTCGGCCCGAATACCACAGTATAAGGCTGACGTCGGTCAGGGCGCATTAGACTGACGTCAGTACGTCAGGGTACTAATGCGCATGACCGGCGTCATATCCTCAGTCTTTTTTGCCGCGTGGTCCGATGCAGAAGCAGTTTTGCGAGTGCAGGTTGGCGTTCTGAAATATTTCCGAAACCGGAGTTTCAGACCGAATCAGAGTTGGCTAAGTACCCCGTTGGGGAACATTTTGGTTTTTTCTTGCCTCAGTATTTAACCGGATGTCAGAAAAAGTGAATAACTGTATTTCTTGTGGGAAACAAATTCCTCATAGGGATTACCATACATTGTGTATACCTTGTTTAGGGCCTGAGCACGACGTTGTTGGTTGCCGCTCTTGTGCTAGGTTTAACAAACGCACTATTAAGAGGAGGTTAGACTGTGCCAGATTAGTGTTTGGGAAGCGTTGCAATTATAAAATGCCGACGGATGCTCCGCGCCCGCTTGCCCAAGAAGCGCAAGGACAAAACAGCGAAGCCTAGGGTTGATGAACCGGCAGTCCCGGACGTCGGTTCTTTAGGTGGCTCAGTGGAGCCAGAGGTTTTGCCAGGAGTTTCTATGGAGTCTCAGGCAGAAACTTTACTGTTACAGGATGTACCCTCTCAGGAGGCAGGCCAGGCTGAGGGGCTTCTCAGGTAACTATTCTTCCCTCTCTTCCCAAAGTAGTTAGAGCCTCTCCTTCTGTTGCCAAAACTTCTTTTAGAGGTAGGCCAACTTCAGCTTCAGTAGGGGCTTCTCCTAGCCTTTCGGGTTCTGTACCTAAGAAACATATGCTTAAAATGGCAGAAGATTTGATTACTATGATTAGAGGTTCTATGGGCCCTCCTGATAAGAGGCCTAGGGTGGAACCAGAGTTTGACAGTTTTGAACAGGGTTCAGGGGCTTCTGAGTCTTCTGCGGAAGATTTGCAGGAGTATCCTCATTATTCTGATTCTGATGTGGATGATGCCACTCCTTGGCTTCTCCTCCTGAGGATTTTTCATTTTCAGAGACTCTGCATTCCATGAGGGAGCACTTTAAATGGGAAGGCCAGGATTACTCTGATTCCAGGAAGAGGCTTAGGGAATTCTTGTTTTACCCCAGCATAGGCCCTTAGCTATACCTCCTGTGTTGAATGTGGTGGAAGATGTTTTGCAGAGGCTTCCTGAACCCTGATTCTTTGCCTCCTGCTCCTGTTAAACCTGATAGGTACTATAGGGTGCCCGAAGCTCATAAGTATTTGTTTAAGAGTCCTAGGGCGGACCCAGAAACTGTTTCTCAGGGGCCTAAAGGTGTTAAGGCCTCTGTGGTTAAAAATCCTATTCCCACTGACAAAGAGGCAAGGGCGTTAGATAGGTGGGGTAAGAAAGTGTATACTTCTTCCACTCTAGCCATGAGAGCGTTGAATTGTCAGTTTCACATGCTGAAATATCAAAATTATCTCCTTTCACAATTGAAATCTAAGATGGATGCTTTGGCGGAAGGTATTGATTGTAAAGACTTGCTGGATTTAGTTTATGTGTCTGAACAAGTGGGCAAGCATTCTTTGCAATGTGGTTTTGATGCTGTGCAGGCCTCCTCGAGGGTGGCTGCCACTAGTTCTGTTCTTCGCAGGCATGCCTGGTTGAGGGATCAGAATTTGGCTGAGCATGTTAAGACAAGGATTTTGGATGCTCCTTTACAGTCTGATGTGTTGTTTGGTTCACCTGTGGAAGCAGTTTTAAAGAAAATGGAGGACAAAGCTAAGTCTATGCAAACTGTTAAAGATTTTTGCAGGTACAGCCACCGAAGTTTAGTAGAAATTGGCCTGCTAAGGGGTGGACATATCCTGCTTATGATTCCCAGTCTAGGGGTAGGTCTAGACGTGGTAGGGGCAGGGCTCAAGGTTCTTTTCGGCCTAGAACAGGGAGTTCACCTGCTCAGACTTCTGGTGAGGGCAGGGGTCAGTCCTTTCGTAAACAGACCCAATGACCTGCCTTTTCAGCTGCCAGTAGATTCTCGTCTGGCAGCTCCTTTGGAAGGACGACTGTCTCTTTTCAAAGAAAATTGGGATTTAATTACTCAAGACAGATGGGTCTTGGACATCATTCACCACGGTTACAGATTTTATTTCCATACAATGCCCCCTTTCAAAGGCATGCCAGACATTCCTCCTCCACAAAGAAAAGAGGCTCACAAGCAAGTTTCTCAGTTACTCCAAATGGGGGCCATTCAGCCAGTCCCCGTATCAGAAAGGGGCCTAGGATTTTATTCTCGCATGTTCCTAGTACCAAAGAAGGGGAACACGTGGAGACTGCTTTTGGATTTATCTCTCCTCAACACTTCTCTGGACATTCCCAAGTTCAAGATGTTGACGTTACCACAGCTTTTACCCCTGCTGGGCAAAGATCACTGGATGGTAACTTTAGATCTCAAGGAAGCTTACCTTCATGTGCCTATCAGGCTAAGTTACAGGAAGTATCTGCGGTTTCGAGCTGGAGATTCTCATTATCAGTTCTCTGCATTGCCCTTTGGCTTATCTACTGCGCCCAGAGTATTCACAAAGGTTCTGGCTCCAGTGATAGCTTCCTTCAGGCTACAAGGACTTCAAATCTATCCTTATTTAGGCGACTGCCTGATTCTGGCTCAAGAAAAGGAAGACCTTCTACAGCATCTGGAATATCTTATAGCAGTGCTAAGATGCCTAGGGTATTCTGTGAACGAAATAAAGTCCAGTCTAGTACCCTCTCAAGACATGTGCTTTCTGGGTGTGAGACTGAATACAGCAGCCCAGATGGCCTTTTTAACCCCGGACAAACAAAAGAGTCTATCACTTTACTTCCATCAACTATCTCATCAGTCCGTGCTGGCTGCAGAGACAGTCCTTCAAGCATTAGGGTTCATGGCATCTTGTATTCTGGTACTTCCCAATGCCAAACTGCATATGAGGAAGTTACAATGGTATCTCAAAAATGTATGGACACAGCACTGCCAGGATTTAGACACTGTCATTCAAATAATACCTTGCCTTCAAAGAGAATTTTTGTGGTGGGCTCAGGAATGTCACCTAAACAAGGGACTCTCTGTGACCCGGCCAGAGGCGAGTCAGATTTTACCGACAGATGCCTCGGACATTGCTTGGGGAGCTCATCTAAATGGAAAGTGGATACAAGACAAGTGGCCTGCCAGACTACAGCATCTACATATCAACATGAAGGAGATGTTAGCAGTCCAGTTCGCATTACTGGCTTTCAAGGAGTTACTTCTTCCAGGGCAGGTGTTGATTCTAACAGACAACACAACTGTCATGTGGTACTTCAACAAACAAGGGGAACACATTCTTATCCTCTATGCAGGCAAGCAATGATTTTATGGGAGACTGCGCTACTCTTGCACCTAACTCTTCAGGCAAGGTTTCTGCCAGGAGCACAGAACTCCTTAGCAGATGTGTTAAGCAGACAAATCATGGATCCCCACAAGTGGAAACTGGATCTTCATGTATTTCAGAAATTGACAGTGTCATGGGGAACTCCAGACATAGATCTGTGCGCTTCTCCACTAAACCACCAGCTGCCACAGTTTTGCACAAAGGGGTTTCATCACACAGCTTGGAAAGTGGATGCTCTGTCTTTCAGTTGGACAAACCTTCATGTGTATGCCTTTCCACCTCTGCCTCTTCTTCCAAAGGTACTGTTAAAGGTCTGACAGGACAGGCCAAGGATGATTTTGATAGCTCCAGATTGGCCTCGGCAACACTGGTACCCTCTACTACGGAGTCTGGTAAAGAAGCCTCCATGGCCTTAACCTTTGATTCCACATCTGTTATCCCAGCAGGACGGTCATCTGCTCAATGTCAAGCTTCACTCTCTTCCTCTGACAGCCTGGCATATTCTGTGTTGAAACACAGCAGGTCTCAACTTCCTCAACAAGTTTTAAATGTGATTATGGAAGCTAGAAGACCTAGTACAAGGAAAGTGTACGCAGCAAAATGGAAGAGATTTTTATTTTGGAGTAAAGCAAAGAATTTGGAGATTTCTGAGCCTAATTTGAGTATGGCTCTTCAATATCTTACTGAGTTACTGGACAAGGGTCTGTCCTTCTCTTCCATTAAGATTCATGCTGCAGCAATCTCAGCTCACTATGATTGTGACCCACCATTGTTTTCGCATCCTTTGTTCAAGCAGTTTCTTAGAGGGGCAAAAAAATATAAGACCCCCACGTAGAGCTCCTACTCCTGCTTGGGATCTCAATTTTGTGTTGGAAAAACTTACTCTACAACCTTTTGAGCCTGCGGCTACTGCTGAATTGAAATATTTGTCATGGAAGACTGCTTTTTTGTTGGCTATTACTTCTGCAAGAAGGGTGTCTGAGTTGCAGGCCCTTATGGCAGTCGAGCCCTTTTTGATTTTCCATAAGGATAGGGTATCATTACGTACTAATCCTTCCTTTATGCCTAAGGTGGTTTCTAGTGTGGCTTTAAACCAAACTATTCATTTGCCTACTTTTTATGCAGACCCCAAAATAAAGGGGAAAAGATTTTGCATACTTTAGATGTCCACAGGCAATTGCGTTATTACTTAAGCAGGACTAAGGATTTTAGGCAGTCTCAGCAGTTGTTTGTTTCTTTTGCTTTGAGTTCGCAGGGCAAGCCTGTATCAAAACAAACTATTTCTAGGTGGATTGGCTTTTGCATTGCATTTTGTTATTCCCATCATGGCAAGGAGGTTCCAGCTGGGATTAGGCCTCATTCCACTCGGGCTACTGCCACTTCAACAGCATTTCTACGGGGGGTGGCAACTAAGGATATTTTGGAAGCAGCTACTTGGAGTTCAGTGCATACTTTCTCTAAGCATTATCACCTTCCTATCTACTCTAAGTCTAGGGCTGGTTTTGCCACAGCTGTTTTGCAAGGCATGTTGTCAGCTCCTGCTTCTTTATGATTTGCCAGCCTCCCTTACCTCTGCTTTGGGATTCTACCCAATAGTAAGGACTGCAGCAATGGAAGACGAAGAACATAGTACAGTTTTGTACCTACCATAAATGTAGATGTTCGAGGATTCCATTGCTGCAGTCCAATTTACCTCCCTCCTTCCCCTCTGTGTTTAGGGGTGGTTGTGTAGGTGAGTTTACCTGCTTATATTTTTATATATATTGTTCATGTTTTGGTGCAGGTATTTTGGGCCTTGTCTTTTTAGGGTCTTCTGACATCTGGGGCAAGAAAAGACTGAGGATATGACGCCGGTCATGCGCATTAGTACCCTGACGTACTGACGTCAGTCTAATGCGCCCTGACCGACGTCAGCCTTATACTCTGGTATTCGGGCCGACTGGATGCGGACTATACCCAATAGTAAGGACTGCAGCAATGGAATCCTCGAACATCTACATTTATGGTAGGTACAAAACTGTACTTTTTCTTAATGGCCCTGTATTGGAAATAAGTGATCTAACCTAATTACTCTGCCACATATGCAGGAAAGAAAGGCAAACATAAATGAAAACAAATGGAATAATTATTAAATGATGCTTTTTCTGTAGGTGATGTGTGTTGTTCAATTCTACTAGATGTTAGTCTGAGATTTGTCATAGCTAGACGTGCCTGTACTAAATAGTAGTTCAGCTAATCATTACTTCTAAACAAAGTCCCAGTGCTTATCTAACCGTACTCCCTATACCTCTCAACCTTTTAGAGCAGGAAATCTGGACAAAGCCATAAGTAAAAGTGGGACAAAGGCCGAAAAATAGGGACAGTTTTTAAATATCATTCTTACAAACTTAGAAAGTTGATAGAATAACAGGTTTTACATTAGCATGGATTTCTGAAGGGTATGAGGTCTGAAACTCAAATGTCTATCTTTATTTTCTGACTTCAGTCTATAATGAGCCACTAATTTCCAGAAAACCTGAATATTATGAAAAATGGACCAAAACTGTTAGGAAAAAATCTGGACAGTCTGTGAAAAACTGTACAGTTGAAAGGTGCACTCTCAACTGTACAGATTTTCTCAGAATTTTCAGATTTTTGCCTCGTATTTTTGGTCCATTTTTCATAAAATTGTGTTTTTCTGGCAAATTAGTGGCAAATCATTAAAGATTTAAGTTAGAAAATAATGACAGAGATTTGAGTTTCAGACGTTATACCCTTCAGAAAATTCATGCCAATGCAAAACTATAGGGAAGGACAATAAATCATTTTTTAGAAATAAAAACTTGACATTTGGGTAGAGTTATCCTTTAAGAATATATTAGAAAAGAAGTAGCAAAGGCAAATGGTTTTCAGAAAGAGCAATAAAAAGCTGGAATAATTTACCAACTAATATAAGAAATCATAACAATACAAAGCTATTTAAGAAAAAATATGAACATATGTTATGGCGGGTGAGTATTCTGAGTCTTGATAGGCACTGTATTACGCATTTCTAAGTGGTTGATGTATGTATTCTTCTCCATGATCTAGGGACTGTGGTTCATCGTCTGCAGCTCCAAAGTATATCTGGCATAGTATTGCCTGAGACACACAACAATCACACCATCATATGTGGCCTTCTTGCTTGCATGGTATGTGTTTATACTGTTCTGTGTAACCCATCTGCATTTGTACTTAGTGACTAGATGACCTACTAGGAAGTCCCTTCACATGAACTGGTGGCACAGGTTGGATGTGTGCCATATATGTGTATCATAAGGACTGCCAGGGTGGTAAACAGACATTATATATAATGCCCTGAGTATTAAACATAAGCAGGCAGTTGAAGGCATAAAGGTCCTTCTTTTTGATGTATTTCAGTGTCTGCAGATCAGTTAGGAGTTTTGATGGCACTGTGTAATTAGTCTGTGGCTCCCAGGACTTTAGGAAAATAGACTGTTATGTAAAGTGCAGACATGGTGGTTTTCTCCTCTGCAGTCCTGTGGAATTAGATATGCTCCTTTGCATGCTGCAGTATGAAGTCAAGGAACTAGTATACTACATGTAAGGCTGACGCCTGTGATATATATATATATATATATATATATATATATATATATATATATATATATATATATTGCTGGTTACTGAAAGATCCCTGTAAATAAGATGGTTAACTCTACAGGTACAGTATTATCCATTTGGACGAGCATTCCACTCATCCACATTGATTCTGCTTGTGGATGACACAGCCTGACAAGCTCTTGTATGATCTCCTTGTCCACCAGCTATCTCTCCACTGTCTGCTGGATTGTTAGGTGATGGTATGTAAGGTGCTGACAGTACCTTTTGCAGTGATACAGATGGACACAGTGCACATCACGTCACTGGCTCCAGTAGTGGCCTCTACCACTTGTTATTCAGCAATAGCCACAGTTACATCTGACATATTCATAGAGTTTCCTTGGTCTACAAAATAGGTGCCCCCACAGCACAGTGCGCCAGCTTTATACATTTCTGAATTGCTCCACCGTGCTTGATGTCATTGTTTGCATAATCTATGTGCCTCATTTGAATAGGATTCCTTATGTCCATGTCATTATGCAAAACTGAAATGTAAGCCAATGCACAGAAGATTAATAACAGATTATTTGGAAGCAAAACAGTCAATATATAATACTAATTAGAGTGATGTGTTAAGAGGAAAACTGCATAAGACGTTTGGTAAGTTTTGAAAGAGAAATTGTTTGAATACAAAAAAAAAAAAAATTGTTTAACATCAAGATCTAGGCACAGAACGTTAGGAGGATGTATTTCCATAAGAAGAAGATACTTGATTAAGGTGAGAGAAAACACGTGTAAGAAATGAAAACTGAAATAAACAAGCTGGACAGACAAATTAAACATAATGTGAGACAAGATAAAAAAATTGAAACTCTATATAAAGGTATTGAGCATAATAGGAAAACATTCTGTAGATACATAAAATGTCTGTAGATTCTAAAATTTATTCTCAGACACAGCACATTTTGGATGTATTTACAAACCCGTATGCAAAACAATTTGACTCCAGAAAGGGGGTGATAAATTGTCCTATTGACGTCCAGGTAACCTCAGATACTGAAATCAAATTAGATTACTGTATATTGAAAAAGAACTACCCTAACTGGATCCAAACAAAGCACAAAGAAAAGACAGAATTAATAATAATGACCTGAGAACACTTCGACATAAACTTACAGTACCATTATATGTGTTATTTACTAAGTTGTATAAATATGGGAAGATTCCTCATGCTTGGAGACATGCACTTGTTAAACCTGTCTTTAATGGCAAGTGAAGTAGGACAAACCAAGATTAATACAGACCCATAGTTTACTTTCATGTTTTGGAACAATAATAGAGAAGGTTATATTGAATAAATTATCTCTCTATGCTCTCCCTAAGCATTTCAATCATATACTCTAATAAGTGTATGAATTCTTGATGGGACTTAGCCCATAACTGCGTGTATTATTGTCTGAAACTGAAGCTGCATGATTTTGATGTTGTCTACTATGTTTTATCTAAGTTTGTAACCCTACTGAAAACTGCATATTATACTTATCTCTAAATGTTTCTATTGTTCCTAATGTATTTGTACTCTGCTTTCTGGAGCTTTTCTCCCCAGGCCTCCGCTGAAAATGGACATGTATCCAGTCGGGCTTTCCTGGTAAATAAATTTAAAATAAAATAAAATAAAAAAATAGATAATTATTATTATCATAATTTGAAAGGCTGGGACTCGAAAAATATATCAGCATGTGTATGTTGAAAATAGATTTATTACTACTTGTAACATTATGTTCTATAGCAATATAATAACAGCTATGAATAAAAAATATGATGTGATATAATTTATGTAGCTTTAACTTTAACATTTGATAGGGTCATACACAAAACACTGATCAATAGATTAGAACAACTAGGTATTGGTGTACTCTTGATAAGGTGGATAGCAGCGTGGCTTACAAATAGGACAAGGCAAGTATCATACATTAATTGGACTGGTGAAATTCGAGGTTACAATCAAGATGTCCCACAGGGCTCTGTCCTAGGCCCATACTTGTTTAGATTATTTCTTTCAGATATATCTTTTTCATCTGAGGTATTTTATAGTCTTTATACAGATGACTTGAAAATGGGTAAACTGATTACATGTGTTACAGACAGGGCATGTCTGCAAAAGAACTTTACTAAATTGACCATTTGGGTACAGGAAAATAATATGCTGATAAATACATCAAAATATGAGAGTTGGGAGACAAATTGAAAGGTGCATACTTAATACAACACAAAGTGATTGAAAAGGTAGATTTGTTTAAGGACCTGGGTATACAGGTAGATCCAGCTTTGAGTTTTTCTAATCATAACAACCGATTGGTTAAGGATAGATGTTAAGTTGTCTATCTCGCCTTCATTCTTGCTGGATGGGTTCGGAGCCGACCTCGGCTCCGACTCGGCCACTCTAAAAGCTCGAGAGTTGGTTCCACCGGCTCGAGGCTCCCCTTATATCCCACAATGCTAGGTGAGAGTTACCCCAGATCTCGTTTGCCGCTACAGCGATCGAGGTGTTGGTTTTCTACCGGCTTCTTGGTAAGTAAACTTTTCAGTAAGTTAGGATACTTAAACCCCTTTATTTTTGATTTTAACTACTTTTTCCCTTAGTTTAGTGGATTTCTAACCATTTTTTTCATAAAATCCCGTTTCTTTCCACAAGAACTTTAAAGTTCTCCCTCGGGCCTTCAGGCCTTTCCCCCATTCCCTAGTGGTGTGTGTGTGTTACTCTTAATTAAAACCCTTTGATAGTTGTTTTATTTTTGAGTTTTAAAAAAAAATAAGATTAAGTGTAATCAGTGTGTCTGACTGAGTGTGTGTGGTTACACTTTCTTGTTTTAGGATGTCTAAAGACACAAAGGTCTCAGGCTTCAAGAAGTGTGATGCGTGCTGTCAGAAAATGTCTCTGACAGACGGTCACACTTCTTGTGTCTACTGCCTGGGGCCTTTGCACCTGCAGGACTCCTGTGCTGTATGCCACGGCTTCAGTCCCAGGGTCCTGCAGGAAAGAAAGAACAAGTTGATCCTAAGGGGTCTACTTAAGCCTGAGGATTCCCTTTCTGTCTCTGGGAAGCCCTCCAAGGCTTCTAGGTCCTCGGCTCCAGCTACTGAGCCGAGACCTAAGGCTGCTAAACCTCGTCTGCATCGGCTCCGGCTGGAGCCGATGAGTCTACAACTTCTATGGTTCCCTCCGCTCCGGCTGGAGCCGAGGTAAAATCCTTGTCGGCTCCGACCAGACCTTCGGAGCCGACATCTAGAAGAGATCTAGGTCACCATCCCTTGGCTCCGTTCATTCGGCTCCAGCATCTCCTCTGCTGTCTGAACGAGCCATAAATCTCACTCCTCTAGATCATCGAAGATGTCGGAAGATGACCTTCAGAGGGTAGTGACTCGATTTCTTAAGTCCAAGGCACTGGCCCAAATGCTTCAGAGCCCGACTCATCAGTCGATGCCTGTCCCTGTCCATCAATATGTTCCTCCTCCGACTCCGTTGAGCTCGGGCCGGGCGTTGAACCGAGACTGTGGTAGCGTCGGAGCCGATACAGATGTCTTCGGCTCCGTCGTCGGCTCCGATTTCTTCTTTGAAGAATCTCGGCGCGGACCTCCCTCGTCGGCTCGAGGGGTGAGTGGCATCGGACCCTTGTCCGACCCGCTCTTCCTCTCGGAGCCGCGCTGGTGAGTTCGGCTCCGACATCGGCCTCAGAGCTATCACTGTCGGTGCCGAGGAGGTTCTCAGCTTCTCGGGCGGGGACCTCTGGCTCTGCCTGACAGGGGTGCGTTCGAGGTCATGCGGAGTGTGTTAGAGCCTGGCTCTACTCCACAGTCGGCTCCGTCGCCCCTCCCTCACGGTGCCTCAGGTCAAGTCGACTCACTCCCTCATCCCGGACCGCAGAGAGCCAGCTCCTCAGGAACCCCTGTGGGATCTCATCCTCTTCCGAGGCCTCTCCTGATTTGGCAGAAGAGCCCCTCGGAAGAGGAAGTGTAAGAGGAAACACATTGACTCACCTGAGTCCATCACATCTGACACAGATTTAGAGGATTCGAGGGTTCCCCGTTCCCCTTCTGAAGATGTCTCTTTGCAGACATTCTAGAAATCCTCAAACAGAGGGAAATTGGCCAGCCCTCAACCCTTCGGAGGATGAATCTGTGTACCTTGAGGCGTTGGCTCTCGTCCTTCCACCTCCTGGGTGTCTCCCCTTGACCCCCTCATGCAGGTGGTAGCTAAAAGGCATGGGCGGCTCCTGATTCAGTGGACCCCACTCCCAGGAGACCCTCAAAATTCATAACGGCACCAGCAGACAAACAGTTCTTGACAAAAGGAGTTTCTGTGGATGCTATGGTGGTGGCTGCTGCCACTAAGAAGGAACTAGCTGATCCTTCAGTACCTGTCCATCCACCTAACAAGGAATCTAGGTCCATGGACAGGTACGGGAAGCGGATGTTCTCGTCAGCGACATTTGCTATGCGTTCGCTGAACTACCTGTGCCATTTTACTCGTCTTCAAAGGGACTTGATTAAAGAAGCGAGTGACATGTTGAAGGACCCTACAGCTGCGGGTTTTCAAGATAAGATGAACACTCAGCTGGCTACCCTTAACTCCATAGCCAACTCCTCCATGCGCCTCCTTTCTTATGCGGCTGATGGAGCGAGCAGGGCCGCAGGGACAGGTGTGGCCTTACATAGGCATGCCTGGATGTGGCTATGCAATTTTGCGGACCCCTTCAAGACGTCTTTCACTAATTCCCCGTTTGATGGATCATCTCTCTTTGGTCCTCAAGTGAAAGAAACCTTGACTAGGTGCGAGACTGATGGCAAAACTCTTTCTGCCGTCGGAGTCCGTTTTTCTACTCCTTCTAGGCCTTACCCCAAAGGCCAGAAAAGTGGGAAAATGTGGTTCCGTAAACAATCTCAAGGGACTTCGCCTGACGCACAGAGTCGGTTCCCCGCCAGAGGCAGAGGCGGGAATAACAATGGTAGACGTCGCCCTCGAGGCAGGGGGGCTCCGCAGAACCAGGGCAATCGAGAAGCTTTCTCTGATAAGCCCTTTCAGCATCCCTGAGGTGTTGCCCGACTGCCCACCTTCGGAGGCAGTCGGGGGAAGATTGTCACTGTACCCAGCAGCCTGGCTATCCCTGACGCAAGACAAATGGGTACAGTCCGTCATTTCCGAAGGCTATTCTATTCCCTTTCTTCACATTCCAAACCAATCAAAAAAATCCCTTCCAGATGTTCCACCCGCTCAAAGGGATCTAGTGGTTTTGGAAATTTCAAAGCTGCTTGCAAAAAGAGCAATTCAGCCAGTTCCAGCAGACCAGCAAGGATCCGGAATCTACTCAAGGTTCTTTTTAGTTCCAAAGAAAACAGGGGACTGGAGACCAATTTTGGATCTCAGTATCTTGAACAGATCAGTCAAGAAAACAAGATTTCGGATGGTCACACTGCAGTCCATCCTTCCCCTATTGGGAAAAGGAAACTGGATGTGCTCTATAGACCTTCAGGATGCGTACTTTCACATAAAATGAACAGGCGCTCCAGAAGATTCCTCCACTTCAGGCTGGGAACCAGTCATTTTCATTTCAGGCCCCTGCCCTTTGGTCTCACCACTGCCCCGGGTGTTTACCAAATGCATGGCAGTGGTAGCTTCTCACCTGAGACGACAAGGATACCAGGTGTTTCCATATTTGGACGACTGGCTCCTCACAGCTCCCACCAAGCATCTCCTTCTGATGGCCAGGGATTACACTTTTCGCATTTGTCAAAAGTTAGGCATTTCAATAAATTGCGAAAAGTCTGTTTTGTCGCCTTGTCGTACTATTACCTTCATAGGCAAATCTAGACACAGTAGACATGTCTGCGAGGCTAACAGATCAGAGAATAACAGACATACACAAACTGGTCTCACTCCTTTTCAACAACAACAGAATCAAAGCCAGGTTAGTTCTGAAAGTGTTGGGAATTATGGCGTGACCATACCTCTGCTTCCATTAGCCAGATTCCACATGCGAATCCTTCAATGGATGCTCTTTACACAATGGTCATACCAGCAACTTCCAATGTCCCACACCATTATGATCACGCAGGCGTGCAGAAATCATCTCATGTGGTGGATGTCTTCCCTCAGCTCTTGTTGGGAAGACCCTTTGTTCCTCCCCTCCGGTTGCTACTCTGACAACGGACGCCTCCCTGATCGGGTGGGGGGCATTATCAGGCAGGACGGTCCAGGGCACATGGCAACCAGGCGAATGCCACTTGCACATAAATGTTCTGGAGATGAGAGCAGTGCTTTTAGCGTTGCAAGCCCTTCAAGACTCTCTTCCCTTGGGAGCGATTGCAATCCAGACAGACAATATGTCTGTAGTGTGGTACATCAACAAACAAGGCGGAACCAGGTCCTACCCCTGTGTCGAGAAGCACTCAGATTGTGGCAATGGGCGATTTCTTCTCAGCGGTTTCTGATAGCAACGCACATCCCCGGGAAGTCCAATCAAATCGCGGACAAGTTGAGCAGAGCTATCCTCATGCCTCACGAGTGGTCTCTGAAAGACTCTGTTGTGAGAGAAATTTTTCTCAAGTGGGGTCAGCCTTGCTGCGATCTTTTGCTACTCCCCAAAACAAAAAGTGCAGAGATTATTTCACTCTATTCCCTTTACCAGGCCAACCCAGCAGAGACGCTCTAGTCCAAGTTTGGCCCGGGGACTTCTGTATGCATTTCCTCCCTTCCCACTAATCTCTCAAGTGATACAGAAAGCTATCGCTCAGAAGGCCTCGTTGATCCTCATTGCTCCTTACTGGCCTCGACAGGTGTGGTTCCCCTTTCTACATCAATTTCTATTGGGCGACCTTGGCATCTGGACCTAGTTCCAGATCTTTTGATCCATCAGTCGGGTCAGTTTCATCGCTCCCTCCCTCTCTGAACCTCACTGCTTGGTTCCTCCAGTTCCAACCTTAGCCAGGCTTCCTCAATTATCTCACTCCGTTCGAGATATTTTGATAGCTTCCCATAAATCTTCCACTCGGAAGATTTATTTGAGTAAGTGGAAACGCTTCACATATTGGGCTCAAGGAAGGGACATAGATCCTTTCACTGCTTCCATCCAAATAGTCCTTGATTTTCTAGCTGAACTCTTCCATGCAGGTTCATCTCCTTCTACTCTTAAAGTTCAACTGGCAGCTATTTCTAACTTTCATGTGGGTATTTCTGAGTCTGCCTTAATGTCCCATAAGCTTTGCAAGGCCTTTTTGAAAGGAGTTTTTCTTCTCAGACCTCCTATAAGAAATCCTCCTCCTCCATGGGACCTAAATTTAGTTCTGAGTTCTTTAATTCTTTCCCCTTTCGAACCTGCAGCCTCCTGTTCTTTAAAATTGCTATCATGGAAAACGCTCTATCTGGTAGCTATTACTTCAGCTAGAAGAGTTTCGGAACTTCATGCACTCAGCTGTCGATCTCCTTACCTGTTGTTCCATAAGGACAGGGTATACTTACGAACCAACCCGTCCTTTTTGCCTAAGGTAGCCTCTACGTCTAATCTAAATCAAAGCATTGACCTCCCTGTGTTTTTTCCAGAATATTCCAATAGGTCTGAAGAAAAATTACACTGGCTAGATGTTCATCGTCAGTTAAGGTACTATTTGGATAGAACAAAACAATTCAGAAAATCTGACCAGCTGTTTGTCTCCTATGCAGAAGGCAGGAAGGGACTTTCAGTTTCAAAGGTATCATTATCTAGATGGCTAACATCTCTGATTTCCCTTGTTTATGAAATTAGACACCAAAGGCTGCCTAACAAACCTAAGGCCCATTCCACCAGAGCTTTGGCTACTTCCATAGCCTTCCAAGACAGACTGCCTATTGACACCATTTGTGCAGTGGCTACTTGGGCTACTCCTCACACTTTCATTTCTCATTATAAGGCCCCCGAGCCGACGGAAAACAGTACTCAAGCCGCTGAATCACTTACAAATGCCTTCTACCAGCACCTGCAGGACTGCATGGATAAGGCAATCCCAAGCAAAACAAAGACTCTTTGTACCAAAGGCAAGCGTCCACTCTGGTGGACCCCAGCCATAAACAAACTCTACAACAAAAGGAGGAAGCTACTACAAGATAGAGCAAAATCCTTAAAAGGTAAGACACCCTTGATCACTATAAGTAAAAAACTAAGAGCTCTCATAAAATCATCCAAAGCAAATTTTGAGAGAAAAATAGCTAAAGACTCAAAAGACAATCATAAGGCCTTCTTTAGCTATGTTAGAAACCTGGGAGGAAACTCCCAGATATGCTCAGAACTAGTTCAAAGTGATGTGAAGATTACTGATCCTACAGACATTGCCAACATACTGGCTGAAAGGTTCAGTGCAAACTTCTCCCCCCCCTCCACCCCAAAAGGAGAGATATCTATACCAAGTGATTGCAGTCCACGGACATCTCCAACGCCCAGGTGAGAACTGCTCTCTCCAAAGCAAAAACACAGCATCCATGGGACCTGATGGTGTCCTCGGCTGTGTGCTCCACGAACTCAACGAGGAATTAAACCCACAGCTAGGACAGCTGTTTAATCATAGTCTTACCTCTGGATACGTACCCAGGGAGTGGCGCACTGGAACTGTGGTCCCACTTCACAAAGGCGGTGCCTCCACCGACCCTGGAAATTACCGCCCATTAGCTTGACAAGCCTTATCTGCAAAGCCATGGAGAGGATCATAATGGACCTCATAAATAAAGACATAGGGAATTTGCAGACTTTGGATCCATCCCAGTTTGGCTTTGTCAAAGGCAGATCATGCCTTCTAAACTTGGTTGACTTTTTGAAACAGTCACCAAAGCCATTGATGAGGGAAAGGCAGTCCATACAGCCTACCTCGATCTGGCGAAGGCCTTTGATACAATACCCACTCGGGTATCATTGAAAAACTCATCAGCTTAAATGTTAACCCATACATCACAAGATGGGTTGCAAACTGGCTGAGTGACAGAACCCACAGGGTCAGAGTTGCTGGCGCCATGTCAGACTCAAAGCCTGTCACAAGTGGTGTACCACAGGGCTCAGTCCTGGGCCCACTCTTGTTTGGCATCTACTTTTCCAGTACAAGCAAACACAGGAGGGTTATGGCTGACAAAGTTTGCAGATGACTGCAAACTGGGCGCCATAGTAGAAAACACATCTGACACAGATATCCTTCAGAAGGGTCTCACAGAAACGGATAACTGGTGCCAGAGCCATGGCCTAAAGTTAAATGCCAAAAATGCATAGTCATACCCTTCGGGAAAAACAAGGTTACCCTAGCTACCAAATAGGTGGCAATCCACTGAGTACAGAAGAAGTTATCAGGGACCTGGGGACTCAGGTTGATAGTAGTCTGTCATTCGACACCCATGTAGCTAAAGTAGTTAGGAAGACCTTCTACATTGCCCACCTTATCATGAAGGGATTCTCATCTAGATCAAGGGAGGTCATAGTCTCCCTATACTCATCACTCATCAGACCAATGATTGAGTACAATGCCCCATTCGGAATGTATCTGACCCGACACTTGCAGCAGCTGGAGAGGCCACAAAGTTCCTCACCAAAAGGATAAAGGGTCTCAAACATCTGTCCTATGCTGCCCGACTGAAAGAACTCCAGCTCTATTCAGTCGCACCGCTTGCTCAGAGGTGACCTTTGCCTAACATACAAGGCCATGTCAAACCCAGATTTGATGAATATGCTTCACCTCAAAAATCTAGATCCGTCAGAGCCACAAGGCGGGAGACTTAAACCTCGACACGGCTATTAATAGGACGTGCTGGAGGGATAGATTCATCACCCAAAGACTCCTATGCTGTGGAATAAAATCCCGGTATATGTGAGGCAGAGCACCTCGCTGGCCTTGTTCAAGAGAAATCTTGACCAATGGATGGGAGATCGCAGATATACCCCAGGGATTACCTCAGTGTCACTGCTCAACAGAGGCACAGCAAAATAATGGGTATAGTTCCCCATACTAAAGGGGTGGCGTAAGCCACAAAACTATGGGCTAGGCTTGTAAATGCCCTCGGGCAGATAGCCTAGTATGAACCTATGAACCTATGAACCTATAAGTTGGATTTAGCTTCTAGGCATAGAGCTAACTTTGGTTCCACTGTTCTCAGGAGTCTGTTCTGTTAGGCCACCCGGGACAAGGTGCTAGGGACGCGGTCCCATCCAGCAAGAATGAAGGCGAGATAGACAACTTAACATATAGAAGTTGTGTTCTTACCATAACGTTCCATGTTAGTTGTCTTCTTCTCGCCTTCTTCTTGCGTCCCACCCTCCTTCCCCCTGGCCTGGACAGACCTAGAGGAGTTGTGATTGTGACCTCTCTTTCTACCACCTCTTTACTTAGGCATATGCTGCTTTGCATATTTCCTGAATCAGGATGTAGGTCACCCTTCTTCTCCCTGGTTTTTAGAGGTGGACTCTGTTTATAGTTATTCTGTTACTATTATAAGCTGGGGTTAGCTTACAAACGAGATCTGAGGTAACTCTCGCCTAGCATTGTGGGATATAAGGGGAGCCTCGAGCTGGTGGAACCAACTCTCGAGCTTTTAGAGTGGCAGTCGGGCAGGTCGGCTCCAAACCCATCCAGCAAGAAGAAGGCGAGAAGAAGACAACTAACATGGAACGTTATGGTAAGAACATAACTTCTATTTATAGAACTATAGGTTGTATAAAAAAGTGTATAGAGTCTAGAAAATCAGAAATAATTAAATCATTGTTAGTTATATTAGGCCCAAACTTGAGTATGAAATAAGAGTATGGAAACCTTATAAGAAAGCAAGCAGGAGTAAACTGGAAAGAGTACAGTGCAAATATACCAAGGGCATCCATGGATGTGAAAATGTAAGTTATTATGAAATTCTACAATATCTGAACTTGTACAGTGTCTCATAGATATTTAAGAGAAGACCTTATTCGGGTATATAGGACATATCTCTGGGAATGTTTGGCATTATCAAAGAAAAGTAGGGAATCATCGGACAGCCTATGTAGGAAATTTTATAGGAATGAGAGGGTACTAACTGGTTTTCTGAGAGAGTAACTGATAAACGGAATAGACTACCAAACTGCATTAAAGCAAACTCTAATTTATGTATTTTTAAGAACAGCCTGGACTCTTATTATGGGAACAACTGATGTTAAGTTGTCCATCTCGCCTTCATTCTTGCTGTGACTCGGCCATCTTCTATAGCTCGAGAACTGTTTACTAGCTCGAGGCTACCCCTTATCCCAGAATGCCCAGTGTCAGCTACCCAGATCTCATTTGCCGCTTCAGCTGCGTGGTTGCTTCGTCACTGGCTCAGGCTTAGTATAGATTTTTCTATTATTATACTTGTTGTTTATTCTTAAAAATTGTCAAGTTTTTGTCAAATTTTTGTCTATATATTACTTTATCCCTTATCGCTTCTTGTATGTTGTAGCTTTGTTGGCCGTTGCTCCATAACTCGCAGGCCTTCTGTCTCCCCTGAACTCGTTTAAATTAGAGAGCCCCCCCCCCCCCTTAGGACAGCCGTTTAAATTAGAGGCTCTCCTTCTGTCCCTTAACTGTAAAAAATAAATAAATAAATAAAAGACTATTTGTTTCTTATTGTTATTTTCTTATTGTTGTTGTGGTTGTTGTTAGTAAAAATGTCTAAAGATACCAAGGTATCTGGCTTCAAAAAGTGTGACTTATGCTGTCAGAAAATGTCTCTGACAGATGGGCACACTAGTTGTGTATATTGTTTGGGCGCTGTTCACCTGCAGGACTCCTGTTCTATATATCACACTTTTAGTCCAAGGGTCCTGCAGGAGCGCAAAAACAAATGAATCCTTCAGGGATTATTGAAGCCTCAGGATTCTCAGGCTAAAAGTACTCAGCCAGCGAAATCCCCTAAGTCTGTCAAGCCGTCTGCTCCACCTTCAGAGCCGACTCCTTTACTTGACCAACCAGGTATGTCGGTACCGGCTGGCACAGACAACACAACTCCTCCATCGGCTCCATCTGCTATGTCGGAGCAGTCTCGGAGCCATAAGAGACTGAGGTCTCTGTCTTTGGAGTCCATCCACTCGGCACCTTAGTCACCTTTGTTACAGAGTGAACATAGCCATCATTCTTCCCACTCCTCTTGATCCAACCGCCTCTATTTCTGTTCCTCCTCCGACTACATTTAGCTCGAAGCTGGAGACCATGGATCCGCAGGTAGTAGAACCGTCGGCGCCGATCATCATCTCTCCTTCGGTTCCGATGTCAGCTCCGATTACCTCAGTTATACCTTCTATCAAGGGATCTGGGCGTCGAGGCTCTCTCGTCGGCTCCGAGGGGGGGACAGGCATCGGACCTTTGTCCGACCCCGTTCTTCCCCTCGGAGCTTTGGCGCAGGTGAGCTCGGCTCCAACATCGGCCTTGGAGCCGTCACCCTCGACGCAGAGAAAGACTCCTGTTTCTTCGGAGCTGGAGCTTTCTCTGCCTAGTGGTCGGGATGCCTTTGAGGTCATGCGGAGTGTGCTGTCCCCCGAAACAGCTCTACTTCCAGCTCCATCTGCTCCTCCCCCGTGGTGTCTGTTCCAACCTCTACTCCTCCTCCAGACCCCAAGCGTAGGGAACCTATGCCCTAGGACACCTCTTTGGGTGATCCCCTCTTCTTCCGAAGCCTCCCCTGATCACTCGGAAGAGCCTCCCCGGAAGAAGAAGTGCAAGAGGAAGCACATAGACTCCCCTGAGTCTGTCACTTCAGATGCAGACATGGATGAAACGGAAGGGTCCCCAAGGTCCCCCTCTGAAGATGTTTCCTTTTCGGACATCCTTGAAATGCTTAGACAGAGGAGGGACTGGACTTCCCTAGCCCCTACCGAGGATGAGTCTGTATACCTGGACGCATTCGGTTCCCGACCTTCCACCTCCTGGGTATCTCCTCCTTTCAATCCACTCATGTCTGTAGTGGCTCGAATGGCTTGGTCAGCTCCAGATTCTGTGGAACCTACTCCGAGGAGACCAAACAAATTTATTACAGCCCCCCAGGACAAACAATTCTTCTCCAAAGGTGTGCCCGTTGATGTCATGGTGGTAGCAGCAGCCACCAAGAAAGAGTTAGCAGAAACCTCTTCATCTGTTCATCCTCTGAACAAAGAGTCTCGGATGATGGACAGATATGGAAAGCGAATGTTTGCTTCAGCGACTTTTTCAATGAGGTCCCTGAACTATCTATGCCATTTTACACGTCTTCAAAGGGATCTCCTGAAAGAGCTTGGAGATACCCTTCAAGATCCTACAGCTGAGGGAGCACCAGCCAAAGTAGCTTCTCAGCTTGCAACTCTTAATTCCATAGTCAACTCCTCCATGAGGCTGATTTCCTATGCAGCCGATGGAGTGAGCAGAGCCGCAGGGACAGGTGTGGCTCTCAGGAGACATGCTTGGATACGGCTGTGTCAGTTTGCGGAATCCTTTCGAGCGTCCTTCACCAATACTCCCTTTGATGGCTCCTTTTTCTTTGGGCCCCAGGTGAAAGACACGTTGACCAGGTGTGAGCAGGAAGGCAAGACTCTCTCTGCCGTCCTTCACCAATACTCCCTTTGATGGCTCCTTTCTCTTTGAGCCTCAGGTGAAAGACACGTTGACCAGGTGTGAGCAGGAAGGCAAGACTCTCTCTGCCGTGGGAGTCTGTTTTTCCACTCCTTCCAGACCTTATCCCAAGGGTCAGAAGAGCGGAAAGATGTGGTTCCAAAAATCCCAGGGACCCCTGCCTGACACACGTGGTGATTTTTCCCCCAGGGGCAGAGGGGGAAACAACAATAACAGACGTCGCCCTCGTGGCAGAGGGGGGGGGGCCGCAAAACCAAGGTGACAGAGAAACCTTCTCTGCCAAGCCCTTCCAGCATCCCTGAAGGGTTGCCCGGCTGCTCACCTCTGGAGGCAATCGGGGGAAGACTTTCACTGTACCCAAAAGCCTGACAAAATATAACAAGAGACAGCTGGATACTATCCATCATATCCGGAGGTTACAAAATTCTCTTCCATCAATCCCCCATAGAATCAAAAAAGTCCATCCCAGATGTTCCACCCAATCTAAGGGATCAAGCAGTCACAGAAGTTTCAAGACTGCTAGAAAAAAGGGCCATTCAAGAAGTTCCCGCAGACCAACTAGGATCCGGAACTTACTCAAGATTCTTTTTAGTACCAAAAAAGACAGGGGACTGGAGACCAATACTGGATCTCAGCAGATTGAACAAATCTGTACAAAAAGAAAAGTTCCGGATGGTGACACTGCAGTCCATAGGTTCATAGGTAGGTACTAGGCTATTGGCCCTGGGGCCTATACAAGCCTAGCCAAAAAGGTACCCTGGCTTTCGCCACCCAAGAAAATTATTTTCCTGTGCCCCTGTCAAGCAGAACCACTGAAGTGATCCCCGGGGTGAACTTCCTACTACCCATCCAGTCATCAAGGTTTTTCTTGAAGAGTGCTAATGAGGAGCTCTGTTTGACATAAATAGGTAGTCTGTTCCAGAGTATGGGAAGTCTCTGGGACAGGAATCTATCCCTCCAGCATGTTCTGTTTATTGTGGTGACAAGGTTTAGGTCCCTAGAGCATGTAACCCAGTGGGATTGGGATTTCTTTAAGTGAAGCATGTCCAACAGCTCTGAGTTTGACATAGCTTTGTATGTTAGGCAGAGATCGCCTCTGAGTAGGCGATATGCGACGGAGTAAAGCTGGAGTTTTTTGAGACGGTCTGCGTAAGCCATCTGTTTGAGGCCAGTAATCCTCTTTATGAGGCATTTTTGTGGCCTTTCCAGTTGTTGTAGAGTAGATGTCTTGTGAGGTACATGCCAAAAGGGGCGTTGTACTCTATAATGAGTCTAATGAGTGATGAGTAGAGGGGAACAATGACCTCTTTTTTTCTGGATGAGAAACCTTTTGTGATGAGGTGTGCCATGTAGAAGGATTTCCTGACCACTGTGGCAATGTTATTATCAAAGGAGAGACTATTGTCCAATCTGTGTCCCAAGGTCTCGTCACACTTTCGGTGTTAAGTAGACTACCGCCTATGTGGTAGTTCATGGGTACAGAGTTTTAACCAAAGGGGATGACAATGCACTTTTTGGCATTGAGCTTGAGACCATGGCTTTGACACCAGGCATCTGTCTCAGTGAGGCCCTTTTGTAGGATGTCCACATCATTAGGAGTTTCACTTATGGCTCCTAGTTTGCAGTCATGTGCGAATTTAGTTAGCCAAAGACCTTCTGTGTTAGCCTGTACTTCAGAGAAGTAGATACCAGGACCGAACCCTGTGGTACTCCACTTGTCACTGGTCTGAAGTCTGATTTGGAGTCTGCTACTTTCACAGTGTGGGTTCTGTCAGTAAGCCAGTTGGCAACCCATCTTGTGACATAGGGATTTATACCTAGTTTAGTGAGTTTATCTATAATTCCAGAGTGGGGGATGGTGTCTAAAGCCTTGGCGAGATCTAGATAGGCTGTGTGAACCACCTTACCCTCATCTATGGCTTTGGTGACTACTTCAAAGAAGTCTATCAGGTTTAGGAGACATGATCTGCCTTTTACAAACCCAAACTGTGTGGGTTCCAGAGTTTGGAGATCTCCAATGTCTTTGTTTATGAGTTCTATGATGATATGTTCCATGGCCTTGCAGGCCAGGCTTGTCAGGCTAATGGGGTGGTAGTTCCCCGGGTCTGTTGTGGCCCCCCTTTGTGGAGTGGGATAACTGTCGCGGTGTGCCATTCAATGGGCACAAAGCCTGAGGTGAGGCTTTGATTGAACATGGTACTTAGGTGGGGTGCCAGTTCATTCTGTAGTTCATGTAGAAGGCAGCCTGGGATGTTGTCAGGTTCCATGGATGCTTGGATGCTGTGTTCTTGGCTTTGGAGAGTGAGGTTTTTACCTGTGCAGCCGTGATTACAGGAACTTTGCATTCTTCCAGTATAAAGATGGGCCCTTTAGGGGGTGAGGGGGGGGGGGTAAAGTTAGCACTGAACCAGGATGTTGGCAATGTCAGTTGGTTCTGTATATTTAGTGTCATTGTGCTGTAACTCAGAGCAGATCTGAGTGTTGCCATTGAGATTCTTGATATAGCTATAGAATGCTTTGTGGTTCTCTTTAGAATCAGTGGCAATTTTGTTTTCATAACTAGCTTTGGAGGATTTTATGAGGGATCTCAGCTTCTTACTGAGGCTGACCAGGGAGTTTCTCCAATCGTGGGATTTTACTCTTTTTTGCAACAGTTTCTTTCTTCTGTTGTATAGTTTGTTTATGGCAGAAGACCACCAGATTGGCTTCCTTTTTTTGGAGGATAGCATCTTGGTTCTGTTAGGGATAGCACGATCCATGCACTCGTGTAAGTGCTTATAAAGTGCATTTGTGTAGGATTCAGCAGTCGTACCTCTATTGTCCATCTGCATGGGTGTTGTGAAGTTTGCCACTTCTGTCTTAAGAAGCGTGAAGTTGGCTTTGGAGAAAGTTTTACAGTTGTTTTCCTAATGGGGGGTGGGAGCGGGATGTGGATGTCTAGGGTGATTAGCTTGTGGTCAGATCTGACCGAGGAGCTGACCTCTGGTGTGGAACACCGGTTACCCATGTTGGTGATGACCAGGTCTAGGCTATTGCTGCCCCTGGTGGGGGTGTGGATAAGTTGATCCAAGGCGTTGGAATTGATGATTTCCAGAAAACGTTGAGCAAAAGAGTTGGTACATGAGTAGTTTTCCCAGTTAATGGTAGGGTAGTTGAAATCACCCATTATTAGAGTGTTGGGTTGTACCTTAATATTTTCCAGTGTATCAAGAAAAGAGGAGTGGGAATCCTGAGGCATGGTGAGGGGGTCTGTAGCAAGCTACAATCTGGACTGCGGTTTTGCCCAGAGTCAGTTGAACTTGGATAATCTCGGATGCATTATGCTGAGCAACTAGCTTGGAGGTGTGGATATCCTTAATGAATATGGACACGCCTCCACCTTTAGTGTTTCAGTCCGGGTTTGGTGGCCGAAAGGTGTGGTATGAATTACAGCCTGGTAATGCAGGGGTGCTCTCTGGAGCTTTGAACCAGGTCTCTGTCACTGCACAGATGTCAATGTTCTCCATTTTAAGGAGTGCCTCGCGTGAGTGCATTTTGAGGTTTAGATTCTAACATTGAGTAGCATTACCCTCAGATTTTGCTTGCTTGTACCTGTTACGGTGGTGAATTTGTCATTTGAACCTTGCCTAAAAAAGGCACTATAGGGGTGGCAAGAGCCTTTGCCAGTATCCGGAATCTTAAGGGCGACAGGTGCAGTCCATCTCTGGCAAAGCAGCGTGGTCTGTCGATCATGTCATCCCAGGCAGACAGATACTGGATTCCCTCAAAATGACACCAGAAGCTTAGCCAATTGTTAAAGTCAATCATTTTGTCCTTGTAGTGTGGTATCATTCTGGGTGATGGCAGGATGCTACTCAGGGCTAGGGTCATACCTGCCTGGGCTATAAGATCGGAGAGCTCCTCCATGTCTCTTTTCATGTAGTCCGGGGAGGTCGTCTCAGGTCATTCACACCAACATGGACAATGACAGAGTCATATTTGTACTTGTTGTGGAGTGACCGGAGTGCGTGCGTTATGTGGCGGATCCTGGCACCTGACAGCAACATTTTCCTTGTTTAGCCTGGTGAGTGGAACATCAGTGTGCCTGACTATAGAGTCACCTATGACTAGAGTGTTGGGTACGTTATGCCTTATGGGCTGTAGTTGAGTGGCACACTGAGTATGTGGGCTATGTGTCATTTGGGTTGTGTTGGGGGGGGTGGAGATTAATTGCATTTCTGCTTTGGAGGTCTCTGTTGTTTGGGCAGATTTGTACTGAGAGCCTCTGCGAATGTAGGTGTGTGTCTTGTGCTTCTGTGTGTGTGTTTTGGTGGTGTAGGTTTTGAGGGACTATGTGATGAGTGTGGTGCAGTGCAAGTGTTTACCTTCTCCTCTTGACTGTCTAGGCCAGTCTTTGGTGAAGAGAGCTTTGCTTCCAGTTTAGCTATATAAGTGCATCTCTCACAGGTCGTAGTGTTGGGTGGTAGGAGGAGAGGGTTGTCTGTGTACATGAGGCAATTGCTGCATTGTCCCAAGATGCCCAGATTCATCAGGTAGACACTAGAAAACACCGGGAGCAGACCTTTAGACATGCCTGAATAGGTGCTAATTTATTAAGTACTAAAAACGGTTTTCCTCTAGACAAGTGAGGAAAGTTGAGTGCTATAGTAATTTGTAACTTATTTAGTGCTTACAATGAGTTCTGAACAAGTGCTAAGCTCAAAGAAACAGATTTGAGTGCTAAAACTAAAAAGCTGGCTAGTTGCAAGGGAAATTTTGAAGAACAGACTTTATGGCGCCAGGAATAGTTTAATCCCAGTTAATTGGGGGGGGGGGGGCTTAGGAGCTTACAAACAGTCCTGGACGCAGCAAATCCATATCTGGACAAGACCTGTCACAGGAAAGGGGGAAAGCAAGCTTAGATTTTTTTTTTTTCAGTAAAGGTGGAAATGGAGAAAGCTGGAACAGAAGTTAATTCAACGTTAAGAATCTGAGTGGGTTGGCCTTCACACGAGTGAACTAATGACACTAGAGTGGGAGGAGTGTCACAGATCAAATATACAGTATGGGCGGGCAACTGCAAAGCCACCAAATATAAGAACACACAACATTAGGGTCTGGGTCAAGACAATTGGATGTGCTCGATAGATCTTCAAGACACGTATTACCATATCAAGATGAACAGACACTCCAGGAGATTTCTTCGCTTTCGGGTAGGGGCCAGTCATTACCAGTTCAGAGCTCTACCCTTTGGTCTCACCTCAGCCCCCAGGGTGTTCACCAAGTGTATGGCAGTAGTCACTGCTCACCTGAGTCATCAAGGATTCCAGGTGTTTCCCTATCTAGACGACTGGCTCCTGACTGCTACCACCAGGCATCAACTCTCAGAGGCACAGGATTATACAATCACATCATGCACTCAGCTAGGCATTACAGTAAATTTAAAAAAATCTGCCTTGTTGCCCTGTCAGTCTATCATATACACAGGAGCAGAATTAAGCACAAAAGAAATGTTTGCAAGATTACCACAGGAAAGAGTTTCCACTATTCGTTAACAAGTGTTAATTCTAGTGCAGAGCCAAAGGATTCAAGTCAGACATGTCCTCCAAGCTCTAGGCTCCATGGCAGCTGCCATTCTTCTTGTCCTATTAGCGTGTTTCCACATGAGAATCCTTCAGTGGCTTCTTTTCACGCAGTGGTCATTCCAGGAACTACTCATGTCTCACATGATCCTGATCACAGAAACATGCAAAAGGCACCTTTCTTGGTGGATGGTCTCCCCACCAGTAATTCAGGGCAGACCTTTCATACAACCCCCTCCGGTAGCCACAGTGACCACGGACGCCTCCCTGATAGGGGGGGGGGGGCATTATCTAGGCAGGACAGTCCAAGGCACTTGGCAACCTCACGAGTACCATCTGCATATCAATGTCCTAGAAATGAGAGCGGTGCTCCTAGCGTTGCAAGCCCTTCAAGACTCTCTTCCTTCCGGGACCATTGCAATCCAAGCGGACAACATGTCAGTGGTGTGGTACATCAACAAACACGGTGGGACCAGGTCTTACCCCTTGTGTCAAGAAGCACTCAGACTGTGGCAATGGGCAATTTCCTCCCAACGTTTTCTGATAGCAACGCACATCCCTGGGAAATCCAACGTCATAGCAGACAGGCTCAGCAGAGCTATCCTCATGCCTCACGAGTGGTCTCTGAATCAGGAAGTTGCTGATCTTATCTTCCGCAAATGGGGACAGCCTTGCTGTGACCTATTTGCCACTCCTCTCAACAACAAGTGCAGCAACTACTTCTCCCTACTTCCTCTTCCAGGTCATATACCCAGAGATGCTCTAGTCCACGATTGGCCTCAGGGACTCCTTTACGCTTTTCCCCCTTTTCCCCTAATTCCAAGACTCATACAGAAATCAAAATCATTGGGTTGCAAAATGATCCTCATTGCCCCATATTGGCCTCGACAGATATGGTTCCCGTTCCTGCACCTCCACCTTCTGGATCAACTGTGGATTCTGGACCCAGTTCCAGATCTTCTGATTCATCAATCAGGCGGGTTGTACCAATCCCTTCAAACCCTCCAGCTCACAGCTTGGTTACTCCACTTCCAACCTTAGCCAGGCTTTCCAATATCTTCCCAGCAGTCCGTGATATTATTGTTTCCTCACATAAGTCTACTACGAGGAAAACGCATGCTAGTAAATGGAAACGGTTTTCTTACTGGGCAGAATCTAGAAATTTGGATCCTTTCTCAGCCCCAGTCCATGAAATTCTTGAATTTCTAGCTCAACTCTTTCAGGCTGGTGCGGCTTCCACTTCCATTAGAGTACAACTAGCTGCCATTTCTAATTTTCATATTGGTATGTTTAATTCTAGCATAATGTCTCATAAGCTCTGCAAGGCCTTTATGAGAGGAACCTTTCTTCTTAGACCCCCAGTTAGAGATCCTCCTCCTCCTTGGGGTCTCAATTTAGTTTTAGCTTCCTTAATTTTGCCTCCCTTTGAACCAGCAGCATCATGTTCCTTAAAATTTCTTTCTTGGAAGACACTTTTTCTGGTTGCTATCACTTCAGCTAGGCATGTCTCAGAACTTCAAGCACTATGTGTTTGTCCTCCTTACCTGGTGTTTGACAAGGACAGAGTTTCTCTGAGGACCAATTCATCTTTTATTCCTTAAGTCTGCTCAGAGAACAATTTAAATCAATCCATAGATCTCCCAGTTTTCTTTCCTAATCACAACAACAAGGCAGAATACAAGCTCCACCAATTGGATGTGCACAGACAATTGCGTTTTTACCTCCATAGAACTACGGAACTAAGAAAGTCAGACCAGTTATTTTTTTCTTATGCTTTCAACAAACAAGGCCTTCCAGTTTCTAAGGTGACCTTATCCAGATGGTTATCTGATACTATTGCCTTTATTTATCAGTTACGAAATAAAGAGCTACCAGCTAAACCAAAAGGTCATTCCACTAGAGCATTAGCCACCTCTGTGGCCTTTCAGTCTAGGTTGCCCATAGACTCAATCTGTGCAGCTGCCACTTGGGCAAACCCTCACGCTTTTATCTCTCATTACAAGGTGGATATGGTCTCCCGGAGCAGAGCTTCCTTTGGTTCTACTGTTCTGAAGAGTCTGTTCCAATGAGCCCCCCAGGATTTTAGGTGCTAGAGACACTGTCCCAAACAGCAAGAATGAAGGCGAGATGGACAACCTAACATAAAGAAGTTATGTACCTACCATAACGTTCCATGTTAGTTGTCTTCATCTTGCCTTCCTTCTTGCGTCCCCCCCTCCTTCCCCCTTCCTAGAGGATTGAAAGGAGTTCTTTTTTTGTTTTCACTGGCTGAATATCTTCTATTACTTCACTTACCAGGTAATTTATGACTCTTTCCTTGTTTAGATGTATTGGATAACCAGTTTTTAGGTAACTGGTTACTCTACTTATGTCTAGTGTGCGCTATCACAAACGAGATCTGGGTAGCTGACACTGGGCATTCTGGGATAAGGGGTAGCCTCGAGCCAGTAAACAGCCCTCAAGCTATAGAAGATGGCCGCGTCGGAGCCGAGGATCGGCTCCGAATAGGTTGGTACTAGGCTATCGGCCCTAGGGCCTATACAAGCCTAGCCATAACAATTCCCTGGCTATTTCTTCCCACACTATTTACTTCCCTGGACCCCTGTCTAGCAGGGCGACTGACATGATCCCTGGGGTGAATTTCCTTTCTCCTATCCAGTCATCAAGGTTCCTTTTGAAGGGGGCCAAAGAGGTGCTCTTCTTGACATGTATGGGCAGTCTATTCCAGAGTCTGGGGAGTCTCTGGGTCAGGAACCTATCCCTCCAGCATGTTTTGTTTATTGTGATGACAAGGTTTAGATCCCTGGAGCGTGTGGCTCTGACGGATTGGGATTTCTTTAAATGTATCATGTCCAACAGCTCTGGGTTTGACATGGCCTTTTATGTTAAGCAGAGATCACCTAGGAGTAGACGATATGCAAGTTTTTTAAGGCGGTCAGCAAAGAGCATCTGCTTTAGGCCTGTGATTCCTTTAGTGAGGTATTTCTGCGGCCTTTCCAGTTGTTGCAGATGTCTTGAGAGGTACATACCAAATGGGGCATTGTATTCTATAATGGGTCTAATGAGGGATGAGTACAGTGGGACACTGACTTCCTTTTTTCTGGATGAAAAGCACTTAGTGATGAGGTGTGCCACATAGAAGGATTTCCTGACTGTTGTGGTGATGTGGTTATTGAAGGTGAGACCACATCCTAAAGAATTCAAACTAGCACTAAAGAGTACTTAAAAAGTCACTGGATTTGT
Source organism: Protopterus annectens (assembly GCF_019279795.1). Lineage (NCBI taxonomy): Eukaryota > Metazoa > Chordata > Ceratodontiformes > Protopteridae > Protopterus > Protopterus annectens. Next base: position 187,341,796 of record NC_056740.1, read on the forward strand.
ACCTTTTCTCAGCCTCCTTGAATATACCTTCACTAAATAATAAACCTAACTTCCTCTGTCTTAACAGATTTCTTCTCCTGTAAACCAAAACATTTACAACTTAAACTAGTCTACTTCATCATTTTTTACCTAACACTATCTCCTTTCCTTCTGCAGTAGTATTCTTCATAACATACTTATAGATAATTGTAACTGCATATATATGATAACTGTTCTACATGTTTTATTATAAATGATTATAATGTTAACTGTGCTTGTAACGGTTATATATATTTTGTAACTATGTTTTGGAGCTTTTTGCTCAGTCAGACAATCCCGATTAACAAATGTAAAATAAATAAATCTCTCATGGCCAAAGCTCTCTGTGTATGAGTAAATCCAGCATGACTCACATTCTTTATAAAATGAAGTACGTAAAATGTAGGACAGCTATACTAAAAACAACTTGCTATCTTGCTCAGTTTTTAGTGGGTAACACCTTTCAACTGTTCCTGATTTTCAGGGATGTCCCTGATTTTTACTCAAATTTTAGCTCTTGCCCTTTTAATCCCTCCTAAAACTGTAGCTTATTAAAATTAGAAATTTAAAATGTACGATGTAACATCACAAGAATGGATAGTAAAAGGAAGATATTACAGTAACGAGTGGCTACATTTTGGTATCCCAGAGATCAGGAAAGGATTAAAATTTTAAGGCATTAGAATTAGGGTGGGACTTTGGTTACAAATGAGACAAAAAAAAATCCTGGGGTTTGGAGAAATAAAGAAGCTATTGAAGTGCAGCTTGCAAAAGCTGTAAGGCATAGAGAACTAATGCAGCTTGAGAAGCGTAGTACAGCACATATTATACCAACCTGCGTCTGGAAAGTAAGTTTTTGAGAAACAGGTACGTCTGTATTGGGCAAGAGACAGAGTGCCATGCATTGAACTGTCCTAAAACCAGCATGGAACTGCTTAGTCTTATTTTATTTTATTTTATTTAACTGTATTTCTTACCATTATGAAAGGAATACAATTTATGTTTCATTTAAAGATTGAAGTGCTTTTGTATTTGCTGATATTATTTTGAGTTTTTCATATAAGAACTTATAATTTGTATCTGTTGAAAAAAGCTTTTTAAGCTACAGTTTGACAAAGAAATAAAAGTTCTGCTAGCTTCACTAAAATACATGCCTTAGGTATTATAACATGAGTGATGAATGCTACTAGCAAAATGTTTATTTATGCTTTATTGACTTGTTAGTCCCTCTAGGCAAATTGGCTTTTTTTTCATCAGAGGCCTGGGTGGTCTTCAGACAGACTATGAGAGGACTGGCCAGGAGACTGGGGAACTTTCCCTACTTGTCATTGTTGTGTGGCCTGGAGAAACAAGGAAGCAGATAGAGAGAGAAGGTGATAATGGAGTGGTGAGAGAAATGGAGGAGAAAACCAATATGAAGCCCAGAGAATGCCTGCAGGATTCTGAGATGTTTCAGAGAAATCTGTTTGATGGTGATGATCTGGCAAATGATGGATGTATAATTACAACTCTCCAGTCAGGAGGGTTGCAGGAAGATTTATTTAAATAAATGGTGATGCATAGTGAGCCAGAAATTGAAGTAGTTGTTTCCTAGGGGGGCATTATGAAGAAAATACAAAAGCAGGATGCAGAGACAATCCTGAAGAATAGTGGTGAGTTGGAAAAAGTAAAAGAATGCAAAAGGGGAGTAGCATATAATAAAAATGCAGAAGAAAATAAAAAAGGAAGTTTTTGATAAGGATTCAAAGTAAAGAAGCTAAAGAAATGCATAGGTATGAAGTGTGGGACAACTTAATAGCTCCCTTGGGTGTAAAAGCACATGAGGTAAGAGAATTTATTCTTATTAACAAAGAGATATTTTGTGACATTATATCTGAGACTGTTTTTTCAATGGAATTTTTCTTTGAGAATCTGAAAAACGAATGACTGTAACCCATGGAATCTTTATGCGATAAAACATTTAACAGGGAAGCAAAAAAGAAAATTAATATACAATTTCAAACAGAGGTGGAAAGGGAGACTTTGAAAGGACATTTGAAAACTTTATGTAAAAAGGTACTGGACATTGCAGAAGTTTATGATAAAAAGGGTTTATGGACTAGTGGATGGGATTGTAATTGTATTAAAAATAGAAAGAGAAAAAAAATATACATATACCGAGCAGGATAACTGTGGAAAGGAGTAGGGGTGTCATAAAATACTGGGGACAACCCGAAACATGTTTTTTTTGGTGGGGGGGACATTTGATAAGTAACTGTGATAAAAGTTGTATTTGTGGGGAAATGGGACATGATGCAAGAAATGTGAATTGAAATGTTATTAATATAACAAAATTGGGGATTTATGGATGGATTGTAAAACTGAAACTAAGAGTAAGGAAAAAGAAAAATTAAGGGAAGAAAAGGAACAAAGAGAAGAAATTTTAGAAGTAGTAGAAATAGAAAAAATTAGATGAGAAAAATAACATAGAGGACATAGAAAAATCTTTGAAATAAGTGATGAAGAAGGCATACATTGGGAGATAGTAAAAGAAAAAAAAAAGAATTATATTGGTAAAAGGGTAAAATAATATAATAACAGGAGACTTTAATTGTGATTTAAGAGGCAAGCATAAAAAAGGGGAAACGATACAAGAAAAAATGTTAGTAGTTATAAGATGTGGTTAGTTAAAACTTTTGGACAACAATTCATGGAGTCATAAAAAGGGTATATATAGAACTGCAATTGATTATTTTATATTACTTTTATTATTATTTTATATTACTATATATAAAACACTCTATTTTACTATAAGAATATAGTTATATCTTACATGACCTACATTAGAAATGATTATCTATAAATATTTGTAACTTCCACAATGTAAATACCAGCAAATACTGTAATTATCTCTGTAATTGATTTTGTTGTGTTTGTACCTTGTAACTTAAACAATGTTGTTAATACTAGCAGATATTGTAAGTATCTCTTTAATTGTTTTGTTGTGTTGTAGCTTTATGTGTTTTCTTCCCGGGCCTCTGCTGAAAAAGAGCTATTTGTAGCTCAGACAGACTACTCTCGGTCAACAAATTTGAAATAAATAAATAAATATTATCAGTAGGATTAGTTATAGGAGAAGGGGATGTATTTTTAATAGGATTTTCTGGACATCTTGCAACATGGCTAGTGAAAGGAAAGAAGGAATATATAAAATAGGAATATATAAAATAGGATGGGAATAAAAAGGATAAATGAGAAAGCATGAAATAAGTTTTGATATACTTGGTAAGTGTACGCATGGGCTTGGGAGATTAACCATTTACAGGTTACCTGTTTGCATCAGAGACATAGGTGCTAAACCAGAGAGGAATTTGCGGTTTCCCATCCAGTTGTCCAAGTTGCACTTGAATTGGATTAGGGAGGAACTCTGCTTTACATGGATGGGGAGCTTGTTCCATAGATGGGGTCGTATTTGGGATACATACCTATCTCTCCAGCAGATCCTATTTATATCACAGGCAAGGTTTAAATCTTTAGAATGGGTAATTCTGATTCTATTTGTTTTGTGGATATGCAGGAGGTCCATCAGAGTGGGGTCTGACCAATGCCCATGCCAGACATAGATCTGCTCTCAAAAGTCTGTAGTAGACAGAATATAGGGATAGGGCCTTGAGGCGGTCTGCAGAGGACATATTACTTATGCCTTGTGTTCTTTTTGTGAGGAACCTCTGTGGACATTCCAGTTGTTGGATATGCCTGGGTTAGATACATACCAAAATGGCATTGTACTCATTGATACATCTGATGAATGCCGAATACAGTGGAACAATGACTTCCTTGGACTTGGATGCCATACCTTTATTTATAAGTTGCGCAACATAGAATGATTTTCTCATCACTGTAGACACATGATGATCAAAGGCTAGATTACTATCTATGTGTGTCCCTAAGTCCCTGACCACTGGGTCAACTCTAAGGGGTGTGTTGTCAATATGATACCAGGGACGGATGACTTCCCAAAGGATAAAATTATGCATTTCTTGGCATTTAGTTTTAGTCAGTTGTTTGTCTGTGTCAGTCCTTCCTGGAAAACATCTGTGTCAGTGTGGGATTCAATGACAGCTCCTAATTTGCAATCATCTGCAAATTTAGTCAGCCAGAGACCACTGACATTGGCCTTGACTTCTGAGAAGTAAATGCCAAAAAAGGAGCGGTCCAAGGACTGATCCCTGAGGGATACCACTTGTGACTGGCCTCTCTGTAGAGGTGGACTCCCCAATTCTAACTTCCTGGGTCCTGTCTGTGAGCCAGTTGACTTTCCACTGGGTGACATACGGGTTTGTACCTAACCTCTTGAGTTTGTCAACAATGCCCAAGGGGGGTATTGTGTCAAATGCCTTGGACAGGTCAAGGTAGGCATTGTGAATGATTTTGCTCTCATGCGTTGCTTTGGTGACCTTCTCAAAGACATCCACCAGGTTGAGTAGGTATGATTTGCCCTTGACAAAACCAAACTGGGTTGGGTCCAGTCTTGTGAGCTTTACTATATCTCTGTTGATCATCTCCATGATAATTCTTTCCATGGCTTTAGTAATACGATTATGGAAAGATCATATTACTATGAGAATTTTTTATAAAACTTGGGCTGAATGGTGGATGATATTTAAAGAACAAATATTAAAAATGCTTTTTCCAGTGGCAATATGATGTGAAAAAAGGTAGAGAAAGAAAAAGTATAAAAGAACATATAATAATGCATTGGAAGAGTTAGAATGTAATATAAAGTACTTTGACAAAGAAAAATAATTATATGAAAGAAATTAAGAAAAAATACAATAATTGCTATTTAAGCAAAGATGTTTTTGCAAGGAAAAAGAGAAGAAAAGAAATATCTAGTTACTTAAGCTAATTATTAAAGGAAGATGGTAGTGTATTGAGAGAAATAAAAAAATGTAAAAGGAAAAATAGAAAGAAATCAGGAAAAAGATTATGAATAGTGTGGTACAATATGTACAAGAAATGTTTAAACAGAAGAAAAAGGTAGTGAAAAAACATGTAAAGTAAAAAAGTTAACAGAAAAAGAGAATAAAGTTGGAAAAGGAGATTTTTTTTATATCACCTAGATAAAGTATTAGGACAAGTAAATATAGATTCAGCTGCAGGAGCAGATGAATAAAGTATGAAATATATAAACATTTAAGGAATTGGCAAAAAATATTTTAAAGATTTTAAATGAATGGTTGAGTGGAGGTTTTATGTATAAAGAATTATGTAGTGGAATACTTAAATTCATATGTAAGAAAGAAGATAGAAGACAATGAAAAAATGTAGATTGATAGTATTGAATAATAATGATTATAACATCTTCATGAAAATAATACAACATAGATTTGAAACTAAAATGCAAACTATTATGGAATATATATATATATATATATATATATATATATATATATATAGAGAGAGAGAGAGAGATGGTATAAAGGGGAAAGGTTTTCAAGAATTATTAATGATAGGTAAATTGTGGATGATAGTATGAATAGCAAAGACAAAGTAAAACTCATGATAGGATACCTTAATAATTTGATACAATTGAACGTAAATCTTATGGGCAATAATGAAATAATACAATATAAGTGAGAAAGTGAGGAAATTATGTATGTCATTGTATAGTAATAATGAAGTAAAACTACTTGTAAATGGCTAGTTAAGTCAAGAGGTGCATATGAAGAGTGGTGTAAGACAGGGATGCCCAATGAGTTGTATACTTTTCGTATTAGTTATGAATATCATAGTATGTGAAATAAATTACAAAATGAAGAAGGCAGATTATATAACACCAAAAAGGTTAAGAATTCCAGTCCTGTTAATATACACAGATGACATTATAATAATTGCAAAATACACAGTTTGGATAAAAGAAGTATTAATTTGCACAAAAGCTTGTCTAGTGGTGATAGTGATGCCTTTAAATAAAGAGAAAAGTAATGGTTTATGTGATGTAGTAAAGATAGGAGGTATATATTTTACAATGAATGACATTTTTGTGTTGGGTATAAAGTTTAAGAGCAGAAATATGAGTAGAATTCAGTGGGAAAAACAACAGAAGAAACAAAACAAACCTGTCATTTCTGGAGAACATATGGATTATCATTCAGAAAAAAAGGCTTATTTAATAAATTCAGTACTGATTGGAAAAATAGCATACTTAGCAAGTATATTCATGTTCCTAACAGTATTTGAAAAGGAATTATTGCAGATATTTTTTAATTTATATTGGGTTATAGATTAAACCCATTAAAAAGAGCAATTTTATATGTAAATAAAGAGGAAGGGGTTTAGGGTTAATTAACCAAATGGTATTATATGCTGCTTCATTAAATTTGTACACAGTATTAAAGTGAATAAATAAAAAAGATGAGAGATTAGTAGTAAAAGTGTATAAATACAAGTATAATACATTTTGGGATATGGTAGAAAAGAGTAAAAGAGAGAAGAGTGCATAAATGAAGAAATAAAATATTACCAAGATTTTTTTTTTTGTGGAAAATAAAAACTGATATAGAAAAACAAAGTTAAGTATAGTGTAAGTATGTAATGATAAAACATTGCTATGTAGAAGCATGGGAAAATCTAATGGATGAAAACATTTTTGCTGTAAAAAAAAATAAGAAGTAAATGCTGTAATAAGATAGTAGAATGTCAAGATTTTTGTGGATATTGGTAATAGATAAATTACCAGTAAAAGGAAATGTGCTATATACAAAGAAAGGTGATAGAATATGTGTACATTGTCAAGAAGAAGAAACTACTGAACATGTGTTTTTGAAATGTAGGAGTAAAATGTTATGGGGAAAACTATGCAAAGAAGATTTTTTGAAGATATAAAACAAGTGGATAAAATAAACATGGACATGATTAAATGTGGATATTATAAGAATGTATATAAAGAGTATAGGGGGAATTGAATAAAGCCTGCATGGATGTTTTTACCATGTAGGCATAGTGACATGCAGCTTACACAGAAGTAAGCAGCAATGAGATCCAGTAAACAGAGATGAAGGGTGTGCATGAACCTGCACACATGCAAGTGTCCATGGCATGCAGATCATCTCATAAGCAGGTAAATAGCATGCAAATGATGGTGTTGGAGTGATCCAGCAAGCAGATAGGCAGTCCTGCAGATCCCGTGTTGGTATCTGAAGTGTACACAGAAAAATTCCTTATACATGAAATAAAAAATAGAATAGGGGCTGTAAAAGCCAAGTTAGAAGGACAGAAATAGCATAGCAGACACAAATATGTGCTAAACTATACCCTGTGTGTCCAAAAAGTAAAGGAAAATAATTTAAAATACATAATCTGATGTTGTCAATCTTCATTCATTCTTGACTGATAGGTTCGGTTCCGAGCCGTCGGAACTGACTCTGCCATTATACAAAGCTCATGCCAGCCAAAAACTCTCAAGCTAAGGCTCTACCCATACTGCCTCTCTTCCCATTAGATCTTGTTTGCCATGTACAACTTTGGATGCGTCAGTCATTGCTCTCAACTAAACGCTCATATTTTTGATATTTCTCTATCATTCTACCTATATTGTTTACTTTTTCTGATAATTTACTATTCCCTAGTTTCCTTGTTGTTATGCAAGTGATTCTATATCAAACTTTTTACCTCAAGATATCTATCACCCTCTCTTGCTCTCTCTCTTTTACCATCATTGGTATTAGGCCTCTGCTTCCCGCTTACCGTTGGTAATTCTTTGATACCATTGCTGGTATCCTTTTTCCATTTCGTCTTCTTCTTACCCGTTTGGGTACTCTTTATATACCATAGTTGGTATATTTAAAAAAAAAAAAAAAAAAAAAAAGGTCTTTCTCTTGTCTTGTTTAGGTGTACCTCATCTGGAAATTCATCCTTTATGTGAACTCTGTAAGGGCTTTAGTGCCCGAACTCTTGCAGATTGACCTAAAAAATTGATAATTAAGGGTTTGCTGAAATGTCCTTTTGGTGAAGCTCTTTCTGGGGCAAAGACTTCAAAATCTCTGAAAACCAACTCAAAAAAACAGACCCATTTAGTGCTGTCTTCCCCCAAGGTACATGACTCCAAGACTCAAAAATCTCCAGTTCTGATACCTTCTATGGAACCAAAAGCAAAAGTGTAAAAGATAGCATTGCCTTTTGCTCCAGCAGTGAAACCAACAAAATATTCTACGGTGCAGACTGTTGTTGAAAGTATCCAGTATCCAGGCATCTTCTGTACCGACCATGACTTTGGCGCCAATGACCTCTCCAACACCGATAGTTGCCACTTCCACTATTTTGATCCCATCTTCACCTGCTATCCAGCAGTCTATGGTGCTGAGGGTTGAGATTACAAGTACCCCCAGAACTAGATATTCTCCTTTGATAGATCCCTTCTTGGGTCAGCAGCTGAGTCCATTCGTGGAAAGACCTGAATCTCCCTCAGGAATGTCCGTACATTCCTCCAGGAGCCTGTTGGAAATGGATGTAGTCAGATTAGTGGATCAGCTCTTGGCAGCCAGAGGCCTTCCCGCTCCCTCTCAGACCTCCCTCCCAGAGCCAAGGCTTACTCTCCCAGGATTCCTACATATATTTCTCCTTCAACCTCTTCTCAGATCTTGGAGCCCATTGCTTCAATGCTTCCGTTACCAGCTACCACAGTACCGATGGTGGGTCTCACCTCAGTACTGGATCCTACTCTGTGGTCTTCGACACCTTCAGAACTGTCGTACCGATGGGACCGAGATTTGGCTGCCAGTTCCGAGTTCCCTGGATCGGCTCTGATTTTTTCTATGGCTCCATCCACAGCTTTCGGAACCTTGGTAGTTTCAAGTCCTCTCTCAGCTCCTACTCTGGGGGGGGGGAAGCTCATCAGGGCGGGATGTGACCCCAGTTCTGAAGTTGTCTTTCTCGGTTCCGGGCTCTCATCCCTCCTCGGGTGGGCCTGCTTTCCAGATTATGTAGAGAGCCTTAGCCTCAACAGGCTCCTAGTTGGTGCCATCTCCATCGGACTGCCGTATTTTTGTTCTCTGTGGTTTGCAGCTGCCGCAATCTACTTCTTCAGGGCAGCGGGCACAAGAGCAGCAAGATACCCTAGTGCAGGGTCCCCTCTCTTCAGAGTCCTCCTCAGATCTTCCCCCTGAGGAGCCACCCCATAAGAGATCATGCAAGAGGAAGCTCTTGGATTCTCCAAAATAATCAGTCACTGAGGATACAGATTACAATGAAGGGGAAGGGTCACCCCCTGAAGATGTCTCCTTTGGAAACATCCTGGAAATATTAAAACAGAGGGGTGATTGGAAGGGTTCCTATTAAATGATCGAAGACACATTCTTTCGAATGCGTCTTAATCGAACTTGAAAGCACGAAAAGGCAAAATAGCGAAATGGCATAAAAGCAAATTCTTTCCCTGGGAAAGAAATTGCTTGGCTGCTTCTGTTACTTTGCCGTCTTCATGACTGTAGTGCGATCTCAGAGTTGGTATATTTAAGTAGGGGGTTTGTGGGAGGCACAGCCCCCCACATCGGGGGGTGTGGAGGTGAACCCCCCACTTTATGTAATGTTTTAAACAATTTTTTTTTTTTTGTGGAACATCGATTTTTTTTCCCTTGGAAAAAAATCACTGTTCTAAGCATTCAAGATTGTAAGCTTTCACTTACATGGGTTCAATAAATCATCATTCGCTTTTTTAAGCATTCGATGATTTAGCATAGACCCGATTGGAAGTCCTGAAACCCATCCTTTGAGGAATCTGTTTTCTTGCAAGCTTTTCATGCCTGTCTATCTGTCTACTTCTTGGGTGACCACCGCCTACTGACGATCTAATCAAGTTGATCATTCAGCGTGCATGGAAGGCTCCTGACAACATAGCGCCTATTCCCTGGAGACTGGACAAAATTTTTTCAGCTCCAGAAGATCAGCCCCATTGGTCTAAGGGTCTAGCAGTGGATGCCATGGTGGTGGTCACCAAAAAGGAACTCACCAAAGAGAGTTCAACTGTCCATCCTCCAAACTGAGAATCTTGGATGATGGACAGATTCGGGAAGTGGGTCTTTGCTTCATTGACCTGTGCTATTCGGTCCTTGAACTTCTTGGCACACTTTACTAGAAGTCAAAGGGATCTGATAACTGAGCTTTCATACACCCTTGCAGGATCAGTGTCTGACGAGGTTTGAGATAAGGTTGCCTTTCAGCTTACCACCCAGGAGTCCATCTCAACTTCATCTATGTGGGTTATTGTGCATACAGCTGAAGGGACATCTAGAGCAGCGGGTACAGGCATTGCTATTAGGTGCCACACCTGGATGCACTTGTGTGATTTTTGCAGACCCCTTCAATTCTTCCTTTGTCAGTGCTCCTGTTAATGCTACCTCATTGTTTGGCCCAAAAGTTAGAGATACGTTAGCCAGGTGTGAAAAGAAAGGGAAGACCCCTTCTGCTGTGGCCATGCGTTTTTCCATAATGACCTTACTCCAGGAATCAGAGTTGTGGAAAAATGTGGTTTAAGAAGACCCAAGAGCCTTTTGGGGACACGTGCAGAATGTCCCCCCCCCAGGGCAAAGGGGAGAACTCTTCTGGAAGACGCCCCTCCTATGGCAGAGGAGGTCCACATAACCAGGGTTCCAGAGCTTCCTTTTTTGGACAACCCTGCCAGTGTTCCTGAACAGAGGCCCAGTTGCTTACCTCTGGAAGCAGTCAGGGGAAGATTTTCTCTGCACTATTCAGCCTAGCTCAAAATAGCATCAGATTCCTGGGTGCAGACAATAATTACCAGAGGTTACTGAATTCCCTTCACTGTTTTCCCCAACCCCCAAAGTGAATCCCCGATGTTCCACCCAGTCAGAGGGATCTAGCAGCACTAGAAGTTCAAAAGCTGTTTCAAAAAAGAGTCATCCAACCAGTCCCATCAGACCAGATAGGATCCGGATTCTACTCAAGATTTTTTTTAGTGCTAAAAAAGACATAGGACTAGAGAATCTTAGATCTCAGTGTATTGAACAAATTTGTACAACAGACACAATTCCAGATGGTCACAGTTCAGTCTATCCTTCCCTTTCTATAGAAGAGCGATTGAATGTGCTCTATAGATCTTCAGGATGCGTATTACTACATAAAAATGGACAAGTACTCCAGAAGATATCTCCGCTTCCAGCTGGGAGCCAGTCATTACCAATTTCAAGCTTTCCCCTTTGGACTCACTACAGCCCTCAGGGTGTTCACCAAATGCATGGCAGTTGTAGCAGCTCACCTAAGGCTACAGAGATTCTGCATGTTTCCATATCTAGATGACTGGCTCCTCACCACCCCCACCAGGCATCTGCTGCTTTGCACCATAGACTCTTTTCTATGCCTTGCTGAGTTCTTAGGCATTTCAATCAACACAAAAAAATCACAACTATCCCCCCACACAGGACCTGGAATTCATCGGAGCAGAAATGAAGACCTGTGTGGCCTCTAAGACAAAGTCCCTGCTCGTCTGGTACTACAATTTCTGGGATCCATTGCAGCAACAATAACGTTAGTTCCCCCTAGCAAGGTGTCACATGAGGCTGCTTCAATGGCTCTTAGCATCACAATGGTAATTTCTAACTCACCCCATGTCTCATCCAATCTTAATAACAAATCGCAGCAAGAAGGATTTCTCTTGGTGGATGAAGCCAGAAGAGGATTTATGGAGTTGTCCCTTCTCACCCTCTCAGCCCAAGGCCATAGTAACCACAGATGCTTCCCTGATAGGGTGGGGGGCATTTTCAAGGAAAGACTGTCAAAGGTGGTTAGTCCTCATAGGAAGTCCATCTGCACATCAGTGTCCTAGAACTGAGGGCAGTGCTTTTAGTGTCGCAAGCATTCCAGTATGCCCTTCCATCTGAGACAATTGCTATTCAGTCAGACAACATGTCAGTAGTCTGGTACCAAAAAAAAAAATAGGGGGAGCCAGATCCTACTCACTATGTCTGGAAGCCCTAAGAGTTTGGCAATGGGCAATCACCACCAACCGCTTTCTAATATCGATGCATATTCCGATGCATGATTGCGGACAAGCTAAACAGGTATATCCTTCTACCTCACGAGTGGTCTCACAATCCCAACACAGTGACGAACATTTTTCATTGATGGGGTCACCCTTGCTGAGACCTGCTCACCTCTTCCATAAACCACAAATGCAGCAGCTACTTTGCCGTAGTCCCCCTTGCGGAGAGTCCACAAGAGATGTACTTCTTCATGGTTGGCCCCCAGGACTTCTGTATGCCTTTCCACCAGTTCCTCTAATTCCCCAGTTATTTAAGGAAATTCCAGAGGTTGAGAAGCAAAGTGATTCTCATTGCACCTAACTGGTGCCGTCAAGTCTGGTTTCCCTTTCTCTGGCCTCATCTGGTTTACTGCCCATGGATTCTGGAGTTAACTTCGGACCTATTATCTCACCCTCAGGGCTTGCTGCATCCCAACCTCTAACATCTCAAGCTGACGGCTTGGTTTCTCCATTTCCAATGATTGCCAGGCAGAAAAAATTATCCTCCCCAGTGAAATAGATACATGTTATGTAGTCCTGTCTCACCGTAATTCTTGCTGGATGGGCTCAGAGCCGAACCTCAGCTCCGACTCGGCTGATACTAAAGCTCGAGAGCTTTTACTGGCTCGGGGCTATCCCCTATCCCATGGTGCATCACGGCAATTCCCCAGATCTCATTTGCCGCGAAAGCTTCGAGGTTGTCTTCTTTACTGGCTCGTTGGCTAAGTGAAAATTTTTTATATTTTTGACTTTATCTTTTCATTTTTCTTATTAATAGTTTTACCCTATTATCTCGAGTGATTCCATGAGTGTAAGCTTCCCCTGTCCCTTTCTTTAAGTATTGTACAGCCCGTTTAAGTTAGAGGGCGATAGTTGCCCATTTAAATTAGAGGGCCTTTCCTCTTTGTGTGTTAGTTTTCTCCTTCTATAAAAAAAAATAATAATAATTTCTCTTATAGTTGTATTATTATTATTGTATTTGCTCTTTCCTTCTCTTGAAAACCAATATGTCTAAGGATAAATATAGAGAGCACAAAGAACACTGCCCTTCTGGCTTTAAAAAGTGTGATAAATGTTCTCAGAAAATGTTGCTGACTGACAGTCACACCAGTTGTGTGTACTGTCTTGGATAGCCTCATTTACAAGAACCCTGTACCTTCTGCTATGCGTTCAGCACCAGGGTTCTTAATGAAAGGGAAAAAAAACTTATCGATAGGGGTCTTATGACAAGTTCCTTCCAAGAACAGCTGGAACAAGGTCAGACAGTTCCTAAAAGTCATAAAAGAAATCTCCATCGGTTCCTGCTTTGGAACTGACAAAAAAATCAAAAGTGATGGAGCCGAAGAGTTCTGGCTCTGATTTTGCTTCTTCGGTCTTAGTGCCGTCGGTTTCATCGGCTCCGAGACAATCATCTCTGTTGAGACACTCACCGATCTTGGAACCGATCTCACCAACTTTAAGATCTCCTATTTTGGAAAGGAGGAGATCTCCATCTATCTCCACCCATTCCTCCAGAACACTATCTGATGAGGATGTAGAGCAGGTGGTGAAGGGACTGCTCTGTGACCCGGCGCTGGCAAATATTTTAGCTCCTCTAGACCCAAAGGCTTCAGTTCCATCCCATCCTCAGTCTACTGTTCCTCCTCCGACTGCTTCACTCTCGGAGTCTAATGTTTCGGGTCATTTAGTGCTGGAACCCTCCGTTCTGAAAACTCTTTTTGCTTCCTCAGAACCGATAACTCTAACTTCATCGGCTCAGTCTGGAGCTGATCAGTCTGGGAGCCGATGCTCTCCCGTCGACTCTGAGAGGGATAGTGACCCCGGTTTTTCTTTGGATCCAACCCTCCCTCTTGGTGCTTCGGCTCATTTGATCTCGGCTCCCATGACCGCTTCGGAGCCTGCCCCTCCTGCTCGAAGTTGACCTTCCGTTTCCACGGAGCGGAGGTCTTCTTTGGAGTAGGGTGGTAAGACTTTCGAAGTGATAGAGAGAGCTTTGTCTAGTGCTAAAGCCCTGCCATTGGACCCGACGTCCCTCCAGCAGCCGGTAGCAGCCTCTTATCCCCTGCCTGCCCCTGAGCGCAGGGAACCAGAGCTCCAAGGAGCCCCCATTGGAGGTGTCCCCTCTTCTGAGACCTCCCCAGATTACTCCACTGGAGAGGTACCTCAGAAGAGAGTTTGTAAGAGGAAGCATATTGAATCACCCGAGTCTGTCACTTCTGAAACTGATTTGGATGAGTCAGAAGGGTCCCCAAGATCCCCCTCTGAGGATGTCTATTTTGCGGACATCCTTGAAATCCTTAGACAGAGGGGTGATTGGAAGACCTCTAACCCTACTGCGGATGAATCAGTGTACCTTGAGGCTTTTGGTTCCCAACCTTCCACCTCCTGGCAACACCGCCATATGACCAACTGTTAGGGGTCATATTATGGAAAGCTTGGACCTCTTTGGACACAGTGGAGCCTGCCCCGAGGAGGCCAAATAAATTTATTACTGCTCCAGAAAACAAAACATTTCTAATCAAGGGAGTACCTGTGGATGGCATGGTGGTAGCAGCAGCCACAAAGAAGGAGTTATCTGAGACATCCTCAAATATCCATCTTTCTAATAAAGAGTCTAGGATGATGGATAGGTATGGAAAGCGTACTTTTTCTTCAGCAGCCTTTACCTTTCAATCGCTGAATTACCTGTCCCATTTTACTAGGCTTCAAAGGGATCTCCTAAAGGGGTTGGGAGATACCCTTCAGGGTTCAGTAGCTTTGGGATCCGCTGACAAGGTATTTTCGCAGCTCTTCACCCTTACCACTATTGCTAACTCTTCCATGAGGCTGATTTCTTACGCAGCTGATGGAGTGATCAGGGCGGCCGCAGCAGGGATCTCTCTTAGGAGACATTCCTGGATGCATCTATGCGATTTTACAGAATCCTTTAAGTCTTCCTTTACCAGCATCCCCTTTGATGGTTCAACTCTTTTTGGACCTCAGGTAAAAGAGACTTTGACTAGGTGCAAGCAGGAAGGGAAAACCTTATCTACTGTCAGAGTCTGTTTCTCTCTTCCTTCCAGACCCTATCCCAAGGGTCAAACAGGAGGGAAAATGTGGTTCTGTAAATCCCAAAAAGGTTTCCCTCAAGCACAAGGTCAGCCCTCCCCTAGAGGCAGAGGGGGAGGTTATAATGCAAGATGCCATGCTTGCAGCAGAGGGAGTCCGCAACACCAGGGTGATAGAGATGCTTTCTCTGATCGACCCTTTCATCACCCCTGAGGGGTTGCTCAACTGTCCGTCTCTGTAGGCAGTCAAGGGTCGTCTCTCACTGTACCCAAGTGCCTGGCAACAAATTTCTCAAGATCGATGGGTACAAAATATAATTTCCAGAGGTTACGTCATTCCTTTTGTTTCCAATCCCCCTACAAATCAGTCTTTACCAGATGTACCACCCAGTCAAATAGACCGTGCAACATTAGAGGTTATCTCGTTGCTTCAAAAAAGAGTCATCCAAGAAGTCCCCACAGAACAAATAGGATCCGGAACTTACTCATGATTCTTTTTAGTTCCAAAAAAGACCGGGGACTGGAGATCATTTCTAGATCTCAGTAAGCTAAACAAGTCTGTAAAAAAATCGAAGTTCCGTATGATCACTCTGCAGTCAATTTTTCCATTTATCAGAAAAGACAGTTGGATGTGCTCCATAGATCTTCAGGATGCGTACTACCATATCAAAATGGACAGGTGCTCCAGAAGACGTCTACGATTTCGGCTGGGAGACAGTCATTTTCAATTTCAAACACTGTCCTTTGGCCTCACTACAGCCCCCAGAGTGTTCACCAAATGTATGGCGGTGGTCACGGCTCACCTGAGACATCAGGGATTCCAGGTGTTTCCGTACTTAGACAACTGGCTCCTCACTGCTACCACCAAGCACCAACTAATCCGAGCCAGGGACGAGACTCTATCCTTGTGCGTCAGATTAGGAATTACAGTAAATCTAAAAAAAATCTACCTTATCTCCATCGCAGCATGTTGTCTTCTTAGGCTTAGACATAGACTCAACCACCATGACAGCAAAACTGACACCAGAAAGGATAGAATCGTTGCCCAACCAAGTCATATTCTTGCTGACCAAAGACAAAGTACAGGCCAGGATAGTTCTTCAAGTTCTAGGGACTATGGCATCCACCATTCTTTTAGTTCCCCTAGCCCATCTACACATGAGAGTGCTTCAGTGGCTACTATTTGTCCAGTGGTCAATGCAGGATCTACCCTTGTCCCACCAAATACTCATTACAAACTCCTGCAAGAAGGATTTAACATGGTGGTTACATACAGATCAGCTTTATCTAGGTCGTCCCCTTGTTCTCCCTCAACAAGATGCAGTCTTGACCACAGACACTTCCCAGATAGGGTGGGGGGGCATTATCTGGGAATGACGGTCCAAGGTATCTGGCAGGATCACAAGAACCACTTGCACATAAATGTTCTGGAGATGAGAGCAGTGTTATATGCATTGCAAGCACTTCACAGTTCTCTTCCCACCGGGACAATTGTGATTCAATCAGACAACATGTCTGTAGTGTGGTACATAAACAAGCAAGGGGGAACCAAGTCTTACCTACTTTGTCGAGAGGCATAAAGAGTATGGAAATGGATGATGGACTCTCAACATTTTCTGGTAGCAGTGAACATTCCGGGGAAGTCCAGTGTGATAGCAGACAAACTGAGTTGAGCAATTCTGATGCCTCATGAGTGGTCCCTGAAAAGAGAAGTTGCAGAAGAGATTTTCCGCAAATGGGGCCACCCTTGCTGCACTCTATTTGCCACATACATGAACGCCAAATGCAGCAACTACTTTGCCCTCATTCCCCATCCGGGGATGTCACCCAGGGACGCTCTGGTCCACAATTGGCCTCCGAGACTTCTTTATGCTTTTCCACCTTTTCCTCTCATACCCAAAGTGATTCAGAAAGCAAAACAGTTGAAGAATACACTGATCCTCATTGCTCATTACTGTTCCCCTTCCTGTGGCCTTATCTCTTGGTGGAACCATGGATTCTGGAACCATCTCCAGACCTTCTGATTCACCAATCAGGACAGTTCCATCCTACCATCCAAACCCTAAAATTGACAGCATGGCTGCTCCAGTTCCAGGAATAGCCAGGTGTATATCCCTTTCTCCTACTGTTAAACACATCCTCATTTCTTCCCCCAAACCTTCCACCAAGAAATTATACTTCAGTAAATGGAAAAGGTTTTCCATTTGGGCAGCTAAACAAGGCATAGATCCCTACTCAGCCCCCATAGAGTCTATTCTGTCCTTCCTCGCATCTATTTCTCAAGAAGAAACTGCAGCTGCTACCATTAGAGTTCAGTTGGCTGCCATCTCAAATGATCATTTTGGCAACATGGGAAATTCTATTATGTTGCACTCTTTATGTAAAACCTTTTTGAAAGGAGTCCTCCTTCTCAGACCTCCAATTAGGCAACCTCTGGAGCCCTGGGACTTAAACTTAGTTCTGACCTCATTGATTTCTCCACCATTCGAACTGCCTTCTTCATCCAACTTGAAGTTGTTGTCTTGGAAGACTTTGTTCTTAGTAGCTATAACATCTGCTAGGAGGGTTTCAGAATTGCAAGCTCTGACCATTCGACCTCCATATATTATATTCCATAAGGACAGAGTCTCCGCAAGAACTAATCCTTCTTTCCTCCTTAAGGTATGCTCAGAACATAATCTAAACACAACTATTTTATTACCAGTATTCTTCCCCAATTACAGTAGTAAATCAGAATACAGACTGCATCAATTAGATGTCCATAGAATTCTCCGATTTTACCTGCACAGAACTAAAGATTTCAGGAAATCGGATCAATTGTTTGTTTCTTTCTCAGAGAAAAACAAAGGCTTGCCCATTTCCAAGGTAACTCTTGTCTAAATGGCTTTCAGACTGCATCTCATTTGCTTACAAAAATGTTGGGAAACAACTACCTGCTGAAGTAAGAGGCCATTCAACTAAAGCAGTATCAGTTTATATGCCTTCAAATCAAAACTCCCAATTGATACCATTTGTGCAGCAGCTACATGGGCAAGACCTTATACTTTTGTCACTCATTACAAATTAGATTTGGCCTTCCGGGACAGGTCATCCTTTGGGTCCACTGTGCTAAAGAGTCTCTTTGCTTGAGCCACCCGGGATAAAGGTGCTGGGGATGCTGTCCAATCCAGCAAGAATTACGGGGAGATAGGACTACATAACATTAAGAAGTTATGTACTTACCATAACGTTCAATGTTTGTAGTCCATCTCGCCTACATTCTTGCGTCCCACCCTTCTTTCCCCTTCCTGTATCCTGGAGGAACTGGTGGACTATCCATTATCCTGTCTGACCTTGTTATAGTTGTCTGTCCAGATGCCATGGATAGTAAAACAAAATCATTTTGTTTGTATGTACATAGTTATTGATAGTATAATCACTATTATGTATTTAGTTACTTTCTTGCAAACAAGATCTGGGGAATTGCCGTGATGCACCATGGGATAGGGGATAGCCTCGAGCCAGTAAAAGCTCTCGAGCTTTAGTATCAGCCGAGTCGGAGCTCAGGTTTGGCTCTGAGCCCATCCAGCAAGAATGTAGGTGAGATGGACTACAAACATGGAATGTTATAGTAAGTACATAACTTCTTATTTTGTCTTCTCATAAACCATCCAACAGAAAAATTTACCTTGACAAAAGGAAAAGATTCTCTGTTTGGTCAGATGGAAACAGTCTTGATCCTTTCTTGGCTCCAGTGGATAAGGTCCTGGAATACTTAGCAACCTTATTTCAACTGGGAGCTTCAACCTCTACCATTAGAGTTCATTTAGCTGCTATCTCAAATTTTCATAACGGTTTCAACGATCACTCATTAATATCCCACCATCTTTGCAAACATTTTTTTTAAAGGTGCCCAACATTTGAAGCCACCGTTTAAAGATCCAGTAGTGCCTTGGGATTTCACCTTAGTCTAGCAATGCCTATTTCATCAACCCTTTGAGCCAGCAGCCACTTGTGACCTCAAGCTTTTTATCTTGGAAGACTCTTTTCGTAGTAGCTATCACATCTGCTAGGAAAATTTCAGAGTTACAGGCTTTGTGTGTGAATCATCTGTACATCATCCTCCAGAGCGAAAGAGTATCACTAAGAACCAATCTCTCCTTCCTAAAGTGGTATCAGAGTCCAATATTAACCAAACTATAGACTTATGAGTTTTCTTTCCAAATTTTTCAAAGTAGAGTACTGCCTGCATGTGTTGGATGTCGACAGGCAGTTATGTTTCTGCTTAGACTGAACAAAAGACTCTAGAAAATCAGACCACTTTTTCTATCCTTGTCAGCCACCAACTTGGGAAAACCGGTATCAAAGGTCTCCTTGTCAAAATGGTTAAGAGACTGCATTACCTTTATATACAACCAGAATAAACTCAAATTTCCATCAAAAGTTAGAGCTGATTCTATCTGTTTCCACTTCAGTGGTCTTCCATTCCAGAGCATCTGTGGAAGACATATGCACAGCTGCGACTTGGGCTAACCCTCATACCTTTATCACTCATTACAAGTTTGACATGGTCTCCAGATGAAGAGCATCCTTTGGCTCTATAGTACACAGGAATATCCTTCCTTAGGGCCTCCCAGGAGCTAAAGTAGCTGGAGACTCTGTCCTATGAGTCAAGAATGAATGAAGATTGACAACATCAGATAAAGAAATTATGTTCTTACTATAACATTCCATCTGTGTTGTCGATCTTCATTCATTCTTAACATCCCACACTCTTGCCCCCTCCTCAACCTCTTACAGCAAGAAATCTGGACAAAGCAATAAATAAAAGTGGGACAAAAGCCCAAAAATAGAGACGATATTTAAATATTGCTCCTGCAAACTTAGAAAGTTGATAGAATAGCAAGTTTTGTATTAGCATGAACTTTCTGAAGGGTATGAAGTTTGAAACTCAAATGTCTGTCATTATTTTCTAACTTCAGTCTTTAATGATTTGCAACTAGTTTGCCAGAAAACCATAATTTTATGAAAAATGGACAAAAATATGTGGCAAAAATCTGGACATTCTGTGAAAATCTGTACAGTTGAGAGGTATGCCCTCCTAGAGACTCCTGGAGGTTCAGATCTAGTCCTGGGGTTTTATAGGGTTATTGCTCAGACAGAGCTTCCATTTTTTCTTCATAGTAGGCAAACTCGATCTGAGGTTATGGGGAGAGAGGCAGTATGGGTAGAGTCTTAGCTCGAGACTTTTTGGCTGGTGCGAGTTTTGTATAATGGCCGAGTCGGTTCTGAGGGCTCTGAACCGAATCCATCAGTCAAGAATGAATAAAGATCAACAACACAGAAGGAACGTTATGGTAAGAACATAACTTCTTTTTTTTTTTTAATACCCATATTATGTTTGTGCGGCGCAGCAGTGCACAAATATGCCATTATGAAAAAAAATATATTTTAAAAGTGTAAAAATTATATAAATAATATGTGACAATAATACCTTATAGGGCCTTCCATGGAGCATGTACAATGGTAGATTTCTGTGGTTGCTAAGGAGGCAGGGCCTAGAATAGTGTAGTTTCCTGGCTGTCTGCACGGATCTGTATGGAAATGAGCTGGGGATACTGAATAGCAAAAATGGGTATCTGTGCCCACAGATCCCATCCGTGTAGGCCCATAACAGTGTTGGTATCCCCAGAAGAGGTAGCTGATATCAAAAGGGGGTGTGTCTCTATTTCTTTAAGCACGTTGGAGCTCAGCAGGGGGGTGTATCCAGTGCCTGCTAAGCTTTGTTTACCTTCAGAGCGTGTGTTTCAGTGGGTTTGAGTGTGTTTGCATGCCGTGCTGGAGTGCTTAGCAAGGAAGGCTGGCAAAAAAAAAAAAAAAAAAAATTGGCTGATAAAGCCAATGATATATAAATTACTGATGACCCCTGTTTCACTTAAACTGTGCCATTCAGAACCCTTAATGATGTACTTGGCAGGTGGAATGCATCATAGTTATCCAATCACATAGGCTGCATCTGCACAGAGCACTATAAAGTATGCATACATCCTACAATCTGATTTTTCCCTTATACTCTGCACCAGTGGAATACAGACTTGGGAATTTTAACTGAGAGAATGCTAGGGGCTGCTGCAGGTCTGCTACATCTGTATGTGCTAGATGCTGAGGTCACTGCTGCTGCTGCTGCTGCTGACAGTTGGCCTAGACTGAGAAGGAGAAGGGTATTCAGGCCCAGGGTAACCTACCAGGAGCTACATGAGTTTGGAGATTGTAGAGTGCTACAGGGTGAACAGAGAAATACTACAAGAACTCACTGAGGTCTGCCGCCCTCAACTGAGACCCGGAGCCAACAGAGGGGAACCCATCGCAGTGGAAACAAAGGTATGTGTAGCCCTTAGAATACTAGCTACAGGTACTTTACTAAGACCAACTGGGGACATGATGGGGGTCTCACAGGCATCTGCTTCCACGGTACTCCACCATTTCCTAGATGCCATTCTATCACATGCCAGTGAGCACATTTATTTACCCTGAACCCTTGAGGAGAGCCCTAGCTGTATGTGACTCATCTGCTGTGTAGCACACTACCCTGAGGTATTGGGTGCCATAGATTATACTCATGTACACATCAAGGCACCACCCAATGAGGAGAGTAAAATCTTCGTCAACCGCAAGAGGTGTCACTCCATCAACTGCCATGTTGTGTGCAATGCACAGGGCATTATCATGAATGTGTGTGCTGGCAGCCCTGGTAGTTATCACAACTCCCGTATGTGGCACGCATCACATCTGTTACCAGATGTTTGCTAGGGGGACATCCCATATGGCCATCTACTGGGGGATGCTGGCTACGCACTGGAACCGTGGATGATGACACCCATTAGAAATGCACACACACCTACTGAAGAACGCCATAATGAGGCACACGTACAAACTAGGAACATCACAGGGCATGTGTTTGGGATACTCAAGTCATGATTCCAGTGCCTTGATATATGTGGTGGAGCCCTGCAGTACTCTCCAGCCACATGTGCACAGATGTTCACAGTATGTGCCTTGCTACACAATATGATTCTGTGGAAACAGCTGTGGGAGGATCAGCAAAGGAAAGGGATACACAGCCCCCACTAGTACCTAGGTCCCCACAGCCACACTCACAGAGGGACTTAGAGGAGGAACCCCTGAGGTTGTCCCAGTAGGCAGACATAGGCATGCCCAGTACGTCCTGGCCTTGGCCAAGAGATGGCGCATAGCACATGCACTGACAACCTAGGACCCTAGGGACTGACACCTTATTCCGACACGCATACATAAAAAGGATGCCAGCCAGTCCACACAATCTGTACCTAACCATGTATTGGCTGTGGACTGCGTGCATCAGACAGTGTCAGCCCTGAAACACAGGTCTCACACAGCTGTGTTCACAAGGTAAGTCACTCTCCTATACAAGAAATGTATGGCATACTAGACTATGGTAGCATATGTATGGACCTGCTGCATATATGCAAGCGAATAGAGTGGGCTACTGGGCTAACAGCCACTTGGGACAACAGGTACTCTGTCCAATACTGAGTGCCCAGAATATTCATTAGGCCACATGGCTGGAAACCCCACTGCATTATGCAAGGGAAATGTCAAACAGTGGGGTCATGGGACAGACACACGAATGTCAATGCCAGAGTTCCCTACTCCCAACACATCTGTGTGCCCATACTACTGCAGTAACAGTATGTTTGCAAGGATATATCAGCAGACCACACAGTACCAGGGCTGTCACATAGAACCTGGTCACATGTATTTCCCCACAAAACGCAGGGGTCGCAGTGTATGTCTGTATGCTGTTGATAGTGTGAGGAATTAAACCTCACTTTCTGGCGACTGGTGTGGCTCACTGGGCTAAGGACATTAGCATGGCTGATGATGTTGATGGTTCGAAGCTGGCCACATCTACAACTTTTGTATGTGAGTTACTTGTATGGTTGGAATCCCACAGACTGCCATAATGCCACAATCTGTTATTGTAGGAAAGCTGGACAAAGCAAGAGAAAATGGGGGAACAGAGGAACCTACTGACATTATACATGCTTTGAGTAACCTAGAAGGTGGCTAATATAATAGCAGGCTGCAACAGGTCAGATTAGCTGAAGGATGTAAAGGCCTTCACTTAATTGTGTCAGTACTTACAACAAGTCAGTGGACTGCATTTGATAGCATATTAGCAGGAAAACGCAGCTGTATGAGGATCAGAGCAGACATATGGGGCAGAATGCTGGACACTCTGCAAAAACATGTACAGGGAGAGGTATGAAGACTGTCACCCTTTGTGTGGTGTTACATCATGTACTCCAGTAACATCATACCTCTCAACCTCTTGGAGCAGGAAATCTGGACAAAGCCAGGAACCATAGTGGGACAAAGGCCCAAATATATGGAGAAGGATTAACTATTGCCCAGACAAATGTGGGAAGTTTAGGCAATAACAGGTCATGCATTACCATGAATCACCTGATGTGTATGGAGTCAGAAACCCAAATGTCTGTCATTTCAAACATCAACCTATAATGATTTGCCAGTAATGTGCCAGAAAATCACAATGCTATGTAAAACGTACCACAAATATGACGCAAAACTTTGGACATTCTATTACAATCTGTACAGTTGATAGGTTGTTGTTGTTGGTCTTTCGGCTTTTCCTGGTTAGGGGTCGCCACAGCGGAACTCCAGTCCGCTAATAATTGGCAGTAGGTTTTTACGGTGCCGAGTTGCCAGCTCGACGCCCAACTTTCAACGAAGACACGCCCATTCACGCATGTCTTTCGGAATGCCACTCGACCGCGGGGAGGACATGCAGACTCCACACAGAAGGCACTCCCCATACTCCAGCCGAGAATCGAATGGGAGAACCTCTTGCTGTGAGGCAACAATGCTACCGCTGCACCACCGAAGAGTCACATATTACATTCAGCAAACAGCCAGAGAATGCCTTGGACAAAATATCAGGGAGGTGCTGGATTGTGGAAACAGGTAAAGCAGCCAATTGACTGCAGCACACAAAATCCAGGTCTGGAGTACAGGTAAATCTTCCCTGGAGTCACCTTTTAAGTACTAACAGTCACACTGGGCATGCTCCTATACTTGGCTAACTTGAGCCCATGTCTGTTGCCTCATCTGCCCAAAGAACTGCTATGTGGAAATATGCCTGTGCATACAGACAGCTATGTATACGTACCTGTTTCTCCCTATCCCCCTCACACATGATTACCCTATCAGTATGTGGCACACGTGTGTGTGTGTGTGTGTGTGTGTGTGTGTGTGTGTGTGTGTGTGTGTGTATATATGTATATGCTAACAATATATATAAATAAATGTGTAGACTGATATAGACTCTCCGCATATATCTACATAACACGGTCACATAATGTACACACACAGCAACAGTTAAGTTGACATCCCTGTTACATATATGCATATATATATATATATATATATATATATATATATCTATATACACACACACGCACACACACACACACACTCACACACACACACACACACACACACACACACACACACACACACACACACACACACACACACATATGTGCATTAGTATGTGGGGATGTATGAATGTCCCCATTTACATGCAGAATGCTGAGGTTATCTGCACCTACACATCACAACAGTTCTCTGATGGTAACAGACCAAGGCCGCAAAAGGACATAATCCACTCATCCACACAATCCTGTGCCTGTGGAATGACACCCTGTAGACAGACAACAGTGAGCAGATGGTATAATGTGCAATGGGTGCAGCGCATGACTTGGACAGGCCATATTGTCACTGGCCAATTTTCCATCTACCAAACTGCAGCCAGTCAGACATGGAGATACTGGTAACTGTGCACACATAACAGGGGTATTAACAGGTTTCCCACTCCTAGGACACTAGATATAATAACAGTATCAAGCAGGTCCACTCTGCAGGCACACATGCTGTGTAATACAAGGCCTATTTGTGTAGTTCACAAGTACTGTGGCTGCATCCACATATACAACAGATATAACCTGTGGCTTGTGCAATAAGTACTGCGATCTATAGTGTGTAACAGTAGGTAGGGGTTCTAATCTCACATTAACCACCTTATGTGTATAGATATTTCCCCTACAGCAGTACAGATATGCTCATCGAGCCTATGTCTGTGCAATGGTTATTAATTTTATGGCCCTATGACTAGTATCTTCCTCAGCCTACCATACTATCAGATAAGCCTCACGGTGCATGCAATAAGTACTTTGTGCACTACTAGATAGGCAGGGGTTCTAATATCACAACAAGCAATTGTGTGTGTGTGTGTGTGTGTGTGTGTGTGTGTGTGTGTGTGTGTGTGCGCGCGCGCGCACGCACACATATATCCCCTTGCAGCAGTAAGACATGCCTGTATGGCCTATGTCTGTGCAATGGTTATATATTTTAAGGCCCTGTGACTACCTGCCAGCCTGTACACTGGCCTCCTTTACAAGGCCTGCTGATGTCATCCACCTTAACAGCACTGGCTAACAATCTAATATCAGATAAACTTTGTGGTGCATGCGATAAGCACTTTGTGCTATAGTGTGTACTACTCGATAGGTTGAGGTTCTAATCTCACACCAGCCAACTGTGTGTGTGTGTTTGTGTTTTGTGTGTGTGTGTGTGTGTGTGTGTATAAATATATCCCTTGCAGCACTACAGGCATGCTCATTTGGGCTATCTTCATGCAAGAGTAATGCATTTTATGGCCCAAGACTACCTGCTTGCCTCTAAATGCCCTCTTTTACAAAGTCTGCTGATGTCATCCACTGTAAGAGCACTGGCCGAAAGTCCAATATCAGATAAACTCTGTAGCGCATGTGAGTAGTACTGCAAGCTATAGTGTATAATAGTACATAATTAGGGGTTTTAATGTCACAGGAGGCAACTCAGTGTGTGTGTGTGTGTGTGTGTGTGTGTGTGTGTGTGTGTGTGTGTGTGTGTGTGTGTGTGTGTGTGTGTGTGTGTGTGTACAAATATATTCCCTTGCAGCAGGGCACACATAGCCATATGGGCTATTTATGTGCAATGGTCATGCATTTTACTGCCATGTGACTAGCTGCTGGCCCTAAATAGCCCTTATCTACATAGGCATAATTGCTGTCCTTCACCACCTAGATTTGTATGTATGGAACACCCAGGTGACATGTATCAAAGTTAGCAGACCTTGTCACAGAGTATGCATGCATAATTATGCTGACTGCCCCCATTGTCCCTGACGCACTGTTCTAGACATATGCAGGTAGGTAACCATCCATGTATACTTCCGTACCTTGCCAATGTCATATTTCTGTTGTGCTCCCATCCCATCCTGTGCCGCTGTGTTGCCACCAAGCCTCCATAGATTAGCCACTCAGACCCCTGGAACACAAACATACACAGGTGTGTGAGACACCTGTCATTTTGTTACATTATCGCCAGTCTAACATCATGCAACAAAGATACACAAAGTTTTCTGTGGAGTCTTGTCACATGCCAGCATACAACACCTGTTGTGCCCCACAACACCTGTCATGGCATGACAATACGGCACTACACAGGTACATTTAAAGTAATATAGTTATCACCTGTGCATCAGACATGTTTGCATGTCCCTGCATTGATGGTATGGATGGCAGGGATGTGGCACAGGTATCATTACATGCACAGGGTGTGGTGTGGGGGTGCCAGAGGCCTAGTCTGTGCCAAACTGCTGACAGCATGTGTGTGAGTCAGGAAGGGGTGCTGGTTGGATGGGTCACTGAGAGGTGCCGTGTGTGTCTGTCAGTGACCTGCATGCAACAGTGATGTCTGAGTGTGTGCGTGTACACAGTCAAGCCCATTGCTAGCCATACACGCATGTATGTTGGACAGCTGTGGACCGTACATGGCAGAATGGACAGTTCACCATCTCCAGCCACAAACACAGGAACTGGCTCTGCCAGGTGTGGCACTGGCACCACCATGCCCAGGGTCAGATACAGTGCTACTAGCTGACATTGAATGCTGTCTGCTTGGCCTGTGTCCTCCAACTAACTATGGTTATGACCTGCATTCCTGCTGTAGGGGGTTGACAGGTATGTTAGCCATAGCTATCAAGTAAAGAGGTACCTATGTCAATAAAACAGTGACCTCGCCAGAGTACAGCAGGGACAGTCAGGGACACCTCTACAATGTCAGAACTATTTCTGAGTAACATTGACAGACTGAGTGGAGGTGAATTACAGTGCATCGTTTGATATTATTGCTATGTACACCCTTACTTGTTGTCAATATGTCTAACTTCTAATCCACTAGCTTTCCTACAACAGCTGACTGTTGTAGGAGGGAATAACAAGGGCAGAGCTGTGATTTGATCCAAAGCAGGAACAGTTGAGAGGCATGCATTTAGCTGTTGGACAGCAGAGTATCACCGACATGTCAATACCATAGATGAACTACAGGCCTGATGTTGTAATCCTGAGTCCCCATATCCCCATCCTCCCATCTGCATCCCATTATATGGGGACATCTATTACATATCTAGCAGAGTGAATTAATCCTTTTGTGACATCTACCTCTGCAAACAGCTTGCAAAACCATAGTCTGTTTGAGTAAGATGACATACAGACCTGTTCCCCATAAACAGTTGCTCGCCTTTTGTAGGTAATGCTCATTAACAGGTAATTGCCTGTGTACCTATCTGTGGCTCAGACTTGCTAATTGCATCCAACACAGCTGAGTTGCACTTTCATTAGCCGATGACATGGCACCACATTGCAATATTCCAGTCTTTCATGTAGGCCTTGGCCCCTTTCTTAGTCTTTGAGATGGACATTAATGAGATGTGGAGACTATAGCATCACAGAGGGTAGGTACAAATACTGTCCACTATTGAGATTTATGAGGTATGTCCACAGTTTTGCCTGATATGTTTGGCCATTGTCCCATGACATTGTGATTATCTAGCAGGTCAGTGTTCAACATTGTGGGTTGAGGTCAGTAAGGTGAGAGAGACATGTGAGTGTCAGACATCATACCCGTCAGTATATGCATGCTAATGCAGTAACTGCTATACTATCGGCCCACTATCTTTGTAGGGGCAAACTGTGACACATGTCCCTATTGCTAGACCTGCCCCCCCTTATGTTTGGTTTTGTCTGGATGCCTTGTTCTAGGGTGTTGTGAGGTATGGTAGCTCTGTAGCAGCTAGCTTAACATACAGCTGTGTATGCTCCGGGCTGCAGCTTAGGACACAGAGGGGGAGTGTGAACACTTTGTAGGACAGCAAGCTGTATGTGTAACTGTGGCAGTGGTGTCAGCCCTGTCTTTACAGCAGAGCAAGGGTAAGGGTACCCTTTATAGACCAATGGAGGCATGTAGTGAAGATACATTTGTTATGTAACAGTGCCAGTAACAGAGTAGTAGGCGATTATGCTATACAAATATGTGCAATGTGTCCCTACCTGCAGGCCTTTGACTTGCAAACATAGGTAGCAGTTAAGTCAGTAGCAGAAACCTGTGTGGGTTAAAATTGCATGAAACAGTCATTACGTGCTGTGTTCACATGGATGTAATTGAAGTGCAACACACTGGATTCAAACCCAGGACTATTGGCAAAATGTACTGCATGCAAGGCAATTAACAGACGGAGCTACTGAGTCAGTGCTGTAGCAGGTGCATTTGCAAGACATATGTAAATACATACAGTCTGTGACACACATTGTCTGGATCGATTTCAAAGGCATTTGTTCTGCAGCAGGGTCCTGGTTGTAGACATGTACTTTGCCATTGCTGCATTAGCAGGTGTGTTTAACAATGTTGCTAATAAAAGGGAATATTTACCTGTTATCCCAGGCCTCACATACATCCAGTATTATTTTTTAGCTGTGTACTGGTGTACTTTTTGCATCACAGTCCCAGGTACACTCCCATTTTTTCAGATAGATGTACTTGCAGTCTGTTAGTGGCAATCAGTATATTTTCACAAACAATGGAACCAACAAATAAGTGATAAGATGGATACAGATAACCACAGAAGCAGCTAGGAGACTCAAAAGTTTATTGTTTAAACGCTTTGATCAGAATTTATCACAGACTTCTTCAGAAATACTTAACAAGTAGAATCACACTGTTTAAATATCCCTCCCACACATAAACACATGACCAAGTTAACCAATCAAAGCTTGACAAAGCATAATAATGTCAGCAATACATACTATGCAAAGTTTAAAAAAAACTATTCAAATAATTACACAATAAAAACCATATATGCTACATAGAATAAGAATGCAATTTCAAAACACTGAAAATAGACGTGTTCTCATTTAGGCCAGGGTAGTTATAGGCATTTAGCCTAATCTGCCACTTAAGTTACCTTAATTCAATGAGGCCATTCCAAGGGCCCCCTCTTGTACTTTTTCTAACTTTATCTTCTCTGTGTGGAAGATTTTCAGTCCATATATCTCTAGTTAATCACTGTATATTAATCAGATCAGACAAAAGTAGTAGAAGTAGCGAACTTAAACTCGTCTTAAGTAAAAAAAAAAAAAAATAATAATAAAAAATATATAATTGTACAGAATTACAAAGTATTCAAAAGTAATCCAAGCAAGGCAGACAGTCTGTTTCCAGTCAAAAATCCTTTAAGTACACAGACAAGCGATCCAAGTAATACTAAAATAGAGTAATAGTTTCCTCACAAGCTTTCTAAATATATATATATATATATATATATATATATATATATATATATATATATATATATATACTTTTTATCAGGCAAGGGAGTGGTTTATGGTGCTGTAAAACAAAGTGTTATTGGTGTACATGTTAAATTCACATCCCTTCCCCCATCAGTGTGACATTTGAGCTGGTTCTGCCCTACTTAGTAGCTGTCATAATAATATAACCCTTATGTACTTTAAATAAAATGTATAATGATGTGGTACCTCTTATTTAACCAGATTATTAAGTAGACATGTTCATATATTCTTTCTCTAAATTTTCTTTGGGTTTTCCCAACATAAAAACAGGGACACTGAGAAGAATATGGAAATGGACAATGTACTTTCTACTTTAATCAGAAAAGGCACGTTTAACCCCCCCCCCTTGCAGCACCATTGCTATTATTTGAGAAACTATGTGAATTTGAATTTAGATTGTTATTACAGAAAAAAAAAACAATGCAGTTCAACAACTTGTTCTTTACTGAGAATGAGCTATTAAGGAAGTTATGTAATGACAAGAGCTTGAGGATAATGAAACCCGACAAGGGTGGGAGGGTTGTGATTATGAATTATGAAGGTCACATAAACAAAATTCATGCTTTTTTGTACCAGGGTGAATTTTATGATGAAACATCGTTGAATGCCATTTCCTATGCAAGAATTGATTGGTTGCTTCAGGACATGTTAGACAAGGGGCAGATTACAGTAGATGAGTGGAAGTTTTTTGAGGTTAAATATCCAATTGTTCCCTCTATTTTTAGGCTCCCTATGATACCTTGTGGGATCCACTGATGAGACCAATTGTAAATGCTGCCAGCTCTAAGACCCACCCCCTAGCAAAATTCATTGACCTGAAGTTGAAAAATGTATTGGATGCACATGAGCACATTGTTAAAGATTCATGGGAATTTTTAGAAAAACTTAGAAAGGTCAAATATGATGATGATTTGATATTTTGCAATGTTGTTGTGATGAATCTTTTTAATATGATACCACATGACATTGGACTTGAATGGTTTCATGAGTTTATCATTGAGTGTAAAAAGTTTTCCAACAATGAAATCAACTGTTTGGATATTTGCATGGAACTGGTGTTAAAAAAACTATTTTGTGTTTATTGATGGTCAATATTTCTTGCAGAAGAAAGGTGTGGCGATGAGGGCAGCTTGTGCCCTCATCTTTGCTAATATAATTCTGCTTCAGTGGGAAAAGACATACATTCTTGGGCAGTTTGCTATAACCCCCTGGGATATTTATTTGTGTTTCCTAGATGATTTGTTTATTGTATGGAGTAAATCCAGGGATGAACTGCAAACATACATCAACTATATGAATGAATCCACTACTATTTTGAAGTTTACTTCTCAATGGAGCGATACTAACATAGCTTATTTGGATGTAGAGATTTCTAAAGACAAGTTAAACCAGAGATTGGTTAGCAATATTTATCGAAAGCCCACTTTTTCTAATAGTTTCCTGCATTATGATAGCTGCCACCCAGAGCACCAGAAGAGGGGGATAATAAAGTGTCAACTGGTTCGACTTACCAGGATGGTGACAGATGAGACCTTTAAAATAGAAGCAGGTAAACTTATTGATATGTTAATTTCCAGGGGTTATCTCCCCAACATAATACAGGGTATATACACCGAAATTGAACATAAAAGAGCTATTGGTCAATATGTCCCCTTACTATCTAGTAATAATGATGAGAGGGTTGGCTTTTCATCTTCTGGTGGCAACAACTGTGATGAATTTACCCATACCTTTGTTACCACCTATACCATTGATTGTTCCCATATATGTAACATTCTGAGAAATAATTGGAATATTTTTTTCTTATTTTGATATTTACTTGGATACTGTTGGAACTACTCCTAGGATTGTGTTTAGGAGAAGGAGATCTCTTAAGAATTTATTGGAATCTAATAAGGATGACCACGTTTCCCACTAGTAGGAAGTTTGGGACACATAAATGTGGATTTTGTAGACAATGTCCTTTTATTAAGGTACAGGACGTAATTATTGTGAACAAAATGCAAATTCACATCAAGTTTTTTGTAACTGTAGCTCTGTGGGAATTATTTATTTGGCTCAATGTTCTCAGTGTCCCTGTTTTTATGTTGGGAAAACCCAAAGAAAATTTAGGGAAAGAATATATAAACATGTCTTGGATATTAAGAAAGGGAATCTTAAAAACACCCTAGCCAAGCATGTGTTAGACCACCCTGAACACTGTTTTGGTTTTCTTGGTTTGGATATAGTTAGAAAAAATGCAAGAGGGGGCCCATGGAATGACCTCATTGAATTAAGGGAACTTAAGTGGCAGATTAGGGTAAATGCCTATAACTACCCTGGCCTAAGTGAGAATGTGTCTATTTCCAGTGTTTTGAAATTGCATTCTTATTCTATATAGCATATATGCTTTTTATTGTGTGATTATTTGAATAGTTTTTTAACTTTGCATAGTATGTATTGCTGACATTATTATGCTTTGTCAAGCTTTGATTGGTTAACTTTGTCATGTGTTTATGTGTGGGAGGGATATTTAAACAGAGTGATTCTACTTGTTAAATGTTTCTGAAGAAGTCTGATACATTCTGACGAAAGAGCTTAAACAATAAACTTTTGAGTCTCCTAGCTGCTTCTGTGGTTATCTGTATCCAGCTTGTCGCTAATCAGTATATTTTACTGGAAACACCATTCTGAGTAAGATCTGATTGGCCTAGTGTGCTAGTGCCCTATGCTGTAGTTGACAGGGGCCCAGGGTTGAGATGTGGCAGGGTTGATTATTTTGTAGATGTGCCTAACACTGCGTAAAACACATAAGATCATTAAGACATATTAAAGCTCGGTTAAGCAGGTTTGCGAGGTGCTCCATGCAAACCCATACTAAAAATTTAAAAAGAAAAGGGGGTGATAGGACAGTGGTGAAATGGGAGCAAGCAGGAGGAAAACAATGTGAAAGGCAGGTAGGGATGTGCAGGAAGGGTGTAGGAAAGTACCATAGCTTTCCATTTCTTGTACAGCAACAGCTGTGCATTTTGACAGATTTTGAGGATGAATTTAGACTCTCTAACCCCAGAGAGAGATGGGTGAGGGCAACATAAAAGTGATGTCATGCCAATTGGACCAAATTAGTTGTGTCCAGCGGACACGTGTGAAATGGAGAACTATGTATGGGGCAATATTTTTTTTTGTGTGGGATATGTGCCCCCCCCCCCTTTTTTTTTTTTTTTATAAGGAGAGAGTGGAATGTTGGGCAAGGGATATAGGTACATGTGGGGAGATAAGTTGAGTAGGAGAGAATGCAGTTGCAGACAGACAAAACAGCGGACAGGAGTGGTGTGTGACACATAAGGGGGTTAAACACCTTGGATGGGAGGGTGTTGTGGAATCTGAAGTGCATGTGCCTCAAGATGGCAGTAGCATGACTGAGGTCCCCACCTATGGGCAGTCCACACTGCTCCCTCACTGTCCTGAAGGTGGCTTTGCTGGAGGCTGGGCGCCAGGGCCAGCAGGCCCCACCAAGTTTTCGACTCTACCCTCGAGGCACAGGCATTGTTCATAACTCCTATGAAGAATCCTCTGGACAACGGCTGGTAGTTGATCCTGGGTGACTACTGCCCCTCTGCCATTGCTCCCGGGGGACTGGCTCCATCCCCTGAGGCATTTCCACCCGAAGGTGGTGCAGGGCCAGCAGAGGGGGCACCACCGGCTTGGGTCTCAGACATGCTGGTACCCGGTGCCACGGCCGGCCGAAGTAGGCCAGGTAGATCATCAGGAACCAGCCTACCATGACATGCTGTGATTATAAAGGTGAAGAAATGCATTTAGGTTAGTTATGAACAGAACCGTTGTTAGTAATAACAGCATGCCAGAACATTGGAAATAACCCATTATATTTCAATGCATATTATGTGAAACACAACAATGAATATGAGAACAGGCAGTATATTAACAACATGCCAGTAACAGTTATGGAATATAGCCAACAGAATAGTTAATTCAACAAGATATGTTAATATGCAACCATTGTAATACATAGCAATAATAAAACACATGCCACAGAATAAAGTTCATGGAACAATGTATGTTCATTGTAAACCATAACCAATGCATAACAATAATAAATATTTGAAGATAAGGGGTGGGGAGAGAGGGAAATACAGTCCATTAATACCATTCTAGGCTATACAGTTGACAACAGTACTTCTATCTACTCTACCAGGTCTGTCCTTTCTTTATGTGTAAAAGTGCTCTATAGCTGCTGCAGCATGTACATACCTCTCAAGCTATCCGCATGGGATAGTATGGGCCAAGCAGTAACAACTGCAGGTGAGCAACTACACAGAACACTTGCATATCGGGCGTACCTCTAATACTACCAAGGCGTACTGTGGGCTGATGTAGTGTTACTTTGCTATTTACATAACCATGTCCATGATACATCTGTGACAGAGGGACTACGCAATGGTAATTACATTCCATGATAGCGGACACTTGAGAGACATATATATGTACAGTACAGACAGTTGACAACTATCATGCCTTGCTTGGGAGGCATGGGAATAGAACTCAAGAGCAGTGACAGCAGTGGACATCTGCATCATATGTATTAATTGACTACACCTAGATTTAACACACACTCTCCAGTAATGCATCCATACCAGAGCTTACACATTTTATTTCTTTTCTTTTATTATTATTACACTTATTTCCTGTTTTTTATGCTATACTTTCACATTCCTGATAATGATTGTAACAGTCTGTGACATGTAAACACACAATAATGTACCCATAATATGGGCTACTTCACCCATTTACCTGTAGTTCCTGTGGAGAGAATATCTTTAAACATTACGTGACTGATACTGTAATATTTAGATCTACATAGCACTGGATTCAAACCCTGGTCTGTGTGTGGCAAAAATGTACTTCATACATAGCATTTAGCAAACTGAGCTCCAGAGTCAGTAGTGATTACTGACTGACTGATATTTGCCTAGACCTCTCCTGGCACCAGAATATGACCTGCTAACAGTGGTACAGTTTTATACTTGATTGCAGTGACAGTTGAACACACATGCATGACATTCAAGCATGACAGAGATACTAGGTAAACGATATATGACTACATATAATTTAGATGTACACATTACATTGTTAGTGTGTTAACATATCTGTGGAGTCAGCAACCAATATCCGATTATGGGTTATTATTTGCAGTGTATAACTAGTACTCTGTTATACCTGACTGCAGCACCATACCTCACCGCCTGAATGCTTGTAGCTGCCATGCAGTGGTGAAAACAAGACAATCCTGCAGTACACATTTACCTGGATGTTATTGCTATTGCTCTACATGTCATTGCATACTGGTTGTCATAAGTGATTTATTACAAAACAACTCTGAACCTACGCTTATTGCACAACAGACTTTATTACACATACTTCATGCAGGTAATTATACTATTTCATGATTTTATTGCATAACATTTGTAATTATTGATTTCTTGCAAAACAGCCATATTGCACAACAGACTTTATTAGATAAAACCTTCATGTAGTTGTAGGTACTGATACTATTTTGTGTTTTTATTGCAGAACAGTTTTAACAAGTTATTTCATGGAAAACAGCCCTACTGTCACAGTCATTACACAATAGACTTTATTAGAGAAACCTTCAATCAGTTACTGATATAGTTTCATGTTTTTATTGCACAACAGTTGTCATTATGCAGGTGTTGCAACACAGCTGTAAATCCACAGTTATTGCACTACTAAGTTTTATTGCATATAATAGTTTATTACAGTTAATGCTTTAGTCTTCCCTGCTTATGGCACTACAGTTGGCAGACTGCACATCTTGCAGTACAGGTGTAAGTCCACATTCACTGCAATACGATCTTTACTATATATACCTAATCACAGTTAATACTTTACTCTTTCTTGCTTATTTGACTATACATAGCAAAATACATGTGTACTCACCACACTTATGGCTCAACCTGGACAAGCGCCCGGCATGCATCTCGATGTTGTGAGCCCTCTCCTCTGCAGCTGTTGAGAGAGAAGCACACCAGTATGCATACCAGTTTAGCACACATTCAAGATTAGATATTGGTGAAACACAGGTGATGGTACTTACATACATGTGGGGCATTCCCAGCCCGGAATTCTTGGACCCAGATGTCCAAGAGGGACCCCTTCCATCTTTTCAGGTCATCATGGCGGTGACAACACTGCTCACCAGTGTGGGGGATACTAGTTGCACTGGTGAGGTCCCTTGCCAGCCGGTCCCAGGACTCTGTCTTGCACTCTGAGTCCTGCATCAGCCAGCCCTCATGTTTTTTTACAAGGAGTCCAACGTTGACCCTGGACTCCTGAATGGCCCAATGCTGTACCCGAATGAGCAAACCTTCTGCAACACCTGCCATTGTAGCTTTCAGAGTCCGAATTCCAGTGGATTATCCTGTATTCCCAACTATTGAGCTTAATATAGCCTGTTTCCTGCTCTTACATGCCATTGGGCAATATTTAAAAATGTGGCACGTTGCTTAGCATCACGCAAACCACAGCAGCTCAACTGAGCAGTGCTTAAACTGACAATGCTTAGTGGTGCTTGTGTCCCACGGCTCTCCCTCAGCAACGCGCCATGTTTAATATGCATGGCGCGCTGCTGAGGGGGAATCATGTATGTGGACATGGTACCATTCCATGTAGGATCTACACTATGCCTAGATGGATTTTATTAAATCTAGGGGTACATTAAAAGAGTAGATAAAAAGTTATTTTATGTCATATGGGTTATATGGAATGAAAGAAAAATTTAAATTATGTTTAACAGGAAATGGATTTTTGCAACAATATTAAGTAAAAAGTGATGATTGTTATGAACAAAAGAGTGGGGGTCTAATCGGGATGAAAAATTAGTATGACTGTAAGGGGAAATTATGAATATGTGTAAACACATTTGTGATCTATATATTTGTACATTTGTAAATATTTGTAAATATGTAAATGTGTTATAAATAAGAGTTATTTTTTTATATAAATAAAGGACCGCTACTTATTTTGAAGGAGGAAGTATTGCATTAAGCTGGAGGGTGGTTGCACAAAGCAGCAGGAGAAGAATTGAGTGTCTGATGTTCCCATTACTGAAAATTCTGTAGAAATTACTATAGTGGTGTCTAATGGTTTACTAGATGAATTCTTTGTAAATATGATCAGTGTTAAAGAATCAGAGATCAAAAATGTGGCTTTGTGGAATCAAATAATGGATAAAATTAATCCTAAAGAAACAGTTCTTCCTATGGTAAAGGAAGTTATGTTAGGGGATAAAAAGAAGGAAGTTATTCCTGTTCCTGTTTGCCAGTCAGTCCAAGGATCAGATAGTGTACTGCAAATACCAACAACAGATGTTCCTAGTGTTATATATGCTACTATTGTGAAGAGGTTGCACACAGAATTTGATAGGAGTAATACAAAACAAATCCATTACTTGTGGTACATATTTCATCCACTAAAGACAGATCAGTATGCTGTGTGGGACTTTATTATTGCAACTTTGGGATTTACAATTAAAGACATTAGTGTGTTTATAGATGTGGGGAAGGACACCTTTTATGATACCACCTTTTAGACTGCAAATCTATTTTTACAGCAGGTTGATATGAAAAGTGATGTTCGGCCATGGGCGCATTATACTTTTTCAGCTCTGAATATAAATGTTAAAAAAAATTATTCTGTTTAGAGTTGTGGATGTTAATAGTACTTTTATTAAAGGAAAACAACAAGATTCTGTTATTAAATGCTCACCTTCTCTGTCCTTTTTCTCACTGTTTACAGTCCCTGCTATGAATAAACAAAAATACAGCATTTAAAATATTTTAAATTGGCTGTTTCCCTCCACTAGAACAGTATCTTAATATACTCTGGTGGTTTAACTTTCAAAAACTTATCCCACCCTGAAAAGCTTGCTGCAGTCTCCAATTCATTGCTGCCATCAAGGCCAATGAATACAGGTAGTTTTCTGGCCAATTGCCTCCCAAAATGACAGCACCATGTCTGTCCTAAAAATCCACCTATGCTGTGATGTCATGGCTCCCTGGTCCTTCCCCTACCCATTACAGAAAGTAAAGGCTAGAACAAGGAAACAGTACATGACCCAAGTCTCCTGCTGAGCTGTCAATTACAGCAGGTAACAGCTCAAATTACCTTTAGCACTTTGACAGGTAGGGAAGTTAGGTGTGAAGGGGGATGGGAGATGAATTGCAGTAGGACAATTCAGGCTTCACAAAAGACTGCAATTTACCCATTCTAGAAAGAAGTAGTAGTAGTAAAAAGCACTTTGAAAGTCTGTACTATGGCATTTGCACTGTTTCTGTTTCAAGTAGTCATTGAACAGCATGAAATGTTACTTAAAACTATCTGACTGAAAGACAGCAGTGTGTGCATGTAATATCAATGCACTGACAGGAGCTTTAGGAAGAAAGAGGCCTGCATGATGTATTTTTACAGATAAGCACTGCATTGTGGGATACCTAGAGGCAGACTAAGCAATCGGGATCACTTCAAGATGCTAGACTCAGAAAATATGTATAAATATATTTAAAAACCTGTAAATAATCCCAGAGTGGTGTTAAAATGTAGGAAACACCAAACCATGATGAAATATACATGTTGTTTGAGTCTCTGGGTGCAGTTTTCCTTTAAGCAGTAGTTCTCACATCACTGTGAATGTGTTTTTGATATTAAGAAAATGTGTGGTACTGAGAGACTGAATAAGCAATTCACAAGGACACAATGGGAGGAAATATGTATGGATTCCAAATATGCAACAAAGTCTAGAAGATTTAGGATTTTTGCATGGAAGTGTTTGCTTAGGTATTTCTATACCACATTACCACATGCAGACTCCAAAGAGTTTTTTTCATAGGTAGATGGCAAATGTTGGAAGTGTGATAGGGAAAAGGGGGTGTAACTGGGAACATGTGTTTTGGGGGGTAATGAGTTGGCAGACTTAAAAAATTCCCAGCAGAGTACTATGTTAGAAATATTGGGTGAGCAAGTGGGTATAACTAAGTAAATGTACAAAATAATCCAAATAAACATGAACTAGGAAAAGAACAAAAAACATGAATGCTCTGTAATCACTGTAAACCACACATTTATTTAGAACAAGTACGTAAGTGCTTTCATCTGTAACTATTAGGCTTTTTAAGATTAAAGAAAGGAAGTGATACACTGCTATATAAAAACTTTTGAAATCACACAACACTTTTGCACCAACAATTTTAAAGCAAAAGCTGTAACTAATATACAATAAAAGCATTAATATTATAAAAGGACCAAAAGTATTACAAAATACGGCAATTTGTATAACATTACTAAACAATAAACCCATTTGAAGATATTGCACACAAATGCATAATAATTTGTTTTAAAAACTTCTAACATTGGTAAGCTTTTAATTTCAGTAAGCAAGTGATGGATAAAGTCCCATTAAGTTCTGGGGGGTTATGTGCATTAAGACAATAATTCCCATAACAACTCTTTTTTTCTATAAAACTAACCCCCAGGGATCCCCCCTCCCCCCGGGTTGACATCAAGCTGATCTAACAGCACAAATTTAAAACAATGCTCCAGACATTTCCAATGTGGAATGCTGAATAGTTCAGACATAGGACAACATAAACAACCCTTTAGACAGACAATTGTGTCTACCATTAATATACCATGTTTCATTTTCTATTACAATGTGATCGGCACACAAGATGTCTTTACAAAACTTGAATGAACCACATTTAAACATACCTTTCTTCATACCATCCTTGTTTCTTTTAGATGATGATTCAAGCATATTTTTCATACTAATGACCTTCCTCTAAATGACCAACGTCCTTTTAGAAAAGTTTTTTCTTAAGTTTGTGTTGTCATATACTAATGCCCAGTTTTTATTCAACACCCACCTAATGAAATCGGAGTCCAATGAAAAGGTGGTAATAAAACTACATGTATATGGAATTTCATTACCAATTGCCCCAGGGTCTCTAATGTCAGTAAGCACAGTTACATACTGGTTCTGTCCTCTACAGTCCAACAAGATAGGATGGTAAAAATTAGACCGCCTCTTACAAATTACCTCATTCATAGAGTTGTTAATAAAGCTCTCAGGGTAACCCCTCTTCAAGAACATACGTAAGCAAAAAAACAAGGTAACTGTGACAAGAAAATCTTCTACCAAAAGCCGCTAACTCCCACTCTAATCACAAAAATTCTGGACTACCATCAACAAACTACTGCACACAGGTAATCAGGCTATACCCAACCCCTCCCCCAGTAGCTCTGCCACTAAAACTGTATCTTTTCTCAACTCCTACTTCATTGATACCATCAAGCACTTAATGCAAAACAGCAACACCATCTTCAATATAACTTCACCCTCACCATCTACCCACAACACATCTACATCACTAAAGCCTGTCTCCACAGATTACATTAAATACCTCCTCAGCAAACTCAAAACTTGCTCTCCTTCAGCTGATAATCTATCACCTATCTTACTAAAACTCACTGCAAACCGCATGGCTTATCCTTTCTCCATGCTTATCAATGGATCTATCTAAGAATCCTTAGTCCCTGACATTTGGAAGAAATTCTATACCATACCCATACACAAAGGAGGTCACTCCACCAACCCCTCTAACTATAGGCCTATAACCATCCTGTCTCCCCTCTCAAAAATACTTGAGAAGTGTGTACACAAGCAGCTAGTAGATTACCTTCTCAAAGAAAACTACTAACTCCTACACAACATGGCTTTCACCCTCACCACAGCACAGGCACAGCACTAATATTATTCACACAGGCTATCACCAGAACCCGAGACAACAACAGACTATCCTCCTGCCTATTCCTTGACCTCTCTAAATCCTTTGATACTGTCTGCCACAACAAACTACTGTCTAATCTATCCAACTTCATTGTCTCAAACTCTACTATTATATCCTCTGCTGACAATCTCTCCCATCTTCTTTCCCTAACTCAAGAATCATTCCACTCTGTAGAAAGATGGCTAATTAGCAACCAACTTCTACTTAACCCCCCAAAAAAACAAGCTCCTATTATTCCTTCCTAAATCCCTTTTTTCATCATAAACCTACCTTCACCATTACTTCCCTTAATAACACAATCATCCAGGTAGAGCCTCACACAAAAGTACTAGGGACAGTTATAGATGATCAACTAAAAATTCGATCTCCACATTCAGCAGTCCATCAAAAAATACACCAAAAACTAGGGCTGTCTACAGAAACAGAGCATTTCTCGCAAAAGAATCAAAACTCACCCTGTCACAAGTCTACCTACTACCTACCGTGTTTTATGCCACCCAAATCCAAACTAACCTACAATCTAATCTCATGTCCAAGCCTGAACCCACATATAACAAAATCACTAGATTGGCTGCTGCTAACCTACCCTATCGCTCACATCACTGCCTGTCTTTACAAAACATCCAGTGGCTTGAATTCCACCAAAACTCCTTCTTCTTCAACTGCACATTACTCACTCCACTCTCAACAATCCCACTTCTTGCCCGTTTCTCTCAACTCTTATCTCTCCCTACACATCCAGTAGTACCCTTCATAGCTCTGATCAACACCTCCTTGATATCTTCAAGCCAAAAAAAAAACATAGGTAAACTTCTCTACAGTCACTCGGTTGCTAATTCATGGAACAAACTGCCACTATCCCTAAGATCTATTACTAGCACAGTATGCTTCAAAAAATGTTTAAAAGACCACCTACTTAAAACTAGGGCCTACTCATGTTAGACTCAACGCAAACCACCCTCCCACTACCTCTGCCCCTCCCTTACACTGACTCTTAACCATACCTAACACATATACTATCTTCCTCTCTCAAAATTCACTCACACAAATACTAACCATCACAACTTGAAATATACCTATCTTAAAGACACTGTTCCTTTCCTTCTCTTCTCTGAGATGCTCAAACCCTTTCTAACCTTTAACTAAATGCTATCATATAAACTTCTAGCTCAAAGCCTGGTTACACAGTACCCTGTACATGCTATTGCTTTTCTTTGTTTTTCAGTAGTATCCTGTATGTATACTTCCATAAGTAACATTAACTGTATCACAGTGACTTCTGCTCATTGTTTATAAAGTTGCAACCTCTCTTTTGTAAAAAAAATATTTGTAACTTTTTTTATATTATAACTTGTAATATTGTTTTCTGGAGTTTTTCTCCCCCCGGTCTCTGCTGAAAAAGGGATTCTGCCCAGACAGACTAACCCAATCAACAAATGTCAAAATAAATAAATAAAAAGTGTCTCACATTCTTCAACAAATTCATCAAAAAGTGTAAGCATATGTGCCTGTCTGGCAAACTGGTCTTGAATGACAACTATATTTTGTTTGGGGGGGGGGGGGTGGAAGCTGGAGTAATTAAGTAAATAATTTGAGTAAGTGGGTTTTCGAAAGATCTTCACTGTTATGTTTTTTTTTTTTGTCCTATCCTTTAATAATTTTATATCCATGTATGAAATGATGTCTTTTCCTAGTTCATACATGAATTGTAAGAAATCAGTGGTCTGATTAATGAATTCAATAAACTTGTAAATCTTATCCACACCATCCTGCCTTCCACACAATAAATATATCATCCAGTTACCTTGAGGTATCGGGAATCCTTGAAGGCAGTGCTAAAAATGTATTTTTTCTCCCATTCTACCATCACCATGTTAGCATAAAGGGATGGGGAAAAGGGGGGTAACTAGGAACATGTGTTTTAGTGGTGTAATGAGTTGGCAGTCTTAAAAAATCCCTGCAGAGTTCTCTGTTAGAAATATTGGGTGAGCAAATGGGTATAACTAAGGAAATTATATTTTTTGAGCTGGGATACTGAATTGCCTAGACATAGTAAGACCTTGTTAAGTATAAGTCTGGCGGCTACCGGAAAAGCAATTACTAGAAAATGGAAATCAAAGTCTAAACCAACTGTATTTGAACTAGTGAATATTGTAACAGAGATAAAAGAACTGGAAGTGGGATCTTTAGAAAAGGGTAGGAGAAAAATACATAGAAAAAATGGACATTTTGGGAACAAGACATGCAGAATAATGTTTTGGAGGAGGAGTGAGTTTTAAGAGAAGGCAGAAATTGAGCAATTTATGTAATGTTGAATTGATGATGGTTTTACAAAAGAATATATGTGATGTATAGTGTCTGTAACTAGGGAACATGTTAACATGGTTTATTTTCTTTTATATAAATGTATGCTTGCCTGTGTCTTAAGTGGTGATTCAGTAAAGGTGTTAAAAAAAAGAAAATGGGTGGTAATAGGGGATTGTGGAAATGGTCATGGGAAGTGTGGGTTTTGCTATCTAAGCAGCATGGTAAAGTGAAGCATATTCCCAGTGTCATTTCTATTAATGATCGTGGATAATTTGTGTACTTCAGAGGGCAGCCTAAAACATGTTTTGTTTATTTATTTATTTTTGGTGGGGGTTCTTTATCACATCCTATTCAGATCTGTGATAAGTGCCATTGTAGTCAGTCTGGTGTTCTAGGCTATTGTGTTTCTAATTGTATTCATTCTTGTAGGTAATGTAAAACTGTTAGACATTTTTGGTTTGCCTTTCCCAAGTTACTTACAAAAGATGTGGAAGATACTAAGCAAGTTATGCCGGGTGCT
Organism: Protopterus annectens; assembly: GCF_019279795.1. Classification (NCBI taxonomy): domain Eukaryota; kingdom Metazoa; phylum Chordata; order Ceratodontiformes; family Protopteridae; genus Protopterus; species Protopterus annectens. The sequence continues at coordinate 187,385,334 of NC_056740.1, forward strand.
AAAGATAAAAACAATATAGCAAAGGCTGAGGAGTCTCCTAGGGAAAGTTATCATACCATATGTCAAGGCTGTGCAAGAAAATGTTCTTCTTACTACTTCTAATGTGTTTAAAGTAGTTAGAGAAGAGATGCCTGATAGCGATTCTGAACATACTTTACAACCAACAGTAGAGCCCATAGAGGAAGAGGGGGAAAGAAGGGTGATGGCAGTGAAGAAGAAATGGATAAAAATAATACCACTATTGCAAAGAGGATGCATAAAAGGAAACTGAAACAATGGGCTAATAAGCATTCTGTTAAGAAAGGAAAAGGATACAGCTTGATTAATGAACATCACAGATTACAGATTTTACATTTTTGTCTATTGACAGGGGCTGATGTTATCTGTTTACTCGATATAAGATTACTTACTGATTTACAAAAAAAAAAAAAAAAAACAGACTGAGATTATTAGTGCATAAACTTGTTTGGAGTTTTGGAAGCGATTTATACTCTAGTGTAGCTATTTTGGTAAAATCCTGTATTTCATTGTTAGGTGTATTTATTTCTATTCCAGGACAAATTCTTATTTGTGATATGCAATACTGGGTGTGAATTTGTAGACTCAATGTTGTTATATGGTCCTACTAATAAAAAACTGGGGAAGATGTATTTGTGCATTGCAACATTTTTTTAAGTATTAATTATCCCATTACTGTTGTAGGGTCAGTGCAGTAGTGTAGTGGTTAGCGTTGTCACCTCATAACAAGAGGTTCTCTGGTTCGATTCCCAGCTGGGGTGCCTTCTGTGCAGAGTCTGCATGCTGTGTTTGCATGCGTTTCCTCCAGGGGCTCCCGTTTCCTCCCACACTCCAAAGATATGCAGTAGGTGGATTGGACACTCTAAATTGGACCTTGGTGTGAGTGTGTGCATACAAATGTGTGTGGTGCACCCTCTGAGGAGGGTTGGGCCTTGGGCTAACAACCTGAGCCCACAAAACTTTTACCTGCTACAGAAACAGCAACCACTGAAAGGTGCTTGTTGCCTAATGTAGCAGATGGTGCATAAATGTGTGGGGGGGTATTGTTGTAGGAAACTGGTACTGCCATATGAGTGCCCACAAAAAACTTCAGCTGTAAAGCTACTGCATGAGATAATAGACTCTAACAGTCTTGTTTTAGGACCTTACATAGGGCCAGCTTATCAAAGAGGTAGATTATCCACTGAGATTCATTATTTTTCCTTTTCTTTATGTCTTCTCTTCTTACCCATATAAATATAACTAATCATATGGCATTGTTTTTTTGAGATTGTTAGCAATGTATCTAGTTTAACAGTTGATAAAGTTACTTAAAAGTTAAATGGGTGGGTAGAAAGATATGTCACATCTGTTATGGGAACAAGCAGTCACTTTAACTGACTTTAGTAAAAACTAGTCACAGTGGTGGACTCGTTATAAAGCAAAATATAAAACTGTATTTTGTTCTGTAAAAAAACAACTTCTCAGTAAAAAAAATAAAATAAAAAACCAAGGCAATAACTATTTATCTGCTTGGAAGAATTATGACGTTTCCTTCCTTGTAGATTTGAATGTTTGCATAGAAAGTAAGTTTTAGAAACACTTATAGCTGCTGGAATAGATATTCTTATAGCAAAGCACTGATATATTATTCAGTGTTCTAAGCAAGAAGTATCTCAGTTTTTTTAATAAGTTAAAAAAGATTCTGAATTAAAGCTAGGGTTACTTAATACTGATTGTGTTATGGCCATCACCAAATCTGAAATAATGAAGACAGTGGAGACATACGTTCAAACTTTGTTTTCCTACTGTGACACTCTTGTAACACAATGGAATGTTCCTCACATTTACAGAAAACATTAAAGTATCAGATGGCCACGTATCTTTGTCAGAATTAGATTCAGTTTTGCATGACTTTTCTGCTCATTCATCCCCAGGGACCCATGGCATTACCTATAGATTCTATAAAATATGTCTGAGACACAGAAACTTATTTGTTTCAATGTATTAAATGAATGGTTAGATACAGGTATAACTAGTGAGTCTGTGTGTGATTGTGGTATAAGATTTGTGTTTAAAAAGAAAGAGCACAAAGAAGATATTCAAAACTAGGAGGCTCATTACTTCAGCAAACTCAAGACTATACAATTTTCTGTAAAATACAGCAAGTTAGACTAAGTTATGTTTTCTTAAATAAATTTCATGCAGGTATTTTTGTAGTGAAGTGGAAACTGAGTAGGGGCAATGTTAGTAGTGTTATGCAAAATCATTAATAATGTTACTCATGCTAAGAAATGCCTGCATATTTCATGTGATATCCAGAAAGTCTTTGATAATATTCTTAGCAGTTTCAAACAAAAAAAAATACTTTCTACGTAATCTACCTCAAAATAACATCTTCTCTCCATAAATCCATTGTATATAATGATTTGTAATGGTGTTTTTACCAGCCCAGAGCTAGTTTTGCCTCTTCCTAACCCTAATAACTGGGTTTGAACTCAGACAGCTAGCTTAAAATTTATCCAGCTGAATGTCCATGGTATCTGTAATAAAATCACAGTTCTTAATTTTAGATCACATTTTATAAGCTAGACTGGATACTGTTGTTATCATGGAAATCTGGCTACAGCTATGTAGAGACAATTCTGAAATGCTACCACCTACCATTCCATGGTGAAATATGATAGATTCCATAAGGAAGCTGGAAGTATAACTATTACATGACATAGCTAATTAATCTATCCTTCCTTGGTCTACAGCCAGGTGCTGTGTGGTAACGGTAAGTTGGTCTGCAGCAAGCCAGCTATTATTGCTGAACTGTTGCAGTCCTACAACCTGGTGTTCGTAACATAGACTTGGCTTAATGATAATTCCAGTCCTTGTTTGGTGTCAGCCATATCCCCCCAGGTTCTCTGTCATTCGCTGCCTGCATGAAGATGGGATTGGGTGGTAGTTGATGATGTTTTATGTTTTTATACTGTATATGCCTCAAGCTGTAACTAGATCATTCAACTACTTCAAGTACTTCATTGGTACAGGAGCAAACTATGGATATATTTTTATCCACTGTCCACCTAGTTGTGCAAGGTTGTTACTCTGAAGAGTTTAAAGACGTCATGTGATAGTGTTCAATCTCGCCGTTTGTTCTTACACATGGGTTCGGAGCCGATCCTCGGCTCCATGTCGGCCTCTTGCAAGCTCTGCATCGAGAAGAAGCTCGAGACAATCTAATACCCACAATCCCCCTCTGCCTTTACCTCAGATCTAGTTTGCCGCTGCTGCGTTCGCATCGCTGGGAGCTAGCTCGAGCATCTAAAGTTAAGATATAACTTAATTTGTTATATTTTATTGGATTTTTTTGTTCTGTTTGATATAACTTGATATACTGAGTGATTGTGTGTTGAGTGGGTTAAATTCTCGGTACCGTTAATCTTATTAATCGGTTAGAGTTTTTCGGGGCCTACAACCCTTCTTAAATTTAAAAAGGATTTGACTTTTAAACCGGATTTGACACTTTTTTTCTCGGATTTGACTATAATACTGGACTTGTCTTTTTCTTGTAAAATGTCTGATAAGGTAAAATCAGGATTTAAGCGTTGTCAGTGTGGCCAGAAAATGTCAGTGACTGACAACCATAGTTCCTGCGTCTACTGCCTTGGCCCTCTCCACTTGCAAGAGGACTGTTCTATCTGTCACTCTTTTAGTGGGAGGGTCATGACAGATAGGCGAGGAAACTCATGGACAGAGGTTTATTAAAACCTTCTTTTCAGGAGGCTCTGGATGCTTCTGACCAGGCATCGAAATCCTCTAAGGAATTGAAGACGTCGGAGCCCAAGTCATCGGCTCCGAGCTCTTCAGCAAAAGTTAGATCACCGGTTCCACAGACTTCGGGGCCGAGTGTTCAACTGGTATCGGTTCCTGAGCCTCGAGTCTTGGAACCGGTGATGGAGCTCCCTCCTTCGACCTTATTGAGGTCGGCTCCGTCTTCGGTTCCTTCGACCCGTTCTTCTTCCAAACTCTCTGATATCGATGTGGATCGTGTGGTGCAGAAGTTATTGGAGCATTCGGCCCTGTCCAAACTTATTTCGGTTTCCACCCAGTTGGTGTCGAAACTTGAAGGCCTCCCAGTGTCTCCATCCATTCCTCCTCCGAGACCTGTTCAGTCTTTGGAGCCGGAAGAGGCTGATCTTCTGATTGTGGAGCCCTCGGGTCCAGAACCGCCTTTTTCTCGGTCTCTTCCTCTCACCTCGACTCCGACGCACCCGATACCGGAGTCTCAGAGCCGACGATCTGTCCTTGGTCCCGGGGCCGAGAGTCGAACCGACGCTTCGGTTCCGACTCTTCCCTCGGGCCTCGGCGCAGATCGATTCGGCTCCGCCTCGGGTCGATGCCTTCGTGCCTGTGTCGGGATTCTTCCCATTTCTTCGAACCGGAGATTCTTCGATGCGGGACCCGGGGCGTCGACCTAATGAGGAAGGTGTTGTCTACCCAGACAACCACATCAGTGGAAGCAACCTCTCCTCCCCATAAAGGGCCGTTATCCTCCTCTGCACCCACGGCCACATCCAAGCGTCGGGCACCAGTGTCTCAGCCACCCCTGGAGGGTGCCCCTCTTCCTCGGAGGCTTCTTCGGATGCTCCCCACGAAGAAGTCCCTAGGAAAAGATTGTGTAAGAGGAGACACTTGGATTCTCCACAAGAATCCTTGACATCTGATACTGACTTAGATGAGTCAGAAGGGTCCCTAAGTCACCTTCAGAAGATGTCTCTTTTCGGACATATTGGAGATCCTGAAACAGAGAGGTGACTGGCAGTCCCTTCCCCTTCTGAGGATGAGTCAGTTTTGCTGAAGGCATTTGGTGCTCGCCCTTCTTCCTCCTGGGTCACTCCTCCCTTGACGAATTAATGGAACTAATTGCTCAAGGGCGGGAGGCTCCTGACACAGTGGAACCAGTCCCAAGGAAACCCAATAAATACATCACGGCACCTCAGGACAAGACCTACTTAACAAAAGGAGTTCCAGTGGACGCTATGGTGGTGGCAGCGCCACGAAAAGGAGATGTCAGAGTCTTCCTCATCTGTCCATCCCTAATAAAGATTCTAGGACGATGGATAGGTGGAAGCGCATTTTTAGTTCAGCGGCTTTTTCCATGCGATCCCTGAACTATTTGACCCATTTTACACGCCTACAGAGGGATCTAGTCAAAGAGTTGGGAGATACCCTCCAGGGTACTACAGATGCTGCTGTCTCAGACAAAGTGACAGCGCAACTTAATACCCTTACATCCATTGTGAACTCGTCCATGAGGCTGATTTCACGCAGCGAAGGTTCGAGTAGGGCAGCAGCTTCAGCGATTGCTCTTCGCAGACAATCCTGGATGCGCTTATGTTCCTTTGGAAGCCTTCAAGTCTTCCTTTACTAACGCCCCATTTGACGGTGCCACTCTCTTTGGCCCCAAAGTAAAGGAGACCCTTACCCGGTGTGAACAGGAGGGAAAGACTCTGTCTGCTGTCGGAGTCCGTTTTTCCACCCCAACCAGACCGCACCCCAAAGGGCAACGTGGTGGAAAAATGTGGTTTCGAAAACCCCAAGGATCTTTCCCAGGCACACAGGGAGATGCCCCCTCAAGAGGCAGAGGAGGGGGCAGAGGTGGAAGACGCCGCCCAGGCGGCAGAGGGGGTCCGCAACATCAAGGTGACAGGGATACACTACCTGGTAAACCTTTCCAGCACTCCTGAGAGGAGGCCCGACTGTCCTGCTCTGGAGGCAGTCGGGGGTCGCTAGCTTTATACCCTCAGGCCTGGCAAAATGTAACTACAGACAAGTGGGTAAAAAGCGTGGTTACCAGAGGTTACAACATACCCTTTCTATCCCATCCCATTCCAAAGAAAAGACTCCCAGATGTACCGCCCCATCTGCGAGCCAGCAGCTATAGAGATTTCAAAGCTGCTAGAAAAAAGAGTCATCCAACCAGTCCCAGCGGACCAGCAAGGATTCGGGACTTACTCAAGGTTCTTTTAGTTCCAAAGAAAACAGGGGACTGGAGGCCCATCCTGGACCTAAGCTACCTCAATACCTTCGTCAGGAAAGAAAAGTTCCGAATGGTCACGCTTCAATCGATCCTTCCATTCTTACAGAAGGACGACTGGATGTGCTCAATAGATCTAGAAGATGCATACTACCACATCAAAATGGCCAGGGCATCCAGAGATCATTTGCGCTTCGGCTGGGGCCAGTCACTTTCAATTTCGAGCCCTGCCCTTTGGTCTGACCTCAGCCCCAGGGTCTTCACCAAATGCATGGCAGTGGTAGCGTCTCACTTGAGACGCCAAGGATTCCAGGTGTTTCCGTATCTGGACGACTGGCTCCTTTCTGCCACCACCCAGCGTCAACTATTACAGGCCAGAGACTTTACTCTTCAACTGTGTGTTCACCTAGGAATTTCTGTGAACTTCGGAAAATCCTTGCTTCAGCCATCACAAAATATTTTGTTCATAGGAGCAGAATTAAACACACGTCAGTTAATTCTAAGACTTCCCCCGGAAAGGATACTATCACTTCAGACTCACATACGTCTTCTACTTTTGTCAAGGAAATCTCCAGCAAAACTGGTACTGAAGGTTTTGGGACTCATGTCAGCCTCCCTTATTGCAATACCCTTGGGAAGGCTGCACATGAGAGTCCTTTAATGGCTACTGTTTGCACAATGGTCGTTTCAACAACTACCTCTAACACACGAGATTCTTATAACGAAAACATGCAAGACACATCTAAACTGGTGGCTTCAAACGTGCAACCTTTCCAAGGGGAGACCATTTGTGCTACCCACGCCTACAGTTACGGTGACCACGGACGCTTCCCTGATAGGGTGGGGGGGCATCTTTCAGGGACAGACAGTCCAAGGCGAATGGACCAATTTGGAGTACAATCTGCACATCAATGTTCTAGAGTTGAGGGCAGTGTTTCTAGCGTTGCAACACTTTGCTCCCCTTCTTCCTCTAGGAACTATTGCAGTTCAGACGGACAACATGTCGGTAGTCTGGTACATAAACAAGCAAGGGGGAACCAAGTCCTATCAGCTATGCAGAGAGGCCATGAGAATCTGGCAGTGGGCGGAGTCCACGGGTCGCTTTCTAATAGCAACGCACATCCCGGGATCATCCAACGTCATAGCCGACAGGCTGAGCAGAGCAATTCTGTTACCGCACGAGTGGTCCCTAAAACAGTCAGTGGCGAAAAGGATTTTTCGCATGTGGGGCCAGCCTTCCTGCGATCTGTTTGCGTCTCCAATGAACGCCAAATGCAGGAGCTACTTTGCCCTATTACCCCCTCCAAGGGAAGTCCCCAGGGACGCACTGATTCACGATTGGCCCCCGGGACTCCTTTACGCATTTCCTCCATTTCCCCTGATATCAAAGTTTCTCCAGAAAGCCAGAAACCTTCACAGGACAATAATCCTCATTGCCCCATTCTGGCCTCGTCAAATTTGGTTTCCCTTCCTGAAGACACACTGCATTCGGGAACCCTGGATTCTGGACCCAGAGCCAGATCTATTGACTCACTCATCAGGGGTTCCCCATCCCGCGCTCCGGTCCCTCCATCTAGCAGCTTGGTTGCTCCAATTCCCAACTTAGCCAGGTCTGATCTTCTTCGCCAGCAGTTCGGAATATATTGGTGGCTTCTCATAAAGCTTCCACTACTAAAACATATTCTAGTAAATGGAAGCGATTTGTATTCTGGGCGAATACACAGCAAGTGGATCCTTTTATAGCTCCTTTGAATAAAATATTAGAGTTTTTAACGGACTTATTCCATCAGGGTGCTTCTCCTGCTACACTAAGGGTTCAATTGGCTGCCATTTCAAATTTCCATGTGGAAGAATGTGGGGCTCCTGTTATGGCCCACAGACTTTGCAAAGCCTTTTTAAAAGGGGTTTTTCATATTAGACCACCAGTCAGATCTCCTACGTCACCTTGGAGTCTAAACTTGTTGTTATCTAAATTAATGTTGCCCCTTTGAACCTGCCTCTTCTTGCCCATTAAAATTTTTGTCCTGGAAGACTCTCTTTTTGGTAGCCATTACTTCCGCTAGGCAAGTATCTGAACTTCAGGCTCTCTCCATCAAGCACCCTTATTTGATCTTTCACTCTGACAGAGTTTCTCTTCGAACTAATTCATCCTTCCTCCCTAAAGTGTGTTCTATTAACAATATTAATCAGTCCATTGAATTACCCACTTTCTTCAAAAATCACTCCAACAAGATGGAGTATATGTTGCACAAATTAGATGTACACAGACAACTAAGATTTTACTTGGATAGAACAAAAGATCACAGAAAAACTGATCAACTTTTTGTGGCCTTTGCCGATAGCAGGAAAGGACTAGCGGTTACCAAAAGAACTCTTTCTAAGTGGCTAACGGATTGTATAATCTATGTCTATGATTCCTCAAATCTAACTCTCTTACACAAACCCAAAGGACATTCCACAAGGTCAGTGTCTACATCTCTGGCTCATGCAGCCCGCCTACCACTAGACGCTATTTGTGCGGCTGCTACTTGGTCTAAGCCACATACATTCATTTCTCATTATAAGGTAGACATGGCTTCTAGGGACAGGGCAACCTTTGGTTCCACTGTGCTCAAGAATGTCCTTCCGTGAGTTCCTCAGGAACAAGGAGCTAGGGACGCTACCCATGTGTAAGAACAAATGGCGAGATTGAACACTATCACATATAGAAGTTATGTCCTTACCATAACGTTCCATGTGGAGTGTTCATCTCGCCTTTGTTCTTACATTCCCACCCTCCCGCCCTTAAGAAGAACGTTCTTTTGATGCCTGGCCGGGAGCATTCTGCTACTGCTTTGCAGATGTTGTGTACATAGTTGGCATATATATATATATATATATATATATATATATATGTCTATTTGTTCTTTTATATATATAGTTATGTATAGACTCTTATTTCTGTGCATATGTGATGTAAGCATGAATGTGCTCTCTCTGGAGATTGGTTTGCTTGCAAACTAGATCTGAGGTAAAGGCAGAGGGGGATTGTGGGTATTAGATTGTCTCGAGCTTCTTCTCGATGCAGAGCTTGCAAGAGGCCGACATGGAGCCGAGGATCGGCTCCGAACCCATGTGTAAGAACAAAGGTGAGATGAACACTCCACATGGAACGTTATGGTAAGGACATAACTTCTAATGTTAAGTTGTCAATCTCGCCTTCATTCTTGCTTGATGGGCTCGGAGCCGATCCCTCGGCTCCGACTCGGCACTTGCTTTAGCTCGAGAACTCCTTTTACCAGCTCGAGGCAGCCCCATATCCCATGATGCAAGGCAGGAAGTACCCAGATCTCGTTTGCCGCTTCGCTTGGGAGGTCTTCTCTTTACCAGCTCCTGGTAAGTAATTCACATTTGTGACATTTAAACCCCTTTTTAGTTAAAAACTATTTGTTTTGATAGTTTAACTTTAAATTTAACTTTTTCTGACTGAAATCCCTGTCTCTTTTAATTTTTTTTTTTTTTTTTTTTAGTCAGTTAATTTCCCTATCCCATCCCCCCCCCTGTTAGGGTGTGTGTGTTGGTATTTTTTACTAAATACCTTTTTGGTATTAGTTTAATTTAATTGGACTGGTGTGTGTGTGTTTTGTTAGGCACCATGTCTAAAGAGAGGGTTTCAGGTTTTAAGAAGTGTGACTCGTGCTGTCAGAAGATGTCTCTGACAGACGGTCACACTTCTTGCCTGTACTGTTTAGGCCCTCTTCACCTGCAGGACTCCTGTGCTATTTGTCACTCCTTCAGCCAGAGAGTCCTGCAGGAGAGAAGGAATAAGTTGATTCTCAGGGTCTTCTAAGCCGGAGGGCTCTCCGCCAAGTCGGCCCCACAAAATCAACTAAATCTGCCAAGACCCAGGCTTCTGTTTCTAAGCCTGTGGCCTCGGCTCCGACTCAGATAGAGTCGAGATCGGCTCGCTGGAGCCGATTCTGATCCACTAAGCTTTCGGTGCCGATGGCTATCGGTGCCGAATCTGCTTTGACCACTGTGGTGTCGGTTCCGACCGCTCCGACACCCACGCGGCACGGCATCGGTGTCGGCTCCGATCTGCTCCGACACCCATGTGGCACAGGCATCGTGTCGGCCCGATCGGCTCCGACACCGTTACTTTGGTGGCTGTATCGGCTCCGCTGGAGCCGATACATCGAGCGTTCTGCCGGCTCCGAAATCGGTGCCGACAGGATCAGTAATATCGGCTCCGGTGACCCATTCCACGAAGAGGGCGAGGGCTCCTTCCTTGGTGCCGATACTTCGCCCGCCTCGCCTCTTCTATCGGAACGGAGCCATCGGAGCCGATCTTCAAGGTCATCCAGGTTGTCAGACCATGACCTAGAGAGAGTGGTCAGTAGATTGCTCAAGTCACAGGTACTGGCCCAAATGCTACACAGTCCGTCTCAGCAGACTGTTGGTCCACACCCCGTTACAGTTCCTCCTTCAACTCTACCCCAGAGCTTGGAGTTGGAGTCTTCGGGCATGGTTACTGCTACGGCTGGAGGACGGATACCCCCTTCTGTTCCTTCAGCCCCTACTCTCATCTCCTCTTCCTTAGAGGGATTCGGTGGTCGGGCTTCCATGGTCTCCTCCGAGGGGGTGAGTGGCATCGGACCCTTGTCCGAACCCGCTCTTCCCTTGGAGCCTCGGCCTTGGTGAGCTCGGCTCCGACATCTGCCTCGAGACTTCCCTTCGTGGCCCCTGGAGTTCCTAGCCCTACGGAGCGGGGTCTCACGGCCCTGCCAGGGAGGGGAGCATTCGAGGTGATGAAGAGTGTACTGGCCACTGGTATCAGTCAGCAGTCTCTTCCCGTAGCTCCTCCCTCTATTGTACCTGTTGACATCTCTGCCACTTCTCTTGCTACAGGACCCAGAGATCCTCCGCCTCAGGTTTCCCCATTGGGAATTTCCCCCTCTTCCGAGGATTCTCCTGATGTTTCGGGAGATCCTCCTAGGAAGAGGACTTGTAAGAGGAAGCATGTAGACTCCCTGAGTCTGTCACTCGGATACTGACTTGATGAGTCAGAGGGATCCCTAGATCCCCCTCTGAGGATGTCTCCTTCTCAGACATCCTAGAACTTCTGAAACAGAGGGGAAACTGGCCCACCAACAATCCCTCTGAGGATGAGTCAGTATACCTAGAGGCGTTTGGATCTCGGCCCTCCACCTCCTGGGTGTCTCCGCCTTTCGACCCCCTTATGCAGGTTATAGCACGAAAGGCGTGGACAGCTCCTGACTCTGTAGAGCCAGTCCCTAGGAGGCCTTCTAAATTTATAACTGCCCCTAGTGACAAACAATTCCTTACCAAGGGTGTCCCCGCTGATGCCATGGTGGTGGCTGCGGCCACCAAAAAGGAACTTGCAGATCCTTCCGTGCCCGTCCATCCTCCTAATAAGGACTCTAGGACCATGGATAGGTACGGCAAGCGGATGTTTTCCTCAGCGACCTTTGCTATGCTCGCTGAATTATCTTTGTCACTTCACCAGACTCCAGAGAGATATCCTGAAGGAGCTGGGAGAAGTAGTTCAGGATCCTACAGCTGCAGGGGCCCAAGAAAAGATTGCTTCGCAGCTAGGAACCCTCAATTCCATTGCTAACTCCTCCATGCGGCTAATATCTTATGCTGCTGATGGAGCGAGTAGAGCCGCAGGCACAGGTGTGGCTCTTAGATGCCAAGCCTGGATGCGGCTATGTGATTTTATGGATCCCTTTAAGGCGTCCTTCACAAATTCTCCCTTTGATGGGTCAGCTTTGTTTGGCCCTCAGGTGAAGGAAACCTTGACCAGGTGTGAGCAGGACGGCAAGACTCTTTCTGCTGTTGGAGTCCGTTTTCCACCCCTTCTAGGCCTTATCCCAAAGGACAGAAGGGTGGGAAGATGTGGTTCCGTAAATCTCAAGGAGTCACGCCGGATTCACGTGGTCAGTTTACCCCTAGAGGCAGAGGGGTAACAACAACAGACGCCGCTCTAGAGGCAGAGGGGTCCGAAGAATCAGGGCAACAGGGAGTCTCTTCCTGAGAAGCCCTTTCAGCATCCCTGAGGTGTTGCCCGGCTGTCCCTCCTTGGAGGCAGTCGGGAAGATTATCACTGTACCCAGAAGCCTGGCATTCCCTCACTCAAGACAGATGGGTACAGTCGATCATATCCAAGGGTTACATAATTCCTTTCGAGGAAAGTCCCTTCCCCTCAAGTTCCCTTCCAGATGTACCACCCGGTCTAAGGGACATTGCAGAGTTAGAGATTGCAAAACTAATGCAAAAAAGAGCCATTCAGCCAGTTACAATAGACCATTCAGAGCCCGGAATCTACTCAAGGTTCTTTTTGGTCCCCAAAAAGACAGGAGACTGGAGACCAATATTGGATCTCAGCAGACTCAACAAGTCTGTCAGGAAGACAAGATTCAATGGTCACTCTTCAGTCAATTCTACCCTTCTTACAGAAGGACAACTGGATGTGCTCAATAGATCTTCAGGATGCGTACTATCACATCAAAATTCACAGATGCTCCAGGAGATTTCTCCGCCGGCTGGGGTCCAGTCATTTCCAGTTCAGAGCCCTGCCCTTTGGTCTCACTACAGCCCCCAGAGTGTTCACCAAATGCATGGCAGTGGTCACGGCTCACCTGAGACGCCAAGGATTCCAGGTGTTTCCGATCTCGACGACTGGCTCCTGTCAGCCACCACCAGGCATCAGCTTATACAAGCCAGGGATTACACAATAGACCTTTGTTCTCATTTGGGCATCTCAGTCAACTACGAAAAGTCATCCTTATCGCCTGCCAGTCTATTACCTTCATAGGCAAACTTAAACACTGTTCGGATGTCAGCTACCCTTACAGAACAAAGAGTTTCAGACATTCAGACTCATGTCAGGATCATTCTGGCCAGCAAGAAGGTACAGGCCAGAATGGTTCTAAAGGTGTTAGGTCTTATGGCTGCGGCCATCACTCTTCTTCCCTGGCTCGATTCTACATGCGCCTCCTTCAGTGGATGCTGTTCACACAGTGCTCATACCAGCAACTCCCAATGCGCCACCAGATTCTGGTGACACAAACATGCAAAGAACATCTTGCTTGGTGGATCACATCGTCTCAGGTTCACCAAGGCAGGTGCTTTGTACCTCCGTCCCCGATAGCCACTGTCACCACGGATGCCTCCCTGATCGGGTGGGGGTCATTATCAGGGCAGGATGGTTCATGGGACGTGGCAACCGCTCGAGTACCATCTGCACATAAATGTCCTGGAGATGAGAGCAGTGCTTTTAACGTTGCAAGCCCTCAACGACTTTCTTCCCGTAGGGACAATTGCAGTCCACACAGACAACATGTCTGTAGTTTGGTATATCAACAAACAGGGCGGAACCAAGTCCTACCCCTTGTGTCGAGAAGCTCAGACTATGGCAATGGGCGATCTCCTCTCATCGGTTTCTGGTAGCAACGCATATCCCTGGGAAAACCAACATTATAGCGGACAGATTGAGCAGAGCTATTCTCATGCCTCACGAGTGGTCTCTCAAGCTATCCATAGCGGAAGAGATTTTTCTGGAATGGGGTCGTTCTTGTTGCGATCTTTTTGCTACTCCCCAAAACAGCAAATGTCCAGACTTCTTCAGCCTCTTCCTCTATCAGGCCATCCCCCAGAGACGCTCTGACCCAGGATTGGCCCCAGGGACTTCTTTATGCCTTCCTCCTTTTCCTCTGATCCCTCAGGTGATCCAGAAAGCTACCGCTTTGAGAGCCAAATTGATTCTCATTGCCCCTTACTGGCCTCGACAAGTTTGGTTCCCGTTCCTCCATCATCACCTTTTGGTGCAGCCGTGGCATCTGGACCCAGTGCCAGATCTACTGATTCACCAATCCGGTCAGCTGCACCGGTCAATCCCTTCTCTCAACCTCACAGCATGGTTGCTCCACTTCCTTCCTTAGCCAGGCTTCCTTTGATCTCTAACCCAGTTAGAGATATCATAGTAGCTTCACTAAAATCCTCTACCAGGAGGATTTACACAAGCAAATGGAACGTTTCTCTTATTGGGCTAAGGCCCAAAATATTGATCCTTTTACTGCCCCTGTTCAGGCAGTTCTGGACTTCTTAGCAGAGATTTTCCATGCAGGCTCCTCTTCTTCCACAGTCAGAGTTCAGTTGGCTGCTATTTCTAATTTTCATGTCGGGATAGCAGATCATAATATTATGTCCCATAGGCTCTGCAGGGCCTTTTTGAAAGGAATTTTCCTACTAAAGCCTCCAATCAGGAATCCTCCTCCTCAGTGGGATTTAAATTTAGTGCTGACATCCTTGATTCTTCCCCAATTCGAGCCAGCTGTTTCTTGTTCCCTGAAATATCTTTCTTGGAAAACTTTATTCCTAGTGGCTATTACATCTGCCAGGAGGGTGTCTGAACTTCATGCTCTTCGGTTCGACCCCCCTATTTGATTTTTCACAAAGACAGAGTATCTTTGAGAACTAATCCATCCTTTTTACCTAAGGTCGCTCAAAAACAATCTGAATCAATCTATTGATCTCCCTGTATTTTTCCTAACTATTCAGATAGAGCTGAACAAAAGCTACATTATCTTGACGCCCACCGTCAGCTTAGATATTATTTGGACAGAACAAAAAATTTAGAAAATCTGATCAACTTTTTGTTTCCTATGCGGATAATAAAAAGGCCTTCCTGTTTCTAAAGTGACTTTGTCCAGATGGCTTTCTTCGGTCATCACTGAAATTTATACGATCAGGGGAAAACAGCTGTGCTCAAAACCTAAAGCACATTCAACTAGGAGTTTAGCTACTTCTACAGCTTTTCAAGCTAGACTGCCTTTAGACACTATTTGTGCAGCGCCACTTGGGCCACTCCTCACACTTTTGTTTCCCATTACAAATTGGACTTGGCCTCCAGGGACAGAGCCAGTTTTGGCTCTACAGTCCTCAAGAGTTTGTTCCATTGAGCCACCCAGGATAGAGGTGCTAGGACGCCGGTCCCATCAAGCAAGAATGAAGGCGAGATTGACAACTTAACATTAAGAAGTTATGTACCTACCATAACGCTCCATGTTAGTTGTCTTCTCGCCTTCTTTCTGCACCTCCCTCCTTCCCCTGGCCTGGACAGACCTTGTATAAGAAACTATAATGCTAAAGACCATTCAGACCTGGTCCTTTTTCCATTTGTAAGTTTCTTCTTCCTTTGGGAAGTATTGTTTATGCTTGGTGCTATTGCCCTTTTGTCAACAAACGAGATCTGGGTACTTCCTGCCTTGCATCATGGGATATGGGGCTGCCTCGAGCTGGTAAAAGGAGTTCTCGAGCTAAAGCAAGTGCCGAGTCGGAGCCGAGGGATCGGCTCCGAACCCATCAAGCAAGAAAGAAGGCGAGAGAAGACAACTAACATGGAACGTTATGGTAGGTACATAACTTCTTATTTTCTTGCTTTGGGCCTGACTACCCAAAATGGTTAAAATTGTGTGACTTCAGTATCCAGGCTGATGAGGACTCTATAGCTCTTGCAAAATAATTTCATTGCATTATAAAGGAATGTGAAAAAAAATGAAACACTGTCATCTGTGTTACCATGTCTTGCAGGAAACTTGTGTATATTCTCAGATTAACTTGTATTGTATGCCAGCATTTCTAATTGTCAAAATATAAATAGTTTTTTAAAATTTTGAGTATATCCCTGCTTATACAAAATGCTTAAAGAATTTGTCAGTGTTTTGATTCATTTCTAATTGCACGTTTGTGTGGGAGATTCTAAAATACAAACTGTATGCAGAGAATCAGCTGAACAGTAGGTGATGTAATTCAAATGTTCCTGGTTGCTAGGTAATTATTTGAACAACTGATTAATAGGAAAAAGAACTTTTTTAAACAACTGACTGTTATTTTTAAAATAAGACAGCTGAGACTGTTAAGCTGAGCAGTTAGTTGAGAGTTACAGTCAGTTACAGTGCCAAAACTGTAAGCCTGCCTTTGCCTTGCTGTTATTTTTTAGATAAGATCAGGGACAGTACCATCTAGTTATATTAGGAAAGTTTAGTTATTTAGATACAGGTTTTCTAAAATTATGACTTCTATCCTACAGTTTAATTGTATATTTCTGGTGCTTGAATTCTGATGTTTATTGAAAGTTACAGATTTACATTCTTGTAATCATTTTACTTATTATTAAATGTTTTTCATTACTTTACATTGTGGCTGGACAATCAGTGTGTTCTTTAGAGAGTAGAAAGTGCTTATACTGTTTGATACTCCCCAGGTCACCTCAAATGCCTGGCTCCTTCTGGTCATAGCTATCATTTATTTTGATATTTAATTATTAATAATTGATCACCAATTGAAGAGCATGTATACCTGTCTATCTCTGGTGGCAGCATTTACCATTTGTATTGGGGAGGGGAAACCGTTGGAAATCTGTGTCAGGCTTCCCATAAGTGTTTGAGTGAGTGAGATTTAAAGTTATTTTGAGTGTGAGTGAGTCAGAGGTCTGAAACTGGAACACATTGCCCTGAAGTCTATGATAAGGGATTACATTTGGGGTGGACAGAGGTATATAGTACAGTCCCAGGATAAAAAAGAGCATGTTCCTGTTGTGCTCTTATGGGAGGTTTGTGGAATTTTACTCTTGTGTGCTCTGGTGTTTTCCGTGACACTCCCACAGTGGTGAGGATTGAGGTTCCTTAATTACTGACCCAGGTTTTAAGTGGGGGAAGTCACATTTATTGTTGGCAGTCCAGTGGGATATTGGCTGGACTTCATAGGGGTTTGGGTTTGTTTAGTACTAGCATTTTGAGTGTATCCTGGAATTGGTCTTCCAGCAGGTGTATCTTCTGTAGAACTTGTGGTGTAACTAGTCTCTTAGTCTGACCACTGCCTCATTCAGTTTCTGATGGAAATCCCCTGGATGTCTCCCCTACCTTGAACTGATGCACTGCAAGGATTATAACATTGCCACCCAAAGGTTCTTTCCCTTTTCTCTGCCCTAGTACCCAATGGAGATCAGTCTTGGTTAACTAGCTGGACTATTCTCCACCTGCATCTTAACTCTGTTTGCCATTCTAAGTATCATTCCTTCTTGTTGGGGAATCTCACAAAGCGAGGAGGAGCAAATGCAGTGTGCTATAGAGAAAATAAAGGAATATCTGGGTAATATGCATGAATTTAGAAAGACTGCAGTTAAGCAACTTTTTTTTTCATAACAACTCTAGAACAGAAAAACTTTTAGCATGACTTAGGCAACAGACTGTTGAAAGAGTTGTTGCCAAATTTAGGGAACCTGCAATGAGAAAAATAACCAGAGATCCTGTAGAGGATTTAGAGATATTCCAGAAAGTTTGTGAAGATTTGTATAAAGCAGAGAAATGTGTAAACCAAGAAAGAATACAACTGGAAATATTTATGGAAGACTTAATTATGCCAAAGTCAGAGGTAGACAAGGCTCAACAACTAACAGTTAAGATAGGAGATGATGAGATAAAAACAGTGATATATAATCAATCTTCAGGAAAGTCTCCAGGAACAGTTAGTATTCTTATGGAAGTTTGGAAATTAAGAGGGAAGAAAGTGATAAAGATAGGTGGCCGTGGTGGTGCAGTGGTTAGCATTGTCACCTCAAAGCAAGAGGTTCTTCAGTTTGATTCTCAGCTGGGGGGCCATCTGTGCGGAGTCTGCATGTCCTCCTTACAGTTGTGTGGGTTTCCTCTTGCTGCTCCGGTTTCCTGCCATACTCCAAAGACATGCAGTAGGTGGATTGGACACTCTAAAAGTGGCTGTAGATGCAAGTGGATGTCTGAGTGGTATGGATGAACTACAGCGGCAGGGCTAGTGGCCTGGTGATGTAAACCTTGGCTTGAGATGATTGTCACTGTTGAAATGACACCCCCACCCCTTGTGCAAAATAGGGAAAGGGGCTTGAGGATGGATGGATGGGAAGTGATAAAGATCTGCAAGATTTTGTTTAGCAGTATTTTAAAAGGAGAGGAAGCACCACCATCTTGGAAGAAAGCTGTGATGCCTGTGTTACCTAAAGATGGCAAAGACCCTTCAGACCCAGCTTCATATAGCCCCATTTCAATTTTAAACCACAATTATAAAGTGTTTATGTCTATACTAGCTAAAAAAATGGCAAAGGTGTTTACAAAATTGATAGATATGGATCAGTTTTGTGGAGGGTAGGGAATCATCTGACTTTAACAGAACAGTACATACATACAACTATTTCAAACACGGGCATTAATGCTTTTCTAGCCTGCCAATATACAAAAACACTTGTTCCCATAATTCTTAAAAGCATCTAAACTTGTGCTTGCTTTAATGTAATTTGGTAGTCTGTTCCATGCATCAGCTGCTCTTTCAAAGAACCAATTAGTACACTTCTGATTCCTACAGAATCTTCTACATAGGTTGTCTGTTGATTCTATACTACTTTTTGATAACCCCAAACATTCCCAGAAGGAGTTGTCTCTAAATGCCCTATATACCCGAATAAGATCTCCTCTTAGATATCTAGAAGTAACACTCTTCAAGTTCAGATATTTTAGTCTTTCATAATAACTTAAATGTTCACATCCATGGATCCCCTTATTATATTTCTGCTGTACTCTTTCCAGTTTACTAATGCTTGTTTTCTTATAAGGCTTCCAAATTGTTATTCCATAGTCAAATATGGGTCTGGTGTAACTAACAAACCATGACTTCATCATTTCTGATTACCTGGACTTTATAAATCTTTTTATACAACCTTTAGTTCTATAACTGTAGTTAACCAATTGGTTGATATGATTAAAAAAACTCAAAGCTGGATCTACCTATATACCCAGCTCCTTAAATGAATCTACAGTTTCAATCACTGTGTGCTCTAGCAAATACTCACCTTTCAATTTATGTCTCCCAAATCTCATATTGTTAGTTTTTGATGTATTTATCAGCATGTTATTCTCCTGTGCCCAAATGGTCAATTTAGTAAAGTTCTTTTGCAGGCATGCCTTATCTGTAACACATGTAATCAGTTTACCCAGTTTCAGGTCATCTGTGTATAGATTGTAGAACACCTCAGATAAAAAACTAAGTTCTGAAAGATACAATCTAAACAGGTAAGGGCCTAGGACAGTGCCCTGTAACCAAGGACTTTACCTGTCCATTTGCTGTATGATAGTGTCCTATTTGCAAGCTATGCAGCAATCCATCTTATCAAGAGTACATCGATACCTAGTTGTTCTAATTGATTGCTCAATGTTTTGTGTATGACTGTCAAATGCTGAAGTTAAATCTATATAAATTACATCACAACACAATTTTTCATTCATAGCTGTTATTATATTGTTATAGAACATCATGTTACAGGTGGTAAAGATCTATTTTCAACAGATGCATGCTGATATATGGCTTCAAGTCCCAACCTATCCAGTTCTGACAATAGCTTATCCAACATTACCTTCTCCATTATTTTCCACAATATTAAAGTAGACTTAAGGGTCTATTTGACTCTTGTCCTACTCCCATTTCCCTTAAAGACGGGTTTAATAAGTGCATTTCTCCAATCTTGAGGAATCTCTCCTTATTTATATGACCTAGTAAATAATAGATATAATAGTACTGTAAATTCTTGCTGAAGTATTCTCAGGTCATTATCACTAATTCTGTTTCCTCCCTGTGCTTTGTTTGGATCCAATTTGTGCAGTTCTTTTTCAATATAATCTAATTAGAGTCCAGTATCTGAGGTAACCTGGGTTTCACTAGGACAACTTATTACCCTCTTTGTGCAGCCACACTGCTTTGCATAAGATTTTGTAAATATATCTATAATCTGTTGTGTCTGAGAATAAAATTTAGAATCTACACACAGTTTATCAATTTGTATGTCTTTACTTCTTCCACACCTTATATATCTATAAAAAGGTTTTGTATTATGCTCAATATCTTTATATAAATTTTCTTCAAATTTTTTTGATCTTGTCTCACACTATGGTTAATTTGTTTGTCTAGCTTGTTTATTTCAGTTTTCAAAGTTGTAGCTCAACCTCTCTTCCATTTCTTATATTTTTGGTCACTCACTTTAATCGGGTATCTTCTTGAACAATGATCCAGAGGAAAGCAGAGTGCAAGAAAATACCTCTGTTGTTGGTGTTCCTTGATGCAGAGAAAGCATTTGACAGAGTAAGCTGGGAGTTTATGAATAGGGCATTGAAAGCATTTGCATTCCTTAATACAGTAATACGTTTAATTAGAGGAATATATGAAGAATCAAAAGCAAGAATTAAATTGAAAGGGTTCCTGTTAGATCAGCTTTGTTTGAATGGAGGAACCGGGCAGGGATGCCCATTTTCCTCTTTGTTTTTTGCTTTATATTTAGAGCCATTGGCAAAGAAAATGAGGGACTTGGAAATACAAGGATATAATTGATATGGTAATCAAGAAAAGTTGGCTTTATTTGCAGATAATACTATGTTGTATCTGATAAATCCAGAAAAAGACATCTCAGTGTTGTGGAATATTTTGAGACAGGTTCAGGTCTTTTCAGGATATTAAATTAATGAGGATAAAACAAAGGTTATAGCTGTAAATTATGTGCCCACACACAAATTGATTCAGCAATACCATACTTATGTGTGCATGATAAGATGAAGTATTTAGGAGTATGGATTAAAAAGGCTTCTGTTATGATAAAAAGTTATGTTCTTACCACAACGTTCCATCTGTGTTGTCAATCTTCATTCATTCTTGAAAGTTGGGTTTTGGTTCCGTCCTCTGAACTGACTCGGCCGTTGTAAAAACCTTGTGTCAGCCAGAAATTCTCGAGCTAAGGATACCCATAGTGCCTCTCTTCCCTTCCCTTCAAATCGAGTTTGCCCATAGAAATAAAAGGTGGAAGCTTTGTCTGAGCAACTTCACTAACACAGAATCAGGACTAGTTTCGATCCACCAGGAGTCTTTGGAGGGGGTAGGTGGGTGGGATGTTGTCAATCTTCATTCATTCATGACAGTTGGGACAGAGTTCCTAGCTACTTTATGCCTTGGGAGGCCCTATGAAAGGAAGTTCCTGAACACCATAGAGCCAAAGGATGCTCTTCCCCTGGATACCATATCCAATTTGTAATAAGTGATAAAGGTATGAGGGGTAGCCCAAGTAGCTGCTGAACAAATGTCATCCATAGAGGCTCTGGAATTAAAGGCTTCTAAAGTAGAAACTGATCTGATGGAATGAGACTTGACTTTAGCTGATAGACTCATTCATTCTGTTGTGTTGATAAACAAAGGTGATGCAATCTCTCAACCATTTTGACAAAGTGACTTTAGAAGCTGGCTTGCCTAATTTAGGACCTGAAAAAGTCAGGAACAGTTGTCCCTACTTCCTAAATGATTTAGTTCTGTCTAAATAAAATTGTAATTGTATGTCTATGTCCAACAACTGTAAACAATATTCTCCTTTGTTTGAATAGTTTGGGAAGACAATTGGCAGATCAATGGATTGGTTAATATTTGAGTCTGAGACAGCTTTGGGCAGGAAGGAAGAATTAATCCGAAGCGATACTCTTTATTTGTGAAAAATGATGTATGGTTGCTTTACACACAAGGCCTGTAACTCTGATATTCGTCTGGCTGAAATGATGGATACCAGGAATAAAGTCTCCCAGGACAAAAAATTTATATCACGTGGCTGCTGGCTCAAAGGGTAGATGGGTCAGAGTTTGCAAGACTGACATTAAACTCCAAGGATCAATGGGTTCTTTAAAGGGTGGCTTTAAATGTGTAACCCCCTTCAAGAAGGTTTTGCAGAGCCGGTGAAATATCAAGGAAAAATCATTGAAGCCATTATGGAAATTTGAAATAGCTGCTAAATGGACTCTGATAGTAGAAGCTGAGGCTCCTGATTGGATTAAAGTTGTCAAATATTCTAACACTTTATTAATCAGGGCTGAAAAAGGGTCAACTCCTCTTTGAGACCAGATTACAAATGTGTTCCATTTACTAAGATACAGTGTCCTGGTGGACAGTCTATGGGAAGCCAGAAGTATCCTTTGTACTGCAGAAGATAAATTATTCTGCCTGGCAATTACCGGAAGTGGAGGTACCAAGTGGTCAGCTTGAAACTTGGTAGGTTGGGATGGACCAGCCCCTGTGGATGAGACAGCAGTCCCAGAGTTGGATTCAGTGTCCACGGGCAGTGAACTAGGTGAGGCCAAAGAAAGGGGAACCAGATTTGACTGGGCCAAAAGGGTGCAATGATGATTACCTTGCTTCTCAACCAATTTTTGCTTTCTTCAGAAACTAAGGTATTAGGGGAAGACTGTCTCTTGGGGACTCGCCCTGAGGGGGGATTTGGGCAAAGTAGCTACTGCATTTGTGGTTTGTGGGAGATGCAAACAGATCGCAGCAAGGCTGACCCCAACAACGAAAAAAATCTCCATTGCTACTATGGGATTAAGAGACCACTCATGAAGCAGGAGATTGCATCTGCTCAGTTTGTCCGCAATTACGTTGGAATTCCCTGGAATGTGCATTGCTATCAGAAAGCAGTTGGAGGCAATCACCCATTGTCATACTCTCAGGGCTTCCCGACATAACGGGTAGGATCTGGTTCCTCACTGTTTGTTTTTGTACCAGACGACTGACATCTTGTCTGATTGGATAGTAATTGTCCCTGACTGAAGGGAAGATTGGAATGCTTGCAACACCAAAAGCACCGCCCTCATTTCTAGGACATTGATATGCAAATTGGCCTCTAAGGGGGACCAAGTGCCTTGGACTGTCTTTCCCTGAAAATGTCCCACCCCCACCCCATCAGGGAGGCATTCATGGTCACTATGGCCTTGGGCTGAGAGGAGGAAAAAGGGCGGCTCCATAACTCCTCTTCTGGCTTCATCCACCAGATCAGGTCCTGTTTGCAATGATTTGTTATGTGGATTGGATAAGACATGGGGTGAGTTAGCAGAGACCATTGTGATGCTAGGAACCACTGAAGCAGTCTCATGTGGAATCTCACCAGGGGGACTAGGGTGATTGTTGCTGCCATTGACCCTAGTAGTTGTAAGACCGAGTAAGCTGGAACTGTCTCAAGAGAGTATCACTTGGATCTGTGACCTTAACCAACTTTTGTAATTTGTGAAGAGGTAGCGCAACCACACAGGATTTCATGTCGAATGTCGCTCCATTGAATTCTAAGGTTTGAGTGGGTGCCGGTTTTGACTTCTCTTGGTTTATTGAAACACCTAAGAACTCTGACAGTTTTAGAGTGTAGCATAAGGCGTGAAGCAGTAGATGTTTGGTTGGGGTGGTAAGAAGCCAACATCTAAATATGGAAACACCCAGAATCCTTGCAGTCTGAGATGAGCTGCTACCACTGCCAAACTTTTGGTGAACACCCTGGGGGCTATAGTGAGACTAAAGGGCAGCACATGAAATTGCTAATGACTGGCTCCCAGCCAGAAGTGGAGATATCTTCTGGAGCATTTGTCCATTTTTATGTGATAATACACATCCTGAAGATCTATAGAACACATCTGATTGTCTTTCTCGAGAAAGGAAGGATAGACTGAACCATGACCATCCAGAATTTTGTCTGTCTGACAAACTTGTTCAAGATACTGAGGTCTAGAACTGGCCTCCAGTCCCCTGTCTTTTTTGGCACTGAAAAGAATCTTGAGTAAAATCCGGATCCAGACTGTTTGGATGACTCTTTTTTTGAGCAGCTTTTGAATTTCTTGAGCTGCTGCATCCCTTTGACTGGTTGAAATGTCAGGGATTCACCTTTGCGGCCTTGGATAAAGATCAAAGAGAATATTGTAACCTCTGGTAGTTGTTGTCTGCAGCCAGGTATCTGATGTTATCGAATGCCAGGCTAAAGGGTGCTTAGAGAACCTTCCTCTAACTGCCTCCAGAGGCAGGTAATTGGGCCAGTCTTCAAGACCACTGATAGGGTCGCCCAGAGAAAGAATCCCTGGAGCCCTTTTTATGCAGGCCCCCTCTGCCACAGGAGGGCCGTCTTCCTGATGAGTTCCCCTCTCTGCCCCGGGGAGAAAACTCACCATGTCTTTCCCGAAAAGGCCCTTGGGACTTCTTGAACCACATCTATCTTTCCACTCCCCTGATTCCTTGCGTAGGATCGTTGAGGAGTGTAAAAACATCTGCCCACAGCAGAAAGGCTCTTTCCGTCCTTTTTACACCTGGTTAACATGTCTTTAACTTTTGGGCCAAACAGCAAAGAAGCATAAACGGGAGTGTTGATAAAGGAAGACTTGAAAGGGTCCGCGAAGTCACACAAGTGCATCCTGGCATGACGTCTCATAACAACTCCTGCACCCACTGCTCTGGCCATCCCTTTGGTTGTATGTGCAATCAACTGCATGGATGAGTGAGATATGGATTCTAGGATGGCAAGCTGGGAGGCAACCTTATCGTGTACCTTGTCAGACACTGCTCCTGCTAGAGTACCTGTTAGCTCAGGGATCAGGTCCCTTTGAAGACGGATGAAGTGTGCCAAATAATTTAACAACCATATGGCAAAGGTCGTTGAAGTGTAAACCCGCTTCCCTAATCTGTCCAATGTCCGAGACTCTCGGTTTGGAGGATGGACAATAGGACTCTCCTCTGCAGGTTCCTTCTTTGTGGCCGCCGCCACCATCATAGCATCTACCGCTAAACCTTTGGACCAGTGGAGGTGATCCTCTGGGGGGGGGCATTTTGTCAGGTCTCC
Organism: Protopterus annectens; assembly: GCF_019279795.1. NCBI lineage: Eukaryota > Metazoa > Chordata > Ceratodontiformes > Protopteridae > Protopterus > Protopterus annectens. The sequence continues at coordinate 187,410,059 of NC_056740.1, forward strand.
GGGAGATTGGATCAATGGTGTAAGGGGCCTTCCAAGCACACTGCACAATGTGCTTGACTAGCTCATCTGCAGGCGGGGTCACCCAGGAAGTAGAAGGCTGAGCACTGAAAGCCTGCAAGAAGACATATTCCTCAGAGGAATGATTGGTGGGCTTCCAGTCACCCCTCTGTTTTAATATTTCTAGTATGTCTCTGAAGGAGACATCTTCAGCAGCGACCATGGGAACCCTTCCCCTTCATCGTAATCTGTATCCTCGGTGAGAGATTCTTCTGGGTAATCAATGTGCTTCCTCTTGCATGAGCTCTTACAGGGTGACTCATCAGTGGGGAGGTCTGAAGAGGACTCCAAAGAGTGGGTAACCTGAGGTAGGGTGTTTTGCTGCTCCCGTGCCCGCTGCTTCAGTGTAGTAGACTGTGACAGCTGCGAGCCAGAGGACACATAAATATGACATTCCAATGCAGAGGGTGCCAACTGTGAGCCTGCTGAGGCAAGTGCTCTCTCCATAATCTGAAAGGTAGATTTACCTGAAGAGGGATGGGAGCCTGGAACTGAGAAGGACAACCTCAGAACCGGGGCCACACCCCGCTGCAATGAGCCCACCTCTGGAGAAGGAGCCATGAGAGGAGTCGGGACTGTCAAAGTAACTGGAACTGTAGACAGCACCATGGAAAAAATCAGTGCCATACTAGGGATTTTGGTGCCGGCAGCCAAGTCATGGTCCCATGGGTGGGTCAGCTCAGACTGAACCGAGGTCCACAGAGTGGGTTCTGGGACCACAGTGAGAGCCACCATTGGTACCAAAGAAGTTGGCACTGGGATGGATGTCGGCATAGAGGGCTCCAAATCCTGCAGAGAGGTCAAAGGAGGAAGATAAGTTGGAGTCTGTGGAGAAAAAACTCAGCTCTGGGTGGGAGAGAGGTAATAGATGCTGTTGTAATGCCTTTGGCCTCCAAGAGCTGGGTCTACTTGTCTAACTACATCAAGCTCCGAAAGGCTGCTAGTAGAATGAATGGACTTCCCCGAGAAAGACTCTGGATGGTCAATAAATGGACTGAGCTGCTGACCAACAAAGGGGTCAATGGATGGGGAATATTGAGTCATGGCTAGGGTTTTGACCTTCGGACAGTGGTGAAATGACCAGAAGGTTGTGTTGGGGGGAAGTGACCGTTTTAATGGGAGAAACTATTATTGGTGCCGAGAGGGTCTGAGGTACTGTGAAAAGGGGTCAGTACCGTACTAAGTTTAGTTGGTTCCGTGAATGTAGATGGCACCATGGAGGTGGTGGTAGGCACCAGTGCCGAGACAGCTGTCAGTGCAGATTTCAATTGTTTTGTCCTCAGTTCCATATGGCCTTTGGATGATTTTGGTTCCTGCAAATGTGGAGAGGCTGGAACCAAATGTCTCCTCTTCTTTGCTTCTTTCCTAGGAGGTTTTGACACCTCCACCTCAGACAAAGCCTCTGAAAAGGGAGTTTTTAATAGCACTTTTGTTATTAACTTATTTCGATGCTCTACAAGGGTCTGGGCAATAAAACCCTTACAGAGGTCGCATGGAGGTTGTATTTCTAAATGGGGAACCCCCAAACAATAAACGCAGGAAAGATGCCCATCGGAGTTAAGCATTTTTCTGCCACATTTATCACACTGTTTGAGACCAGTTGTGCCTTTTCTGCTGCCATCTCTATTGAAAAACACAACAGTAATCAGGCTTGTTTACACAACCACACACACACACACACACACACACACACACACACACACACACACACACACACAAAACAACAGTAAATAACAGAACAAGAATAAAGATTTTTTTGAAGGGTATCAGCAATGGTAGTGAGAGGAATACCCAGAAGAGTAAAGGAGAAGAAGAGGAAGGGGAAAATTACCAACAATGGTAATTAAGGATTACCTGAGGTAAGATGAAAGGGCCTGTACCAACCATGGTAACGCAGAAATACCAAAAGGTAAAAATTAGGTAAAAAAGGCACTCATACTCTAATACTAAGACAGGAAGTAAAGCGACTAAGAAATATTAAAGAGAGGTAGCAAAAATATCAAGAAATATTTAGAAAATAAAGCACTTAGCTTGAGAGCACAGCCTGACATGCCTTGAAAATCTACATGGCAAACGAGATCTGAAGGAAAGGGAAGAGAGGCACTATGGGTAGCCTTAGCTCGAGAGTTCTGGCTGGAACGAACTTGTTACAATGGCTGAGTGGGTTCCGAGGATGGAACTGAAACCCAACTGTCATGAATGAATGAAGAGTGACAACATCAGATCAAAGGATATGTGGGAAGAGACTAAGCAAAAGATGATACAAGAACTGAGAAACTGGAAACTCTTATTTATGGATATGAATAACAAGATACAAACAGTGAAAATGTGTTTAGTCCCTTTAGTCTTGTATATGGGTCAGGCATACCTTTATCAACCCATGGAGAAGTTGTAGGCAATCACTTGTAAATAATTGAAGGAATTTATCTGGGAGGTTAAGCAAGTAAGAGTTAAATGGGATAAGATTAAGGGATATTTTACAGCTACACATTTAAGGGTCATATACATAACACAAACAGAAGGTTCTAATTCAATATGGCAAGGGATGATAATGAAGCGGGGGGGAGTTCAAGAAATGGGGGGAGAGAGAGAGAGAGAGAGAGAGGAATCAAATGTTTCATTTATTTTAATCAGCGCTGAGCATTTTTTATTTATCTTTTTCTCTAGATTACTGGAAGTCACATCTTACACCAGAGCTGGAACTTGAACTGCTTTTTGCTGAACAGCTGCAGGATTCTTCCCAGTCAGTGTGTTCTCTTCACCTTTTCTGATTTTCTTTCAGGCTTCGTAAGTTTGTTCTTTGCTGGTATCCAAGCAGTGTACTTACTAGCCAGTAAATTAGTTTACTAAAACTTGCAGTGTTTCTGGCCCTTATCTCTCAGTTTCCTTTTTCACATTGAAGGCTGAGATTAAGCTGTTGATCAGTGTGAAGCCATCTTAGAAGTCACTGTGTCCAAGATTACTTTAAGCCAAAGTATTCCTCTCCCTGTTTTCTTTTCTGAACTTAGAAATGAGGGAGAAAGGATACTGCATACCTTGGATGTCCAGAAACAACCCGGGTACAATCTTGGCAGAGCAAAATCCTTTAGATATGCAGATCATTTGTTCATTTCTTGTGAAGGTGAGATGCAGGGGCAACCTGTGTCAAAACAGACTACTTCCAAATGGTGATCTCAGGTATTGTCCTTTGTTATTCTCACCACAGCAAAGCTATTCCAGGCAGGGCCAAAGCCTGCTCTTCCAGGGCCTTGGCTTCATATATGGCTTTTTGGAAAGGGTTGGATTCTAGAAATATTGTAGAAACAGCAACTTGGTCCTTTGTACATAATTTTACAAAGCGCTATAACTTGATTCCTTCTCTAGGGTTAGATCACTCTTTGCTAAGACCATTCACCTGGGGCTCCTGGTCCCTCCCCCTTCCACTTCCCAAATCCGCTAAGGTGAGTTAACTTATCCATATAGCTATGGCTACTGCAGCTTTGATCAATATAATGAACATAGTATAGTTGTGTAAGTAAACCGACCATAACAACAGATATTTGAATGAACACTGCTACAGTATGTTAGCATGTTAGCATGAAAGCTCTGAAGGGCTTGGTTCTCAGACCTGTGAGTGTAGGCAGCTCAGCTTGAACTGCCTAATGATTTGAGTGTGCAAGGTACCCTGAAGCTTTGGAAGCTGGCTGGCTGTTATATCCTTCGCAGGATATAACCCATATGGCTAAGGCTACTGTAGCAGTAATCAGGAATAAAATAAACAAACTGTATCCCACTGTCAACTGATTAAGCAGATGTTCAGCATTGGATTACTGTTTCAGTAGCCTAAGCTATTCAAGTCCTGCCAAAGATATGACAAACCAGCCAGCTTATCAAAGATAAAGGGCACCTTCTATATGCACTAACTGCCAGGAGCTCAAGCAGAGCTTCATATAAAAACAGTCAGAACTCCAACAAAACTTTCAGAGCTTTCTTGCTTTCAAAATGCGCTCCTTCTGCAAGCATTGTAGAACTGATGATCGGCTATTGATCCTTCAAGGCTGAGCACATAAATCCCCTTCTAGGGAAAACCTTCCACTATTTTATTTTTCTGAGGAAAACTAGAGCAAACTAGTGCTTTTTTTCCTCTGTGAAACTAATATTTATGCTAGGAAACTTACTTTGTTTGGACTGCCATTCTGCACCAGGGGATTTTATTACTGTGAAAGCTTATGGAACCACGTGTTTAAATCTGTTTCTTGATTTTTTTTTCTGTTATTCCTGTATAGGCTTTGTGTGTTAGGGGCAGGGCATAGTACTTTTAGGGATTGTCAGGGGGTTTACTCCCTCAAAGCCACATTTTTATCTGAAGCTGAATTTACTGAGTCCAACAGGCTCCTCCAAGTGTCTTTGAGACTTTTTTGCAGATGGACCTCTGGAGCAGTTACCAGTCTCTTTGCTTCTTATTTCTTCTGTCTAAAAGAAGAAGAAGAAAGTTGTCAGAGAGTCTTTGGATGTCAGGCCAGCTCCAATTTTGCCTGATTTGCTGATTGTTGACTCTGTTGTGTACAGATTTTGTTCCTCAGACCTCTTATTATTTTTCCACAGTCCCCTGCTATAGGGTTTCACCTCCACAGGCAAGGGAGAACCACTCTTGTTGATCTTGGGGGAAGGGGCGGTGAGGGTAAAGGTCTACTGCAATGCCTTGAAAAGAAGCCTGAGGCCCCAGGATAGTGTGCCTGCTTTGTGTCAGTCCATTTCCTGGGAGTTTCCAAGGAAAAGAAAAAAAAGAAAAAAAATGACTTCTCCTCTTTCAGTTTCTGTGTACAGGGAACATTTGCTGGGATATTCTAGGAAATTACTTTCCCCTCTTTCATTGCCTACTTCCTCTTCAGAAAAGTACAGAAAAAAAGATTTCCTTGTATTTCTGACTCTGACTTTCAATCATAAAAGCAGAGATTGGAGGGAGAATGTTGTACTTCATGATTTTCTTCACAACCTGAAGATTTTGATTTTGAGCAAAGTGTTGGTTCAGAATTCCCACCATAAGTCCTTTCTTTTTCTTTCTCTTTTTCTTTCTTTTTTTTTTTTTGAAACATTATTTAAAATGAGAGAATTTTTTCACTGGGATCAGAATAAAATTCGTATTGCCCAGGAAATGTAGTATGATTTGCTACAGTTGGATACACCTCAGTCTGCTGCTTGTCCTCCTGCTTTATCTAATAGATAGAATATTTTTCTGACAGATTGTAGTTTACCTGACTGTCAAACTCCTGCCCCCTTGTTATAGGGTGCCTCAGACTCACAAATACTTGATTTCTAACCCTAAAACAGACCCTGCAGTGATTTCCCTATTCAAACATGCTTCATCTAGACAAATTGCTAATGCTAATCCCATTCCCTCTGACAAGGATGGGAATGTTTTTGACAAATGTGGGAAGAATGTTTATTCTTCTGTCACTTTAACATTTAGAATTTTAAATTGTCATGCTCACATGTTAAACATTACTACTTCTGTCTTTTGAGAACTTGAAACAGTTAACTTTAACTGTCCCTCTTCTGATGTGAAAAAATCTTTGAATGCCTATTTTGTATGAGCTTCTCATGCATTGAGGTGTTCTTACAATGCTGCTGATATTATCTCCAGGGCTGCTGCTTCTGTGAAAGTCACAATATTTTCTTGGTTACATTTGCAAAATCTTCTGAGGATGATAAAACAAATTTTAAATTCTTCCCTGTACAAGGAAATTCTGTTTGGCCCTTCTGCAGCTGAGATGTTTAAGAGATTTGATGAGATTGTAACTTGATTCAAGAGGTGACCAAATCTTCCAAATTTCCTTTTTTAAGACACACAAATTTTTTTTCTTCCACATCAATTCCCTTTCCCAAGCAGCAATTCAAGTAGCAAGATGCCAATAAACAGGATTTTAAAAAGCAATGGCAAGAAAGCTCCAAAAAGAAAGGGGAAGCCGTGCAAAATAAAGGACAGTCTAAAAAGTCTGAATGACTACTTGCCTCTTCAGCCTCCCCCCTCCCACCCTGACACTCTCTCCCTATCTCTGAATCTACACCTTCCTTTGTGGCACCAGATTATTTCAGACAAATAGGTTCTGAAAGTCATTCAACAAGGGTACACTTGACAATGGGAGTTCCTCTCTCATTTTAAGGAATTCCTCCTTGCCCTGTACACCAAATATCTTTCTTCACATTCCGGAACAAATGTCATCCCAGGGATTCATGGAAACAATGCCTGCTTGCCAGATGAGTAAATGGTTTTATTCACGGATTTTTCTGGTTCCAAAGAAAGAAAGGACATGGAAGCCTGTGCTAGACCTCTCCTTCCTCAGTCTTTTTGTCAGGGTCCCAAAGTTCACAATGTTGTCCCATCAGACCCTATTATCTCTTGTCCCTTTATTAACTTTTCTAGCTACTTTCACTGTATGTGAGGTATTAACCAGTAATTTTCTACATTTATTAAGCATCTGTTTGGGTTTGTTTGTTCTGATTTTTGTTTTCCACCCTCCCTCCCTATTGGTATCCTGTTCTTATACTTGGTGGCTTTGCAGTTGCCCACCCCTACTGTAAATTTGATCTGGGACACTCCTCCCAGTCTAGTGTCATTACCTCATTCTACCTAATACAGGGAGAACTTTTGAGAAGGCCAACCCACTTAGTTTCTTGAGAAGGCCAACCCACTTAGTTTCTTAACCTTGAATTATCTTCTGAGCCTCCTTTCTCCCTTTCCACTTTACAAAAAAAAAAAAATTCTAAGCTTGTTTCCTGCCTTTCCTGTAAGTAATCTAGTCCAGATACAGATTTGCTGTATCCAGGACTGTTTGTAAGTTTCTGAGCCCCAAAAGCCTTTCTGTGTTGGAGGGAAGCCTTCTAACTTTTCAGTGGGAGTGGTAAGCACTAAGTAGCTTATCTAAAAAAAAAAAATGTATGCATTGCCGCTTAGCTAAGGTTAAACTATTCCTAGTGCCATAAAGTCTGCTCTTCGAATTTTCCCTTAGAACAAGACATGTTTTTAGTTTTAGCAATCAAATCTGTTTCTTTGAGCTCAGCACTTGTTCAGAACTTGTAAGCACTAAATAAGCTACAAATTACTACAGCACTCAACTTTCCTCACTTGTTTATAGGAAAACATTTTTTAGTACTTAATAAATAAGCACATATCCAGGCATGTCTAAGGGTCAGCTCCTGGTGTTTTCTCCTGTAAACATGATGAATCTGGGCATCTTGGGGCAATGCAGCAATTGCCTCATGTACACAGACAACCCTCTCCTCCTTCCACCCAACAGTACAACCTGTGAGAGATGCACTTATATAGCCAAAATGGAAGCAAAGCTCTCTTTGCCCAAGACTGGACTAGACAGTGAAGAGGAGAAGGCAAACACTTGCACCACACCACACTCATCACATAGTCCCTCAAAACCTACACCACCAAAACACAGAAATAGAAACACAAAACACACACCTACATTCACGGAGGCTGTCTATAAAAATCTGCCCAAGCAACAGGGACCTCCAAAGCAGAAACGCAAGCAGCCTCCAACCCCCCAATGCAACCAAAATGTCACATAGCCCACAAACTCAGTGTGCCACTCAACCACAGCCCATAAGGCATAACAACGTACCCAACACTCTAGTCATAGTTGACTCTATAGTCAGGCACACTGATGTTCCACTCACCAGGCTAAACAGGGAGAAAGTTACTGTCAGCTGCCTATCGGGTGCCAGGATCCACCATATAATGCACACATTCAGGTCACTCCACAACAAGTACAAATATGACTCTGTCATTGTCCATGTTGGTGTGAATGACCTGAGACATACCTCCCTGGACTACATGAAAAGAGACATGGAGGAGCTGTCCGATCTTGTAGCCTAGGCAAGTATGACCCTAGCCCTGAGTAGCATCCTGCCATCACCTAGAATGATACCACAGTACAAGGACAAAATGATTGACTTCAACAATTGGCTAAGCTTCTGGTGTCATTCCAAGGAGATCCAGTATCTGTCTGCCTGAGATGACATGATCGACAGACCATGATGCTTTGCCAGAGATGGCTTGCACCTGTCGCCCTTGGGATTCCGGATACTGGCTAAGGCTCTTGCCACCCCTATAGTGCCTTTTTTAGGCAAGGTTCAAATGACAAATTCACCACCATAACAGGTACAAGCAAGCAAAATCTGAGGGTAATGCTACTCAATGCTAGATGTCTAAACCTCAAAATGCACTCATACAAGGCACTCCTTAAAATGGAGAACATCGACATCTGTGCAGTGACAGAGACCTGGTTCAAGGCTCCAGAGAGCAGCGCTGCATTACCAGGCTATAATTCATACCACACCTTTCGACCACCTAACCTGGACCGAAACACTAAAGGCGGAGCCGTGTCCATGTTCATTAAGGATATCCACACCTCCGGGCTAGTTGCTCAGCATAATGCATCCGAAATTATCCAAGAGCAACTAACTCTGGGCAAGACTGCAATACAAATTTTAGCTTGCTACAGATCCCATACCATGTCCCAGGTTTCCCACTCCTCATTTCTTGATACACTGGAAAATATTAGGGTACAACCTAACACCCTAATAATGAGCGATTTCAACTACCCCACCATTTACTGGGAAAACTACTCATGTACCAAATCTTTTCTTCAACGTTTTCTGGAATTCATAAATTCCAACGTCTTGGATCAACTTATCCACACCCCCACCAGGGGCAGCAATATCCTAGACCTGGTCATTACCAACATGGGCAACCGGTGTTCCACACCAGAGATCAATTCCTCGTTGGTCAGATCTGACCACAAGCGAATCACCCTAGACATCCCGCCCCCACCCCCATTAGGGAAGCCACCTTTAAAAATTCTCCAAAACCAACTTCATGCTTCTTAAGACATAAGTGGCAAACTTCACAACACCCATGCAGATGGACAATAGAGGTACAACTGCTGAATCCTACACAAATGCACTTTATAAGCACTTACACGAGTGCATGGATAATACAATCCCTAACAGAACCGAGATGCTATCCTCCAAAAAAAGGAAGCCAAACTGGTGGTCCCTGCTATAAACAAACTCTACAACAGAAGAAAGAAATTGTTGCAAAAAAGAGTAAAATCCCATGATTGGAGGAACTCCCTGGTCAGCCTCAGTAAGAAGCTGAGATCCCTCATAAAATCCGCCAAAGCTAGTTACGAAAACAAAATCGCCACTGATTCTAAAGACAACCACAAAGCATTCTATAGCTATGTCAAGAATCTCAATGGCAACACTTAGATCTGCTCTGAGTTACAGCACAATGGCACTAAATATACAGAACCAACTGATATTGCCAACATCCTGACAGATAGGTTCAGTGCTAACTGTACCCCCCTCTCACCCCCTAAAGGGCCCATCTCTAAACCGGAAGAATGCAAAGTTCCCGTAATCATGGCTGCACAGGTAAAAACCACACTCTCCAAAGCTAAGAACACAGCATCCATGGGACCTGACAACATCCCAGGCTGCATTCTACACAAACTACAGAATGAACTGGCACCCCACCTAAGTACCATGTTCAATCATAGCCTTACCTCAGGCTTTGTGCCCACTGAATGGTGCACATTGGCGGTCATCCCACTTCACAAAGGGGAAACCACCACAGACCCTGAGACCTACCGCCCAATTAGCCTGACGAGCCTGGTCTGCAAGGCTATGGAACATATCATCATGGAACTTATAAACAATGACATTGGTAATCTCCAAACTCTGGACCCCACCCAGTTCAGGTTTGTAAAAGGCAGATCATTTCTCCTACAACTGATAGACTTCTTTGAAGTGGTCACCAAAGCCATAGATGAGGTTATGGTGGTTCACACAGCCTATCTAGATCTCGCCAAGGCTTTCGGCACCATCCCCCACTCTGGAATTATAGATAAACTCATAAACTAGGTATAAATCCCTATGTCACAAGATGGGTTGCCAACTGGCTCACTGACAGAACCCACACTGTGAAAGTAGCAGACTCCAAATCCGACTTCAGACCAGTGACAAGTGGAGTACCACAGGGTTCAGTCCTGGGTCCTCTCCTGTTTGGTATCTACTTCTCTGAAGTACAGGCTAACAGAGAAGGTCTTTGGCTAATGAAGTTCGCAGATGACTGCAAACTAGGAGCCATAATCAAAACTTCTAACGATGTGGACATCCTACAAAAGGCCCTCACTGAGACAGATGCCTAGTGTCAAAGCCATGGCCTCAAGCTCAATACCAAAAAGTGCATTGTCATCCCTTTTGGTAAAAACTCTGTATCCATGAACTACCACATAGGCGGTAGTCTACTTAACACCAAAAGTGTGATAAGAAACCTTGGGACACAGGTGGACAGTAGTCTCTCCTTTGATAATCACATTCCACAGCAGTCAGGAAATCCTTCTACATGGCATACCTCATCACAAAAGGTTTCTCATCCAGAAAAAAAAGAGGTCATTGTTCCCCTCTACTCGTCACTCATTAGACCCATTATAGAATACAGCAACCCTTTTGGTGTGTGCCTCACAAGACATCTACAACAACTGGAAAGGCCACAGAAATACCTTACAAAGAGGATTACCGGCCTCAAACAGATGCCCTACCCAGACCGTCTCAAAAAACTCCAGCTTTACTCCGTCGCATATCACCTACTCAGAGGCGATCTCTGCCTAACATACAAAGCTATGTCAAACCCAGAGCTGTTGGACATGCTCCACTTAAAGAAATCCCAATCCGTCCGAGCTACACGCTCTAGGGACCTAAACCTTGTCACCACAATAAACAGAACATGCTGGAGGGATAGATTCCTGTCACAGAGACTTCCCATACTCTGGAACAAACTACCTATCTATATCAAACAAAGCTCCTCATTAGCACTCATCAAGAAAAATCTTGATGATTGGATGGAAGATAGGAAATTCACCCCGGGGATCACTTCTATGGCTCTGCTAGACAGGGGCACAGGAAAATAATTTTCTTGGGTGGCGAAAGCCAGGGTACCTTTTTGGCTAGGCTTATATAGGCCCTAGGGCGATAGACTAGTACCTACCTATGAACCTATGAACTTTTATGGTAAAACTAAACTTAAAAGATGCCTACTATCAGATTTGCATTAGCAAACATTTCAGATATTTCTTAAAATTTTCTGTTTCTGACTTGCATTATCAGTTTTATTTTTTGTCCTTTGGACTATCTGCTGCTCCAATGATATTTACAAAGTATCTGGCTCCAGTAATTGCTTATTGTAGACTTCAAGGCATTCACATTTTTCTATATTTGAATGATTTTGTTATATCTGTAGACTCTTTTTTCAGTTGTCAAGAGTCTCTAGCAACTGTTTAGAATATTCTACTCAGTCTAAGTTTGCAACTGAACTTACAGGGATATTCTCTCATCCTTTCTCACAGAATTGGTTTCCTGCGGTGTCCATTAGATTCTGCCCAGGGAGGAACATTTTCTTCCTCCAGAAAGAGATGTCCCAGTATTTTTTCCTGACCTTTTCTGGGTAGAACCAGGTATATGCCAGGGAACTTTTCAGGATTCTGGCGTACATGGCTTCTATGATTCTTATGTTTTCCCTTATCCAGTCTTCATGTGAGGAAAAATGTAAAGGTACCTCAGGTCAGTCTGGACTTAGTATCTGCACCCTTTGTCTTCATCTCTACTCTCCAGGACCTCTGCAAGTTTTCACAGACAACACCACAGTTCTGAAGCATTTGACAATCTAATTGCTTTTTGTACAGAGCTCTGCTTGAGCTTTTATTAGTTATTATGCATGGAAGATGCCCTTTAGTTTTCATAAGCTGTCTGGTTGATCATGTCCATGGCAGGATATAACCCTAATAGCTTAGGCTGCTGTAATGGTGACATGTTAGAACATGTACTGTTATGTTAAGTTTACTTACACAACTACACTTCTCTTAAGGAGGTTCTGCATAATCACCCCTGTTTGTGACTTCATCTTCTTGATGACAAGCTAGCCCATCAACCATTTGAACCAACTGGTTTTGTTGCTCTGAAGTTTGTCTTTTAGAAAACAGTGCTTTTGGTAGCCATCACTTGGGCCAGAAGAATCTCCTAGCTGGAGATCTTATCTGAGGGGAACCCTTTTTGGTCTTTACCAAGGATTTGGTTCTCTTTGTCTTGTGTACTTTGACTAAATGGTATTAGAGCGTGAATGAACGTACAAAACTACAGCTGTTGTGCATTCACCTTTAAGTTTTGCATCAGTACTAATAGTAATGCATCTAGCTGGAAAACATTTACACATATCTACATGCTTTTCAGAATAAATAGACTATGTTTCCTTGCTCTTTACTTTACTTTACTTTACTTGGAGAGAAGAAAGAAATATATTTGCAGTAGGTCCATTACTAGTCAGACATCCGGTATAGAGGACAGTTTTGGTTATCCGTTATCCCACCATGGTTTGAATGCTGGGCAGTCATGATCTTGGTCTTCATGTGGTTCTTCACAAAATGCTTGAATAGCAACATGATGTACACCACTGTGTTTATTTGACATGTCTCCGCTGCTGACTTATGTTTTTTTCCATTATTTTATATAGTCTCATTCATAAGCCTGTGGAAATGACATTGAATGTCTATACAGTATGATATTCTATTAGAATTGTTAAGGATTTTCTTTTAAACTGATGAAAGAAAATGTAATTAAGGAACTCATTTTTCTTGTGGAATGCTGTGAAGCTGGGGGGGGGGTGCTGTAAATGTTGTAATTTGTGCTTCTAATTCAAAACAGCTGCAGCTAATTTCCTAGAACCTACAAACCTGAATCTGACTTAATTTCCAAGCAGCATAATGGAGAAAATTGGTGAACAAGAACTGCTCAATTCCTGTGTGCAGGAATCCTTAGAGGACTGTCATCATGGGTCCACAGAAATAAATCATATGAGAAAAAAATAAACCTTTTCTGTTTTATAGTAATGTAATTCAACAGAAGCACAGAAGGGAGGCGAACTGAAGATATGAATTTGGCTTTCAATAAAACCTTTAAATGTTAAGTTGTCTATCTCGCCTTCATTCTTGCTGGTTGGGATCGGCTCCGACTCGGCCATCTTCAATAGCTCGAGAGTTGTTTACTGGCTCGAGGCTACCCCTTATCCCATAATGCCTAGCGATAGCTACCCAGATCTCGTTTGCCGCTTCAGCTGCAACGGTGTCATTTTGTCTGGCTCAGGCTCGTATATTTAGCTTTTTGTGTAAACTTTCCTTCTAAATTTAAAATTTTTTCTAGTATTTTTTTCTGTTTAGAATATAGTTATACTGGTTGCTGTTATTTTTTCTTGTATCTCGCCCTTGTGTTAGAACTCATTTAAGTTAGAGTTCTCCCCGCCCCTCCCCCATCCCTAGGTTAGCCGTTTAACTTAGAGGCTTTCTTTTTTCTCTTTTTTCTCTTATTGTTATAAAAAAATATATATATATATTGTAGTTAGCATAGTACTGCTGTGTTTGCCTAGGTTAGTACTGTTTTTTTGTCAGTAGTTACGTCTTAGTCCTCCTTTTTTGTTAGTACAGCATGTCTAAGGAAGCTAAGGTTTCTGGTTTTAAGAAGTGTGACTCATGCTGTCAGAAAATGTCTCTGACAGATGGGCACACTAGTTGCGTCTACTGTTTAGGCACTGTTCACCTGCAGGACTATTGTTCTATTTGCCATGCTTTTAGTCCAAGAGTCCTGCAGGAGCATAAGAACAAACTAATTCTTAGGGGTCTGTTAAAACCCCAGGATTCACAGGCAAAGAGTTCACAGCCAGTGAAATCCCCAAAGTCCACTAAGCCGTCGGCTCCATCCTTGGAGCCGACTTCTGTGCTGGATTTACCTTCTAAGTCGGTTCCGGCTGGCACTGACAAGACAACCTCCCCGTCAGCTCCATTGGATGTTTTGGAGCCGTCGCGGAGTCACAAGAGGCTGAGGTCCACTTCCTTAGAGTCGGTGCATTTGGCTCCTCGGTCTCCATTGCTTCAAAGTGAGCATAGCCACCGGTCCTCTCACTCCTCTTGGTCCTCTAGGCAGTCGGATCACGATGTGGAGAGAGTAGTCAATAGTTTGTTAAAGTCGTAGGCACTAGCTAAATTATTGTCCAGCCCTCATCAACAGGTATTGGCTCCGTCCACTTCACTTGATATTACTCCTCCGACTCCAATGAGTTCGGAGCCAGAGTTCGTTGGGGTTCGGGTAGTGGAACTGTCGGCTCCGATCACCATATCCTCTTCGGTTCTGACCTCAGCTCTGATTACCTTGATACTTCCTTCGATCGAGGAATCTGGTCGCCACAGCTTCCTCATCGGCTCTGGGGGGGGGGGGAGTGGCATCGGACCCTTGTCTGACCCCGTTCTCCCTCTCGGAGCTTCGGCGCAGGTGAGCTCGGCTCCAGCATCGGCCTCAGAGCCGTCCCCCTTGGCGCAGAGAAAGATTCCTGTTTCTTCTGAGCCGGAGCTTTCTCTTCCTCGAGATGGGGGTGCCTCTGAGGTCATGCGGAGCATGCTGTCCCCTGAGTCAGCTCCACTACCGGCTCCACCGACTTCGTCCCTATAGTGTCTGTACCATCCTCTGCTCCTCCTCCAGACTCCAAGCGTAGGGAACCGATGGTCCAGGACACCCCATTGGGTGTTTCCTCTTCTTCTGAGGCCTCTCCTGATCTCTCAGATGAGCCTCCTCGGAAGAAGAAGTGCAAGAGGAAGCACATTGATTCCCCGGAGTCTGTCACTTCTGATATGGACTTAGATGATTCGGAAGGGTCCCCGAGATCCCACTCTGAAGATGTTTCATTCGCAGACATCTTTGAAATGCCTAGGCAGAGGGGGAACTGGACTCCCCTAGCCTCTACCGAGGATGAGTCCATATTCCTGGATGCTTTCGGTTCCCGACCTTCCACCTCCTGGGTTTCTCCGCCTTTCGATCCACTCATGTCTGTAGTGGCTCGAAAGGCTTGGTCAGCTCCGGACACAGCGGAACCAACTCCGAGGAGACCAAATAAGTTCATTACAGCCCCCCAGGATAAGCAGTTTCTTTCTAAGGGTGTGCCCATTGATACCATGGTGGTAGCAGCCGCCACCAAAAAAGAGATGGCAGAGACCTCTTCATCTGTTCATCCTCCTAACAAGGAGTCTAGGATGATGGACAGATACGGAAAGTGAATGTTTGCTTCAGTGACCTTCTCCATGAGGTCCCTGAACTACTTATGTCACTTTACTCGTCTTCAGAGGGATCTCCTAAAAGAGCTAGGAGATACCCTTCAAGACCCTACAGCTGAGGGAGTTCAAGCCAAAGTAACTTCCTAGCTAGCGACTCTTAATTCCGTAGTCAACTCCTCCATGAGGCTCATTTCCTATGCTGCCAATGGAGCGAGTAGAGCCACGGGCACTGCTGTGGCCCTCAGGAGGCATGCTTGGATGCGGCTGTGCAATTTTGCGGAACCCTTTCATGCGTCCTTCACCAACACCCCCTTTGATGGCTCCTTTCTCTTTGGGCCACAGGTGAAAGACACTTTGACTAGGTGTGAGCAAGAAGGCAAGACTCTCTCTGCCGTGGGAGTCCATTTTTCCACTCCCTCAAGACCCTTCCCCAAGGGTCAGAGGAGTGGGAAAATGTGGTTCCACAAATCTCAGGGAGCCTTGCCTGATACACATACTGATTTTTCCTCCAGAGGCAGAGGGGGAAATAACAATAATAGACGCCGCCCTCGTGGCAGAGTGGGTCCGCAGAACCAGGGCAACAGGGAATCCTTCTCTGACAAGCCCTTCCAACAACCCTGATGGGTTTCCCGGCTGCTCGCCTCTGGAGGCAGTCGGGGGAAGACTTTCACTGTACCCAAGAGCCTGGCAAGAATTAACAAAAGACACATGGGTACTATCCATTATATCCGGAGGTTACAGATTCCCCTTCCTTCAAAGACCCCTACAATCAAACAAGGCCCTTCCAGATGTTCCACCCAATCTGAGGGAGCAAGCAGTTATAGAAGTTTCGAAACTGCTAAGAAAAAGAGCCATCCAAGAGGTCCCCGCAGACCAGCTCGGATCTGGAATTTACTTGAGGTTCTTTTTGGTACCAAAAAAGACAGGGGACTGGAGACCCATTCTGGATCTCAGCAGATTAAACAGATCTGTACAAAGAACAAAGTTTCGGATGGTCACGCTACAGTCCATTCTACCCTTTCTGGGTCAGGACAATTGGATGTGCTCAATAGATCTTCAGGATGTGTACTACCATATCAAGATGGACAGACGTTCCAGGAGATTTCTTCGCTTTCAAGTGGGGGCCAGTCATTACCAGTTCAGAGCTCTGTCCTTTGGTCTCACCACAGCCCCCAGGATGTTCACCAAATGTATGGCAGTGGTCACGGCTCACCTGAGACGTCAAGGATTCCAGGTGTTTCCATATCTAGACGACTGGCTCCTCACTGCTGCCACCAGGCATCAACTCCTACAAGCATGGGTTTACACAATCACTTTTTGCACCCAGCTAGGTATTACCATAAATTTAGAAAAATCTGCCTTGTTGCCCTCTCAGTCTATCCCTTACATAGGAGCAGAATTAAACACAAAGGAAATGTTCACAAGGTTACCACTAGAAAGAGTGTCCACTATTCGTCAACAAGTGCAAGTTCTAATGCAGAGCAAGAAGATACAAGTCAAATATGTCCTTCAAACTCTAGGCTCCATGGCAGCTGACATCCTCCTTCCATTGGCGCGCTTCCATATGAGGATTCTTCAGTGGCTTCTTTTCACACAGTGGTCTTTCCAAGAGCTACCCATGTCTCACATGATCATAGGTTCATACTAGGCTATCTGCTCTAGGGCATTTATAAGCCTAGCCAGAGTGTGTTTGGCTTTCGCCACCCATTTTAAATTAATTTTGCTATGCCCTTTTTTGAGGTTAGTATACTGTGCCTCTGTCTAACAGTGACACAGAAGAGATACCCGGGGTAAACCTACGATCCCCCATCCACTCATCAAGATTCTTCTTGAAGAGAGTCAATGAGGGACTCTGCCTAACCTGGACTGGGATTTTATTCCAGAGTGAAGGGAGCCTCTAGGTTATGAATCTGTCCCTCCAGCATGTCCTATTTATTTCAGTGCTGAGGTTCAAGTCTCTCGAGCGCTTAGCTCGATGGGATTTGGATTTTCTGAGGTGCAGCATGTCCATTAATTCCGGGTTGGACATGGCTTTATACGTCAGGCACAGATCGCCTCTGAGCAGGCGGTATGCCACTGAGTAGAGCTGGAGTTTCTTTAACCGGGCAGCATATGGCATCTGTTTGAGCCCTTTGATCCTCTTGGTGAGGTACTTTTGGGGTCTTTCCAGTTGCTGCAGGTGTCTGGTAAGGTACATTCCAAAAGGGGCATTGTACTCAATTATGGGCCTGATGAGGGATGAGTAAAGAGGCACGATGACCTCCCCTGATCTAGATGTGAATCCCTTCATGATTAGGTGGGCTATATAAAATGTTTTTCTAACCACTTTGGCAACGTGGTTGTCAAATGAGAGATTGCTATCAACTTGGGTCCCCAGGTCCCTAATTACTTCTTCCGTACTTAATGGATTACCACTTATGTGGTAATTTGTGGGCACTTTGTTTTTGCCAAAGGGGATGACTGTACACTTTTTGGCGTTTAGCTTGAGGCCATGGCTCTGGCACCAGTTGTCTGTTTCTATGAGACCCTTTTGGAGGATGCTTGTGTCGGCTGGAGAGTCGATTATGGTGACCAGTTTGCAGTCATCTGCGAACTTGGTCAGCCACAGTCCTTCCGTGTTGGCCTGTACCTCTGAGAAATATATACCGAACAAGAGAGGTCCCAGGACTGAGCCTTGTGGGACGCCACTTGTAACTGGTTTGGAGTCTGACATGGCTCCAGCAATTCTAACCATGTGGGTTCTGTCCTTGAGCCAGTTTGCAACCCATCTAGTGACATAGGGGTTTATATTTAAGCTGGTGAGCTTATCTATAATGCCCGAGTGGGGTATTGTATCGAAGGCTTTTGCGAGGTCCAGGTAGGCTGCGTGGACCACCTTCCCCTCGTCAATGGCCTTGGTGACTGTTTCAAAGAAATTGACCAGGTTTAAGAGGCAGGATCTGCCCTTAACAAAGCCAAACTGGGTAGGATCCAGTGTCTGTAGGTCCCCAATATCTTTATTTATAAGGTCCATGATGATCCTTTCCATAGCTTTGCAGACCAAGCTAGTCAGGCTTATGGGGCGATAGTTTCCAGGATCCATTGAAGCACCACCTTTGTGGAGAGGGACCACCGTTGCTGTACACCACTCTTTGGGTACATATCCTGTAGTAGATTGCACAGTAGTTTTATGTTTGGGTTTAGCTCTTCTTGGAGTTCATGTAGGACGCAGCCCGGGACACCGTCTGGTCCCATTGATGCTGTGTTTTTTGCTTTGGAGAGGGCGGCTCTTACCTGAGCATTTGAGATGTCAGGGGGGCAGCACTCTTCTGGGATAGATATTTGCCCTTTTGGGGGGGGGGGGGGAGTTTGCGCTGAACCTGTCAGCTAGGATGTTGGCAATGTCTGTGGGTTCGGTGTATTTTTTGTCATTTTGGACTAATTCTGAGCATATCTTGGAATTCCCACCCAGGTTCCTAACATAACTAAAGAAAGCCTTGTGATTATCCTTAGTGTCCTGTACAATTTTTCTCTCGAAGCTGGCCTTAGACGATTTTATGAGTGCCCGTAGTTTTTTGCTTATACTGATCAGAGATGCCTTCCCTTTTTGGGATTTTGCTCTATCATGTAGTAGCTTCCTCCTTCTATTGTATAGTTTGTTTATGGCTGGGGTCCACCAGACAGGACGTCTGCCTTTGGAGGATTGGGTCTTGGTTTTATTTGGGATTGCGTGATCCATGCAGTCCTGAAGGTGTTCACAGAATGCGTTTATAAAGGATTCTGTGGTCTGGGCCGAATTTGCCACAGGCCCGGGGGCTTTGAAGGATTCCACCTCGGTTTTGAGGAGTGTAAAACTTGCTTTAGAGAAGTTTTTCACTGTGGTTTTCTGGGCAGGGGGTGGGGTCGGGATGTGAATATCCAGTGAGATTAGTTTATGGTCTGATCTTACCAGTGAGGGGTACACTTCTGGTCTGGAGCATAGAGTCTCCATGTTGGTGATGATCAGGTCCAGTATGTTTTCCCCTCTTGTGGGAGTGGTAACAAGTTGTTCCATAGCATTTGAGTTTACAAATTCTAGGAACCTTTGGGCTAGGGTGTTGGAGCTAGAGTAATGCTCCCAGTCTATGTTTGGGTAGTTGAAGTCGCCCAATATAATGGTGTTTGGAGAGACCTTCATATTTTCCAGTGTTCTCAGGAAGGCCGAGTGGAGTTCCTGGGTTTGGGAGGATGGTCTGTAGCAGGCTATAAACTGGAAGGCAGTTTTACCCACTGTTAGTTGCACATGGATAGTCTCTGATGCTTCGTGCTGTGCCACCAACCTGGAGGTGTGGGTATCTTTGACGAATATTGATACTCCCCCTTCTTTTGTGGTTCGGTCCAAGTTTTGGGGCCGAAAAGCATGGTATGAGGTATGACCTGGTAGTGCTGGGGTGCTCTCGGGAGCCTTGAACCAGGTTTCTGTTACTGCACAGATATAGATGTTCTCCATGCTAAGGAGAGTTTCGAGTGCATGCATCTTGAGGTTTAGACTTCTGGTGTTGAGTAGCATTATTCTTAGTTTCTTATCCCTTGTGATACCTATGGAGGTGGGTTTGTCTTTCGAGCCTTGCCTAAAATAGGCACTATGGGGGTAGCAAGAGCCTTTGCCAATATCCGAAAGCCCAGGGGTGATAGGTGCAAGCCGTCCCTAGCGAAGCATAGTGGCTTGTCGAGCATGTCATCCCAGGCTGACAGGCATTGGATCCTCTTTGAATGACACCAATACTTAAGCCAATTGTTGAAAGTGATTATCTTGTCTTCATATTGTGGCATCATTCTTGGTGAGGGTAAGATGCTTCTCAAGGTCAGGGTCATACCGGCCTGGGCTACATGCTAAGAGAGAGCTCCTCTGTCTCTTTTCATGTAGTCCAGGGAGGTACGTCTCAGGTCATTCACACCAGCATGGACAATGACTGAGTCATATATGTACTTGCCTTGGAGTGACCTGAGTGCTTGTGTTATGTGGCGGATCCTAGCACCCGACAGGCAGCTCACCGTGACCTTCTCCTTGTTCAGCCTGGTGAGCGGGACGTCAGTGTGCCTGACGATAGAGTCACCTATTACAAGTGTATCAGGTGTGTTGTTTAGCCTTAAGGGCTGTGACTGTTCGGCACACTGGCTTTGTGAGCTATGTGTTGCATGTGTTTTGTTTGATTACAGAAGCATGCAAAAGGCACCTTTCCTGGTGGATGGTCTCCCCACTAGTGACTCAGGGCAGACCCTTCATTCAGCCCCCTCCGGTAGCCACAGTGACCACAGACACCTCCCTGATAGGGTGGGGGGGCATTATCTGGGCAGGACAGTCCAAGGCACTTGGCAACCTCACGAGTACCATCTGCACATAAATGTCCTAGAGATGAGAGCCGTGCTCCTAGCGTTGCAAGCCCTTCAAGACTCTCTTCCTTCCGGGACCATTGCAATCCAAACAGACAATATGTCAGTAGTGTGGTACATCAACAAACAGGGCGGGACCAAATCTTACCCCTTGTGTCGAGAAGCACTCAGACTGTGGCAGTGGGCGATTTCCTCCCAACATTTTCTAATTGTGACGCACATCCCTGGGAGATCCAACGTCATAGCAGACAGGCTCAGCAGAGCTATCCTCATGCCTCACGAGTGGTCTCTGAATCAGGAAGTTGCGGACCTGATCTTTCGCAAATGGGGACAGCCTTGCTGCGATCCATTCAACAGCAAATGCAGTAACTACTTCTCCCTCCTTCCACTTCCAGGTCACCTACCCAGGGACGCTCTAGTCCACGATTGGCCTCAGGGACTCCTTTATGCATTTCCTCCCTTTCCCCTTATACCAAGACTCATACAGAAAGCAAAGTCGTTGGGTTGCAAAATGATCCTCATTGCCCCCTACTGGCCTTGACAGATTTGGTTTCCGTTCCTACAACTCTATCTTCTCGATCAGCCCTGGACTCTGGACCCGATTCCAGATCTACTGGTTCATCAATCAGGTGGGTTGCATCAGTCCCTTCAGACTCTCCAGCTCACAGCTTGGTTGCTGCACTTCCAACACTAGCCAGGCTCCCTAGCATTTCCCCAACAGTCCGTGAGATTATCGTTTCCTCACATAAGTCCACCACCAGGACTATTTATGCTAGCAAATGAAAACATTTTTCTTATTGGGCTGAGTCTAGGAATGTGGATCCCTTCTCAGCCCCAGTCCATGAGATCCTAGAGTTCCTAGCACAACTATTTCACTCTGGAGCCGCTTCTGCTGCCATTAGGGTGCAATTAGCAGCCATTTCTAACTTTCACATCGGGTTACAGAATTCAAGCATCATGTCTCACAAGCTCTGTAAAGCCTTTTATGAGAGTGGCATCTCTTCTTAGACCTCCAGTGAGAGACCCCCCCCTCCTCCCTGGGACCTTAATCTAGTCCTAACGTCCTTAATTTTGCCTCTTTTTGAACCAGCGGCATCATGCTCCATCAAATTTCTCTCTTGGAAAACACTCTTTCTGGTTGCTATTACTTCAGCCAGACAAGTCTCAGAACTACAGGCACTATGTGTCTGTCCCCCTTATCTGGTTTTTCATAGGGATAGAGTTTCTCTGAGGACAAATCCTTCGTTTCTTCCCAAAGTCTTCTCTGAACATAACTTAAATCAATCTGTAGATCTCCCCGTTTTCTTCCCCAATCATAGCAACAAGGCAGAGTACAAACTTCACCAATTGGACGTGCACAGGCAATTGCGTTTTTACCTTCATAGAACTAAAGAAATAAGAAAATCAGACCAATTGTTTCTGTTTTATGCCTTAAACAAACAAGGTCTCCCGGTTTCCAAGGTTACTTTATCTAGATGGCTATCCCATACTATTTCATTTATTTATCAGTTACGGGATAAGGAATTACCATCTAAACCGAAAGGTCATTCTACTAGGGCATTAGCTACCTCTGTAGCTTTCCAGTCTAGGTTGCAGCTGCTACGTGGGCAAATCCTCATATATTTATTTCTCATTCCAAGGTGGATATGGTCTCCCGGAGCAGAGCTGATTTTGGTTCCACTGTTCTGAAGAGTCTGTTCCACTGAGCCACCCAGGATATTAGGTGCTAGGGACGCTCTCCCAACCAGCAAGAATGAAGGAGAGATAGACAACTTAACATAAAGAAGTTATGTAACTACCATAACGTTCCATGTTAGTTGTCTTCATCTTGCCTTCTTTCTTGCGTCCCGCCCTCCGTCCCCCTGTCCTAGTGGATCAAGAGGAGTCCCTTTTCACTGGCTGAGTATTCTTTGTTTCCTTCTATTGATTTAGAGGATATGGGAGGTATAAGTCAACCAGTTCTTTTGACTGGTTTATTCTCTTATGTCTGGAGTTAGGTATTTCAAACGAGATCTGGGTAGCTATCGCTAGGCATTATGAGATAAGGGGTAGCCTTGAGCCAGTAAACAGCTCTCAAGCTATTGAAGATGGCCGAGTTGGAGCCAAGGATCGGCTCCGATCCCAACCAGCAAGAAAGAAGGCGAGATGAAGACAACTAACATGGAACATTATGGTAGGTACATAACTTCTTTTTTTTTTTGCTTCATATAGAATGTGTTGCCAAATAAAAAGGGTGGTGTAGAGACATAACAATAAGCCAGAATCAGATTTGGTAGCTGGGTGTGGATTACAGATGTTTGCTACTGAGGTTGCCTTTGGGTTGCAACAGTTACTGGCAGAATGCATTAAAATCTTTTTGGGACTATTATGTTGTTAGCTTTTTAGTTGATCAGGATCAATGTAATAAACCGAGAAATATCAGTTGACAATTAATTGTAAGGTGTTTTGCATATTAATTCAATGATTATGTACATAATTTGGAATGGGTATCTTGATGTCAGTGAAATTAAGATAGATGTTGAAGTGGTAGCACTACCTGGCTTTCTTGCAAATGGACAGTAGTACAGAATGCCTGGCACCTTGAAAAGTTCTATCATTAGGCCCTTGAAGAGAGCTTTAATAATGCCTCATCTGAAGTACTGCTTTCAATTTGGAAGCCGTATATGAAGAAGGATAGGAAGTTGTCTGAAGATTAAAGCAGATGATGAAGGCTATGTGCTGTTACATAACTACTTCCTGTAGTATGTGGTTTGATTCTGTCCGCCGCCATTTGCCTACTGTGTGTCTCTAATAAATTCACTTAACCAGACAGTGCTTCTGGGCTGAGCCTAAAAAAGACCATGTGGATCAGTGCTATACCCCAGACAACAAATACAAGCAGTAAATAAATAAACAAGTCTATGTATGTATGTATGAATGCAAAGGTCTCGAGAAAGACTTCACTTGCTGAGGGAACTGAAGAAATTGTAATATGAGGAGTGGATACAGGAGCTTATTTATTGATTTTTTTTGTTGTACAGAAGATGGAAAAGGCATGATATGAACACATGAATTATCAGTGAATATTGAGATGTCTTGAATTTTTTGCCCTCCAGATTCTCTGCAGTACATCTAGCTTTGTGTGTGTGTGTGTGTGTGTGTGTGTGTGTGTGTGTGTGTGTGTGTGTGTGTGTGTGTGTGTGTGTGTGTGTGTGTGTGTGTGTGTGTGTGTGTGTGTGTGTGTGTGTGTGTGTGTGTGTGTGTGTGTGTCAAATTGTAGCTTTCATTACCAGGGGGATCCCAATCATCATCATCAACACCGTTTCCCATTTTTCTACATGGGGTCAGGGTATCACATCAGCTGTCAGCACTTCCCTGAATTCAGTGCTACTCTCCGCCTTCTTTCACTGAAATTCCTGACTGTCATGTCTTCTCTTGCACAGTCCATCTATTTCTTGGTCAGATGCCTTTGTTTCCTCTTGCCTTCTTCCTGTCTCTCCCAAATCTTCTTCACCATATTGTATTCTGCTTACCTGCACGTGCAACCAAGCCACCATAATATATCCTCTCTGAGCTTCTCTGCAATTGGGACTATTTTGCCTTCTAATCTGATGTCTTCATTTCTTCAGCTAGTCCCATAGTGCGCATCCTTCCTCCAGTCTCAAGAAGTTCATTTCCATCACCTCAGGATTCCTCAGCTGCTTTGATTTCACTGCCCAGGTTTTGTGCTACACAGAAGCACAGGTCACACACTGTTTTGCACACCTTAATTTTCAACTTCTTTGGCACTCTTCTGTCACACACTATCCCTTACACTCTGTGCCAGAGATGGCTGCAGCACCTCTTATTCTATGTTTGACTTCCTCATTCAGATGTCTCCCCAGCCATCCCTCCCAGATACTTGAAGTGATAAATTGTTCCACTATTGTTTCCCTATTTTCCCTTCTATTTCAATTTGCAGTTCTTCTGATTTTCTTTCTTTGCTGACATGACAACTGTCTTGTCTCTTTTCTGTTTCTTCCTATGTGCCTTCAATTTTGCATTCCAGTCCCCTATCATTTGAGGAAGTTCCTATTCAGAGTATGCCTGTAGTGCCACATTGTTTACATAGAACAAATTTCTTGATCTGCCCCCTCTGACCAATTTGCTATTGTAGTCCACCACCAGTATGAACAGCAGTGGGCTCATACCTGTACCCTGATGCACACCCATTCCCATTGGTAACCTGTCTGTGATTCCAGTGTACGTATATGTGTCATTGGGTCCTTGTACATTACCTGCACTAGTTCTGCCAATGTTTCCAGGACTTTGAACCATTGCAGGATTGCCCAAATCATCTTTCTTGGGACCTGGTTATATGCTTTCTAGGAATGTCTAGTTGTAGTCCTTTCTCATCTCTAGCTTCTTCTTTCATGTCTCACTACAAACATCAGGTCAGTTGTACTACATTCTGATCTGAATCCAAATTGCTCATTCCCATCTTACGTTCAACTACTCTGAGTATTCATTTATCCATCACTCATTCCAACACTTTCATGCAGTGTGACAGGAATGTGATGCTTCTATACTGCCAACAGTTGAGAATGTCCCCTTTGCTCTTGTTCACTGACATTAGAATGTTTATTCTCCAGTAATCTGAGATACATTTTTCTATCTATACCATAGTGGGTACTCTCAGGAGATTTCTCCCATAACTCACCCATCATCTTTACCATATCTGCCATGACTTCATCTGAGCATGCTGCTTTCCTTGACTTCATTTTCCTTAGTGCTTTTTAAAATTCTAATAAAGTGGTGAGCTTTTCTTCCTTTTTTATCATAGACTATACATGAAGCAATACAGCTGCTGTGGGGTTTCCTTCATTCAGAAGTTATAGAAGTACTCCTTCCATCTGCCTTTGATAGCTGATGGACTGATGAGCAAATCATTGCTTACAGTCCTCATCAATGGAATTTGAGGATTATCTTCTTTATCTTTCTGTCTTTGCCTTACAGTCTTACTATTTTCTTTTTCAGATGCACCCACTTACTTGTGTCTAGGCTCTGGTGGTGGGCATGTACTAGGTTTGTTGAATGGAAATTATTTACTTACCACAAGTGGCATAATCCTTCAGGCATCCCTGCCTATTTAGGTTCACAGGTGAGTACTAGGCTAGCTACCCTTGCAGGCCAGTTTTTAGCCTATCCAATTTCCCTTTTGGTGCACAAATTAACCTATCTCATATGTTGTTAGATTGGCTTTACCTTAATCAAATGGATAAGCAACAATTCCCTGTCAACAAATATTCTGCTTCCTCTTATACTTGAACTGCTTTATTCCACATTGTTCTCATGCATTCTTGAGTTTCATATTCCACAATTTCCTCAGAAAGATCATTCCAAGCATCAAGTATCTTCTCCTTGAAAGAAAAAAAAAAGAATTTATATAAAATTGTCTTCATGACATTTCAAATTGTGCCCCTTGTTTCTAAACAATTTTGCCTCTGAAAAGGTAATGCCCCTTTAGGCTTTGTTAATTTCGTTGGTGTTATCTTGATTAGCAATTCAGGGAAATCCAAGTGATATGTCTCGCATGCTTTTCAAATTGTGCTGTCTTAAGATTTTTTTTTAATAGGCTACTACTGAACTCTGTAATTTCCTTTATACATTTAAGATGAGATTTGATCATTTTCATTCTCTTGAAGGTATATCCATTATGTTTCTTTAGTCTCTGACAATGAAACTTCTGATTCAGATCCTGCATCATTTTTCACAGCCTTTTTTTCAAGATGCCGCCACCTTACCTACTTGCAGAACTATATATGGTATTCCCTACAGAGTTTTACAATGTGCCAGTGAAGAGGGATAGACTTCCAGTTTTCTAACAATTACTTTTGTTTCTATTCAAGCCACCTAGACTACTTCATTTTCTTAACACTATTTTGTTATTCAAAGTCCACCAGCCACGATACGAAACCAAGCAGCTATTTATTCCAAAATGATAATTGCAAAGTTAAAATGAACCAGTGGACTTTGTAAGGTAAAAATAAAACAAACAGTACATTTTTTAAGACAACCAGATAAGCGCTCTCTTCTATAATTTGATTAGACTTCATCAGATAGTGAGATGATGTAATTTGAGCATTTAATAAGTGTAAATCACGTGTCATCTCCCAGGCCCATGTTTATACTTATCAAGGGTATCAGAACTTGTCAGAGATTTGGGATGCATGGCTAGGCTTAAAAAAGGCCCTTGTGGTCATTAGCTTAATAAACACCTATGAACCTATGAACTTATTTCAAAGTGTTAAAGAAACATTGTTTCTAAAACCCATGCAAGTATACTTAATCAAGTTTAAGATTTAAAATAACAGCAGCTATCTTGAAAATCATATATTTCCTAATAATACATTTAAAAGCCTTACTATGCCAAAATTAAACTCTGTCATACACATTCAAAAATATATATCTTTGTTGGTTAAAAAGTCTAAGTTGCCAAACATATTCCAAAGAGTCCGATGGTGAAACTTGATGTTACAGTAAACAACAAAATACCATCACGGAATCCATAATCATACCAAAGAAATACGAGGAAATCCAACAATAAGGGCACATCCAACAAAAATCGGCAGTAGATACATCAGATGACTCAGGTACTTGTAAAATAAATTGTAAAATAATTTCAAATGTGTCAAATGATTTTAAAAGTGTGGAGAAGTGAATGGTATTAGAAAGTCAGACTTTTAGCAAATTGAGTGCATCTCTTTGTTTAGGTAGAACAAGTAAAACATTTTTCATTTTTACTTTTGCATTTTCGTGTATTCATATTCGAGTTGTTTTAGTGAAAAAGCTTTAAAGCATTTATCTTGCTTTATGGTTACTTCTATATTAAATGTTCCTGGAATCTGCTTGAAATTCTTACACATTTGTTGTAATGGAGACATGTAACTTGGTCTTCAGCTGTACTGAAACACAGGACACTACACAAGTGTTGGTCCAGAATAGGAATAGTGTTTCCTTCAACATTGTTTATACTTCCTTGTAGATCTGTGAGGTGACAGGGTATACTCTTGTTGTTGTTCTTTCTTTTCTCCTATGTGTTTTCTTTTTTTTTAGGACAGATAGGTAAATAGATATTTAAACAGCTAGACACTACACTGGTAGCTTCAGGTAGACAGAAAAGAGATAGACTTTTCCCACGTAGTTTGGCTTTTTTATTTAAATAGGTAAATAGACAGACCAAGAGACAGATAGTTTGACAGTTGACAGATAGATAGGGAAACAGGTAATTAATTCTGTTAATAAAGGGGGATGCCACCTCATCAACACCCCTGCATCTACTATTTTGTTTTATTTTTTTGAAAGATTGAGATTGGGGTGTGTATTGTGGTGCCATTCACTTTTACAAATGAAATTAGTGAAAAAGTATAACAGTTATGCACGTCTGATATATTCTGTTGTGTTTAGCTGCCTGGAAGTAACTCATTCAATCTCTGTACCTCTCAAAGTGACTTGGCAGCTTCAAACTATTATGCCAGCATAACATTCTGACAGCTTCAAACATTACTGGTGTTTTCCATTATCACCTGTTCTTCCATAACACCATTATAGTAAAGTACTTTTCCACACTGAAACCAGTTATATATATATATTTTTTTCCACTTTGTTTCTTTAGATTGCTATATCCTAAGAGAAAACATGTTGCACCAAGAAGTACTGTAATGCAGCTGTCAACAGGGCAAGCTGAAGTGCAAAGAAAGATTGATTGTTGGATGACCTTTGAGGAATATGCACGCTTCATGAGGTATTTATTTGTTCATGCAACTCTTAGAACATATTTGTACTTGAATGATAACTGCTTTTTTATGTTACTGTGTCTTTCCCCCACCGGGCTGCTTCCATTTATTCTTGGTGTTTTGAATTACTGCTATACCAGTTTACATGTATGGAAAGGGAGTAAGCAATTATAGGTATAATCTCAACAGCATTTTATGGGGATGACATGATGTTTGCTTGTCTTTTACAATCTGCAGTGTGTATTTTGTCCTATCTTTTTGGGGAGTGAGCAGTGACAAATTCTGGGTACCATTTTTGGCTCTCACATTTTAATTAGCTGGGTTGCAGGAGTGCTAAACTTCATCTAGTGTGTAAAGCTGAGCATTGTTACCAGTGTTGGTGGTGGCTTTGTCACAAACCAAGTGTATATCAGTTCATCGCAAAACAAACTTAATCAGGTCTCATGCAATTGACCCTAACCTATTTACATAGATTGAAAATTAAAACAGAGTGTTGCTTAGTATTCCTTATGATTTTAATTAAATCATTTTAACTTATTGGTTGTTAAAAACATAGATCCATTTGCCATTTTTAGTGTAACCACATCCCAGTAATTTGGGCAATACTGCATCTAATGTGGATTGAAATCTTGGCAAAAAGAATCCTCTTACTCACTATCTAATTGCAGAAAAGTATGGCACAGGTTGTGGTCTGTATTTGGGGGAATTAGATGCACTTTTTTATTTTCAGGTTGCAATGAGTGATATAGTAGCTGCATTAGGTGAATTGATAAAATAACTGTTCCCTTTTCTTTTTGAGCACTCAGTTGTAGTACACATGTCAGGGAAAGTCAGAGAAAATCCTGAATAGAAGGCTGGTTGCATTTCTGAGGACAACAATATTCAAGACATCAACAAACTTGTTCTTGGCCAGAAGGAGCTGTTGTCAAACTTGAATCAGTTTTCTGACTGAGTTACAAGTGAACTTAACAGGAGAGTAGCAGTAGACACAGTCTGCATGGACTTCAACAATTACTTTCACTCTGTTCCATTTAGGAGGCTGAGGGAAGAACTGGAGGGGTTGAGAGTATGCCCAAGACTGGCTAACTAGATAGCTATGTTATTGAATGCTAAGACACATAGTATTGTGGTGAGAGGGATAATATTTGAAATTGGGGAAGTGACTAGTGGAGTACCATAAGAGTCTGTCTTAGATCCTGTACTCTTTAGTATGTTTGTCTAATTTATCTGGGGAAATAGAGAAGAGGCTCATCCTGTTTGCTGCTAACATAAAGACTGCTGCAGAAGTGGAAAATAGGGGAAAATTAATGAAGAATTTGGAAATGCTGAAGTAGTAGGCAGAAAGGTGCCAGTTGAAGTTTGCTGTAAACAAAGTGATACACTTGGACCACAACAGCCTGAAAGTATCAAGTGGGAGGAGTAGAACTGCTTGCATTACAGTAGGACAAGGATCTAAAGGTGTACATTGCACTCGGATTTGAATACCAGCAACAAACAGAATCCTGGGGTGTGTTCATGAGGGATATATTTCACAGGGAAAGTGGTAATTTTCCACTCTAGAAGATCTTAGTCAAATCACACCTTGAGTATTTTGTGCAGGTCTGGAGGCCATATAAGGAAAATGATAGCAAGCAGCTAGAAGGTTCATAGGTTAGTACTAGGCTATCGGCCCTAGGGCCTATAGAAGCCTAGCCATAACAATTCCCTGGCTATTTCTTACCACACTATTTACTTCCCTGGACCCCTGTCTAGCAGGGCGACTGACGTGATCCCTGGGGTGAATTTCCTTTCTCCCATCCAGTCATCAAGGTTCCTTTTGAAGAGGACCAAAGAGGTGCTCTGTTTGACATGTATGGGCAGTCTAGTCCAGAGTCTGGGGAGTCTCTGGGTCAGGAACCTATCCCGTCAGCATGTTTTGTTTATTGTGATGACAAGGTTTAGATCCCTGGAGCGTGTGGCTCTGAGGGATTGGGATTTCTTTAAGTGTAGCATGTCCAACAGCTCTGGGTTTGACATGGCCTTGTATGTTAAGCAGAGATCGCCTCGGAGTAGACGATATGTGACAGAGTATAGCTGGAGTTTTTTAAGGCGGTCAGCATAGGGCATCTACTTTAGGCCTGTGATTCTTTTAGTGAGGTATTTCTGTGGCCTTTCTAGTTGTTGCAGTTGTCTTGAGAGGTACATACCAAATGGGGCGTTGTATTCTATAATGGGTCTAATGAGGGATGACTACAGTGGGACAATGACCTCCTTTTTTCTGGATGAAAAGCCCTTAGTGATGAGGTGTGCCACATAGAAGGATTTCCTGACTGTTGTGGCGATGTGGTTATTGAAGGTGAGACCACTGTCCACCTGTGTCCCTAAGTCTCTTATCACACTTTCAGTGTTTAGTGTACTGGCACCTATGTGGTAATTCATGGTTACATGTTTTTTCCCAAAGAGGATAACTATACATTTCTTGGCATTGAGCTTGAGCCCATGGCTCTGGCACCAAGCATCTGTTTCTCTAAGGCCCTTTTGTAGAGTATCGACATCATTTGGGGATTCAATAATGGCTCCCAGTTTGCAGTCATCTGCAAACTTTGTTAGCCAGAGTCCCTTAGTGTTGGCCTGTACTTCAGAGAAGTAGATGCCAAACAAGAGAGGTCCCAGGACTGAACCCTGAGGTACTCCACTTGTCACTTGTCTGGAGCTGGATTTGTAGTCGGCTACTTTTACAGTGTGGGTTGTGTCAGTAAGCCAGTTGGCCACCCATCGAGTGACGTAGGGAATAAGAAATTCAGATGAAAGTCACCATAAAGATAGGCAAGATAAAGGAGAAGGAAAATAACCAAAGGCTAAAGAAGCTAAGCTCTTCCCACTTAAAACCAGATGAGTCGGGGGAGATGATAATGGTGTAAAAGATCATGTCAAGGAAATGTGAATGGGTCATTCTGAACAGGAGGTGCAAAAGGGAGAAGGAAGGGACACAAGCAGCAGATTTTAGGGACTCACTACACCCTAGATCTGCAAAAGTATTTTTTTTTTTTTTTTTTTTTTTGCAAAGAGAGTTTTGGACTCATAGAATGGACTACCAGAATAGAAGGCACTAGAGAAATGAAAAAAAGTGTAAGGAAGAAGGCAGGGAAGGAGGTGAAGTAGATAGACTCATTGTCTATTCAATGCCATCAAGCAAATGTAGTGATAGATGGTGCTGAAGGACACTAGAAGGATGAGGAGGGGGAAATGGCTGATAAGGGTTATTACTCTCAATATCATTTCCTTTTCTAGGTAAAATTTGGAAAATGTGATGTGGCTCAGAACTAAGCTTTTTATAGGAAGTGGTTTCTTTTAAGCACTTATGATCCAGTAATTGTGAAAAATCCTACATATGGGACTTAGAGTAAGGACTGAGTATTTCTGTTTGTGCAAACTTTGATACACAGGTCTTTTCTGGAAAACATATCAACTAATGGTATTAAGGTTAACTTTTATTAAAAAATATTTGTTATGTTGATTAATGTGTGTAGTTAGTATGATGTGTTTATATTACTTTAAGCGAGTGGTGCAAGGAGTACTTCTAACTTTACCAATGAAAAAGAAGCTAACTATAAAAACACCCCAAAAGAGTTATAAACAGCTATGAACTCTGAACAAATAGTAAAACATAAAACTTTATTCAAATTATAGAACGTATAAAGGATAAGAACTTTTGTTTCATTCATACAAAATTTCATCAGATAAAGAATACACATACCATCTGTATTTAAAAAGACTAATAAAACACACAATCACACAACACCGGTTCTTTTAAAGTGACATTACAGCCAATTACCTAAAATACCTAGATATATCACAATATATTATAATATATCACACATACATCCATTCGACCCAGCCCTTGAAACTATTAGCTATCAGGTATACATAAACCATAATAGTGCCTCCCTCATCACCAATATAGTAATGCTTGAATGAGAATTTTGTTTTATATTTAGAAACCATTTTCTTCTAATTTTAAGTTATATTTATGTTATTTGGATTATATTTTTATTTTGTGGAAAGGAGATAGGGCCAATAGCTTCCTATTCCTGGATTTATATTAATGCAACAACTGCATTTTTAAGATATACCCATTCTACTGACAATGATAGTATTGCTTATTGGATGTGTTGCTTGCTAAGGATCGGATTAGTAATACTTATATTTTAAAGATCTTTCATAAACCTACATACTCCAACACTTTTTTACATTTTGACAGTTCACACACCTATTCCCAAAAAGGAGCTGTCATTAAAGGACAGCTAGTCCAAGCTGTCTGAATGATTACTAGGAGTACGGATTTTGTGAGGGAATGTGAAGGGCTCTTTAATATGTTTAGCAAAAGGGGTTATCCCCCAGTTATGATAGAAGAGCTTATAAAGGAAGTTAGTATTAAAAGGGAAAAGGGCATTTTGTCTCCTTATTGCAACAACGACTCCGCCATTGTTATACATGCCTCTGATTTGATGATCATTTCAAGGCCAGAATGAGATGTTTCCTCCTTTATAAATGCATTTATCACAGTGTTTAGGATTGATAGTTGGTTAATGTGTGGTATTTTGAATAAGAATTGGAATATTGTCAAGGAGGATAATAGTATAGGAGAAAAGCTGGGGTCTAGGCCTACTATGGTGTTTAAACAGGGTACTAACTTGAAAGCCATCATGGAAAGAGCCCCAGAACGCAAACATGGGGGTAAATTAAGAAGGTGTGGGAGGCGTAAATATTGACAATATATTATAGCGGGTGAACAAATAAAAGTTTTGGGGAGAACCATTGTTGTTAAGAACAAATGTAACTGTGAGAATACAGGTTTGATGTATTTAGCCCAATGTCAATTATGTCAATGTTTTTATGTGGGAAAAATGGAGTGTAAGCTTCAGGAATGGATATATGAACACACTTATGATATCCGTAAAAAAGAGATACCAATGCCTTACCTAGGCATATTATTGAGTTTGAGGATCATTTCTTTCAATATTTTTTGTACTGAAGAAAGTTGTTCCAAATGCATGGGGGTGGGACCCTGGAAGACTATTTTAGAAAGAAGGAGCTATTTTGGAAAGTGTTTTTAAATTCATATTGTTGGCTGGGTTTACGACAGCCGCTATACTAAAGTTTAAAGCTTTAAATAGGTAAGCATGTATATATATATATATATATATATATATATATATATATATATATATATATATTTACTGATTTTTTTTTTTTGGTTCAATGATGGTATTTTCCTTATGCTTTTCTATGGTGATGTATTTATATATTTTTGTAATTATTCATTTAATATATTTATTTTATATATATATATATATATATATATATATATATATATATACATATATATATATATATATATATATATATATATAGATATATATATATATATATATATATATATATATATATATATATATATGGATCTACTTCACAATGCCGAAATTTCAGAATGCCGACATCCGGAATCTCAACATTGTAAGTAGACCATGAAAAAGGAAAATAAAATTTCCTTTCAACTGCTAGTAGGGGGGCTATGCCCCCTGCACCATGGGGCTCCCCCACCCCACCCCCATAACTTTAATATACCAACTCCGAGATCGCACTACAGTGCAGGAATGGAAATCTTTCCATTCTGCACTATAGTGAGACGCCGGTTCCACATTGTCGGCACTCCAAATGTCACTCCTATGGTGTTGGCCATATGGTTGTCGGCATTCTGGACTGTCGGCAATGTCAGGTAGACATATATATATATATATATATATATATATATATATATATATATATATATATATATATATTTTTTTTTTATGTTAAATGCACTATTATGGTTTACTTATTTATTTTTCACCTGATGGCTAATCGTTTCAAGCGCTGGGTCAGATGGATGTATGTGTGATATATTATGATATATTGTGATATATCTAGATATTTTAGGTAATTGGCTATAATGTCACTTTAACAGCGTTGTGTGATCACATGTTTTATTAGTCTTTTTAAATACAGATGGTATGCTTACTTGTTTTTGGGACTGCAGGAAGACTAGTCTGTCTGTGCACTTCTTAGTGGAATACGTGCATTATGGTGCTGCTTTTCTGATGGTGGTTTCTATGCATGCTTTGTTGCAAAACTGACATGCAGCAACTGAATATCACACTGACTGGCCTGTCAGACATTTTTATTGTATTAATTTGAAATTGCTTAGTGGGAGTAATACACTAATCCACTAGGTACCTATTTTTGACATCAGTAGCGTATGATGAGGAAATGGTTGGATGGTGCACAGCAACAGTTATCCCACTCCACAAAGGGGGAGCCACCACTGATCCCGGGGAACTATCACCCTATTAAGGTCAGTAAGGCCATGGAAAGTATCATCACGGAACTCATAAACAAAGACATTGGTAGCCTCCAAACTCTGGACCCCACTCAGTTCGGGTTTGTGAAAGACAGATTATGCTTCTGAACCTGATCGACTTCTTTGAGGCAATCACCAAAGCTGTAGACGAGGGTAAGTTGGTTCACACAGCCTATCTTGACCTCGCCAAGGCTTTCAACACCATCCCCCATTCTGGAATTATAGCTAAACTCACTAAACTAGGTATAAATCCCTACATCACAAGATGGGTTGCCAGCTGTCTCACTGACAGAACCCACACTGTGAAAGTTGCAGACTCCAAATCTGACTTCAAACCAGTGACAAGTGGAGTACCACAGGGTTCAGTCATGGGACCTCTCCTGTTTGGTATCTACTTCTCTGAAGTACAGGCTAACACAGAAGGCCTTTGGCTAATGAAGCTAACAGATGACTGCAAACTAGGAGCCATAGTTGAGTCCACAAATGATGTGGCCATCCTACAGAAGGGCCTTACTAAGACAGATGCCTGGTGTCAGAGCCATGGCCTCAAGCTCAATGCCAAAAAGTGCATTGTCATCCCCTTTGGTAAAAACTCTGTACCCATGAACTACCACATAGACATCAGTCTACTTAAGGCTGAATGTGTGATAAGAGACCTTGGGACCCAGGTGGACAGTAGTCTTTCCTTTGATAATCACATCACCACAATTGTCAGGAAATCCTTCTGCGTGGCACACCTCATCACAACAGGGTTCTCATCCAGGAAAAAAGAGGTCATTGTTCCCCTCTACTCGATACTCATTAGACCCATTATAGAGAACAACTCCCCTTTTGGAATGTACCTCACAAGACATCTGCAGCAGCTGGAAAGGCCACAGAAGTACCTCACAAAGAGGATTACTGGCCTCAAACAGATGCCCTAAACTGACCGTCTCAGAAAACTCCAGCTTTACTCCGTAGCATATCGCCTACTTCGAGGTGATCTCTGCCTAACAAACCCAGAGCTGTTGGACATGCTACATCTAAAGAAACCCCAATCCCTCCGAGCTACACGCTCTAGGGACCTAAACCTTGTCACCACAATAAACAGGACATGCTAGAGGGATAGATTCTTGTCCCAGAGACTTCCATACTCTGGAACAAACTACCCATCTATGTCAAGCAAAGTTCCTCATTAGCACTGTTCAAGAAAAATCTTGATGAATGGATGGGAAATAGGAAATACACCCCAGGGATCACGTCTGTGGCTCTGCTCGACAGGGGCACAGGAAAATAACTTTCTTGGGTGGCGTAAGCCAAGGGAACCTTGTTGGCTAGGCTTACTTAGGCCCTTGGGCCAATAGCCTAGTACCTACCTCTGAACCTATAAGTATCAGTAACATAGCTAGGGCAGGACTAAGGGGCCAACTGCTCCAGGTGCACATTGTTAGGGGGCATGGATTGGCCATCCAATCCATAATCTCATAATCTCAATTCTCTATCACTCTTTAGTGCAAGACTAGGTTTTAAAAGCTGGTATTGTATTTGTAGTCAAACCTGAGTGCTTGTTCGGGGCATAAACTGTAGAAGTTGCTTGCTATATTTCTAGCAAGTAGTTTGTTACATTTGAATGGATAATACATTTACTTCTTTCTCTCTGTCTTTTTTTTTTTTTTTTTTTTTTTTTTTTTTACTAAAATCTGAGTGTCATAGTGACCCATGCATGGTATACACTTTAGCAACTGCTTGCTACAGTTTAAAAGAAAAAAGATGTTTTTTAATAAAATAGAGGAAGGAGTCAGTAGGAGGGTACAGAAAAATAAGATCTGATTGGCTGGAACAGGAGGAAGGAAAGTGTGTCATGTATCTGGTTGTTGTTTTTTTTTTCTTTTTTTGCTCTTCGCTACTTGAGGGGTTGAGGGGGAGGGGAGATGGGGAGTTAGGCATGCAGATTGGGTAGTAGGACACCAGACAACTGGCATCCTGCAGTTTTGTAGATTTCCTTTTTTTTGGGGGGGGAGCACTAGTTTCTCCTACCAGCACAAGGTGTTAGTTGAGCCAGCTACACTTCTGTTTGACATTGTCCAGTATATGGGGGAATATGAATATGAAGCTATGAAGTACATTATGTAAAGTAGTTAGGAGTACAGTACACTATAGTAAACCTTCAAGAGCAGCACAAAAAACATAAAAAAATAGAGAGAACAAAGTGTGGTTTGCAAAGAATGACATGATAATTAGTTACATTTACATATAAAAGAAATTAAACAATGCATATTATATTGTTTATATTCATTTAGATGAGACATAGGAAAAAAGTACTGTTTATGTTTAATAAGTACTAAGGAAGTAACAACAATAAAGTGTTGCATTATTTTTTTAGAAAATTGAAACGGAAGATACGCTATCATTCAGTCCACGCAGATCCAAATGCTTTCTGGCCTGGGTATCTTCAGGACAAGTTGTGTATTTACCTGCAGAATGTGAAACAGACAGGAAAAGGAACTGTCTTCAGTTATATTGACCATAAACCAAGGACTGATCTTGGTATTTCAAGCTGGCCAGTCAGTGATCTGGGTTACGTGACAAGTGGAGATATTGAGATGAAAAAGGAATACTACCTAAAATTTTCAGAGGGGGAAGCACCTGAATTTTTGTCTTCTGTATTCCTTTAAAATGATGTGGGAAGTAAACCTGAGTAAATTTTGCTTAGGCGGTAGGGTTTGCTCTGGCATGAATTACATTAAACAGACAATTTCATGCTTATGCATAATTGAGGCTACTTTGTTTGGGAATGTTTTTGGTTGTGTGATCATGTTTGCTTTGGTTTTCTATTTAAATCATCATTCTTTTAGTTTGACTGTTAAATCATATAAGTATTTACTCTACAGCAGTTTCTAAAACCTCAACCTGTTAACAAATGACTGTTATGGTCAACAGTCAAAAATGTTCTACTTTTGGAAACATTTTTTCCTGGTTCAACCTGAAATACATTGTTTCATTATACCACAACCCACTGTACATGGTTATTAAAATTCTTCAGTGGTTCAAATCACATGAAAGCAGACTGTCTGATTTGTCCATTTGTAAATTATAATCATTGCAATATGCTGCATTTTATAAATTAATGTGAACATATATTGATGTTCATCATATTGATCACTACTACAGAAGCCTAAAATATACAGGTTATATCCTGTTAAGGCTATAACAGATGGCCAGCTTCTAAATCTTCAGGGCACCTTCCACATGCCAAAACCATTAGACAGCTCGAGCTGAGCTGGCTAAAAGACAGGTGTGGGTGCCAAGTCCTTCAGAGCTTTCCTACTGCCAAAAATAATGCTCCTCTGCAGGATTTTGAGGGTCAATGGTTGGCAAACACGGTTCCTTTGCTGAGTAGGTAGGTTTCCTCTGCAAATAAAACCTTTCACATTTACTTTTATATTGTTTAAAATTGCTTTCATGTTAAGGAAAGTGTTTTGTAGCTGGAAAATGTGTTTTTGTTGACTATCATGTGACTTGTGTACTTGTAAACAGGAGAACACTTTTGTTGCTGTCAGTTTAAAAGTTGTTAAAACCTATTTAAAACTAGTTTTTCTGCAGAGAATCTGTACTTATTTTTTTATTTGAGGCTTCCAGCATATAGTAATTGCTTTTTACTATGTTTTGACTGGGAAACACTTACTTTCAGGTACTTTCTTTTTTACCGGCTTGTGCTGCTTAGCTTCCATAGGAAAGAAACACTATTTTCGGCTTGACTACGGAACACACTACCAATTCTTTGGTCAGTCCTTCTTCCAATCACAGAAAGAAAAAGTAAACTAGAATACCATTCGTCACCACAGCAGACTATCAGTTTGCCTCAGCCACAGGTGGGTGACTCTGCTGTGGCCAAAGCTGGTTCCTCAGACTCATATTTTCCCCTGGATCACTCTGGTGTTGTCCATACAGCCACTATGGACCAGGGGTTAACCACAACCTCTGCAGCTGTTGGGGTCCCCTCAGTGGGCAAGGGAGAGCCACTTCTGTCAGTCTTGAGAGAAGAAGCAGGGAAAGTGGTCTTTTGTAGCCAGAATGTTGTTCCCATCATTGGGGAAATCTTGCTGCCATTAATAAACCTATTTGTACCAAATTCCCTGTCTAAAAGAAACAGAAAACTAAACATGTATCTTCTCCTGCACCAGCTCCTGTTGGCAGGAGTAGTTTATTAGGACTGGCCCAGGGTCTTGTACAGGCTATTGCCCCAACTGATGAGGTGGTTTCTGGTGAAAGATAAAGGGATTCCTAATTTTCTGAAGAAATTCAAGATTCTTATTCTGTAGAGGAATATGATGGGTCAGTTGCAGGTTTTCCTCCTCCGATTTCTGATTCAGACTCACCTAAATCTCCCTGTAAGACATTTTCTTTCTCCGAGATGTTACATCTGGAATTCCCAGAACCATCACCCACCCCAGTGCTGTCAGCATTGGAGGATGTTTTTGTCATAGAGTGTGGTTATCTAACAGACAGCCTGCTGCACCTAGGAAAGCAGATAGATTTTACAAAGTTCCTAAGTCTTTCAAGTTTTTTGCACTCATCCCAGACTTGGCCCAGCAGCTAGAGCTTTACTTAATCCAGTTCTTGCCAGACATTTTGTCAATTTTAATCCTTCTCCTTCAGACAAGGATGGTAAAGTATTGATTGGGGAAAAGTGTATACTTCTGCAACTTTAATTTTTAGAATTTTATATTGTCAGGCTTATATGTTAAAGTGTTTTTTTCTGAATAATTTTGAGAATATGAGGACTGTCTTATCTGGCATTTCCCCTTGTGAGAAAAAAAATCTGCTTTTTTTCTCATTTCTCATGTCACACTAAGAACTGTTTAAACTGTGTGTTTGATTCTGTAGATACTGCATCCAATGCTGTTGCCACTGGTACTTTGTTAAGGAGGTTTGCCTAGTTCTGCATTCATAGAACCTCCCAGCTGATGTACAAAATATGAGATTTGAAATTCTCCCATAAATAGAAAATTAGTGTTTGGACCCTCTGCTGCAGAAGTTATGAAAATGTGATGAGAGAGGCAAGGCTGATTCAGAGAATCTCTCAAGATTTTTCAGCCTTCCTTCTCCAAATTTTCCAAGGGATGTTTTACTCCCTTGTCCAGTACTGACCAGAAACAAAATAAACAGACTTAGCAGAATGCTGGTTAATCAGTTATTTAAGAAACTATGACAGGGAGCTTCCAAAAAGAAAGCAGGACCCCCCCCCCAAAGAGCAAAGGACAGTCAAATAAGGCAGAATGACTATTTAAGGGATCTTGTCCATCCCACCCTACTCTGGCAGTCCCTCATCCTCCCCACACCACCTTGGCAGTCCTTTATACCATCCAGAAAGTCTGAATTACCATTTCTATCTTTGGTAACAGATTGTTGCAGACAAATGGGTTGTGAAACTGATTCAACAAGGCTACACATGACAGTGAAAATAAATTCCTCCTTTCTAGGCAATTCCTTCACATCTGCCAAATCAAACTCTTTTTTTTCCTCCTGTCCTACAGCACATGCTGTTAGGGGGGTAATAGAAGCAGTTCCTCGTCACAATTGAGAAAACAATTTTATTCAAGAATGGTTGTAGTACCAAAGAAAGAAAATGCCTGGAAACCAGTTCTGGATTTTTCTTTCCTAAACCAATATGTGATAATGCCCAAGTTAAAAGATTTTCACTTCACAACCTGTTACCTCTTCTCCCTCATATGAGTTTTTTTTAGTAACCTTAAATTTAAAAGATGCTTAGCAACACATTTGTATTCATCCAGATTTAAGGCATTACTTATGGTTTTGTGTGTCTGGATCACATTAGCAGTTCTCTGCCTTACCCTTTGGGCTATCCACTGCTCCAAGAGTGTTCACAGCATGTCAAGTTCCTGTCATAACCCATTGCAGGCTACAGCATTTCCACATTTTTTCCATATTGAGATGACTTCCTTATCTTTGCAGAACCTTTATCAAAGTGTCAGAAATCTCTTACTTTGATGAGTGACCTCCAGCATAGGCTGGGATTCCAAGAGAACATTCAAATTTATTTTTTGACTCCATCACTAGCATTGTGTAAATGGGTTGATTGCTAGACACCTCACTACAAAGAGCTTTATTCCACAGGAGAAAAACAGATCTGCATTTAGATCTATTCCATGGTTTGCCACTAAAAATTCAGTCATTGTGAGGGAATACCTCAAGATTCTGGTTCTCATACCATCTATAATTCTCTTGATAACTTTTGCAAGACTCAACATGAGAAATACACAGTGGTATCTGATGTCTCTTTGGTCTCAGTACTAACAACCATGATCTTTTCAAATTCCAGCTCTGGGAAGAACAAAGGCAGACGTTCAGGAAATGTAATTAGATTTGATCCATATGTGGGGAATTCCTCAAGTAGACCTTCTTGCATTTTTTCTGAACAATCAGTTGGCAAAACTCTACTCTAGAACTCTATGCAAGAAGACCTTTTCTTTTCCTTGGATAGGAATGTTCTTGTATGCTTTTCCACCCTTTCCACTGATATCCAGGGTACGTCTGACAATTCAGAATGATCACTGTGGTGATTCCTTTCTGGCCCAGGCAACACTGATTCTCCATTTTTTCTCGAACTGGCCAGGGGCAATTACCATAAGCTTCCTCACAGTCTGGATCTACTCACAAAAGAACAGGGATGTTTGATACAGCCCAACCCCAAACGAGTTTAACTGACTGCCTGGATGATAGGGTCTTAATATCTTTTAGGCACCTGTTCTGTGAGAAAATGCAGTACTTACTAATGGAAGCAAGAAAGCCCACTACTAGAAAATCATATATACCAGAATGGAAAGGATTCTCTGGTTGGTGCTAACAAAATGACCAGCACCCATTCAGAGCTAGTGTTTCTCTGCTTTTGCAATATTTGTGTGAGGTACTTTCCTATGCCCTGTCTTACAGATCCATAAAGGTTCATTTGTTGGCCATTTCAGTATGTCTGCCCATGGATCTCCCTTGCATTTTCATGTCAAAATGTTTTTGAAAGGGGTATTACATACGAAACCTCAAAGAAAACTGATAGCTC
Organism: Protopterus annectens; assembly: GCF_019279795.1. Lineage (NCBI taxonomy): Eukaryota > Metazoa > Chordata > Ceratodontiformes > Protopteridae > Protopterus > Protopterus annectens. Next base: position 187,451,804 of record NC_056740.1, read on the forward strand.
CCCCTTGTGATCTTAAGTTTGTGTCAGAGAAGCTAACATTTACTCCATTTAAACCAGCTTATCTGGCTGACTTGTGGTTCCTAACAAGGAAAACAGTTTTACTGATTGCTATGACTTCTGCAAGAAGAGTATCTGAGTTGCAAGCTATTTTGGTGGGTCAACCTTATCTCATTTTCAGCAGAGACTGTTTCTTTGAGAGCTAATTCTTTTATGCCTAAAGTGGTATCCAAGTTTACTTTAAGCCAAAAAAAATCACAAAAAAATGAAGGCGCAATGCTCCAGTAACAATAAAGGCTTCCCTCTTGTTGTTAATGAGTGGAACCACGATAATTGTAACAAAGTCCACCAGCTCACTATTCAGTGAAAAAACATCCGATTTATTGATAAAAACAATAAAATTGGTACTAGCAATATAAAAGATTAAGCGCTTTCATCTCCTGTATGGAGACTTCCTCAGAATCTATTGTTACATAAAAATCCTCTGCTTATATAACTCCTACTAATTCAGTAATTAGTAAATTGATTAATTAATCTTGAATTCCTATAGGCTGGCCACTGAGTGTTACAACTGAATGTTACTAACATTCATATACAGATCACAATACTTTTTTTAAAAAACATAAAAATACACACAAAATACTTAATAAATACTTAAAAACATATGGAAATAAATCCACATCTATCTATTGTGTATAACATCACAACAAAAAAATCATTGTATAAAAAGTATGTAGAAAAGAAATGTTAAAATTAAATACTCTGCTGTCACTCAAGGTATTAAGAGAGTCAATATGTATATAATATATTGTAAGACCTGAAACTTATTTAAATCTGTAATATCTACCAAGAATGAGTATTTTTTACAATTCATAAACAGTATATAAACCATCACCATTACTACTCTAGTGGTGTCTCTTTGGGTCATCAGCTAAAATTTTGAGGGCTGGGTAGATGGATATATGGACATTTAAACCATAATTCCCACACAAATCCATCCTTAACTGCCACACCATCTCCCTAAATTCAAGTTTGGTTTCCCAGTCCCCACCTCTCTCCTGTCTGATGACCTCTTCCAAAACCCAGAATTTAAAGTCAGCGTCTCTACATGTACAAGTGTGTCTAAATAAGGCATTATTGTCATTCTTCTTAGTAATGTCCCTATTATGTTCGTAAACACTTGCCCTTAAATTACGTTCAGTCTTCCCAATGTAGTATTTCCAACATTTCTTACAATAGCATAAATATACTACACCTTTGGTATAGCAACTAAAATATTTATTTCCCTTCAACCTCACATTTATACTTGGAAGTTCAAGCTCTTTAACATCAGCCATAAAGGAACATTGTGCACACCTACCACATTTAAATGTGCCATATTTATTGCATGTTCCACCTCTCCCTTCTGTAGTATTTTTTCTCTTTTCAAATATATTTTTCAAATTACTGTAGGGTTGCCACCTTTTAACAAGGGCAAAGTGGGACATGGGGGTGTGGTCAACAGGGTAGAGGTGTGGCCAACATGACACTGGCCACACCCCCACCACGGCATTACCAGAGTTGTTAAAGGAGATGCAGTATTAGCTATGGATGCAACATTATGACATTACAGCATACTGAAAACTCAAACCATTTAAATGAAGTGAACTATTACTGCAAACACACACTAATCAGTTGTAACAATAAATAAACTTTAAAGGAATAAAAAACACACTAATCATTAAACAGACACTTTATTTAAAAAGTAAAATTCATAAACCAACCATTGCTATTCAGAAAGAAAACTTAAAAATCTACATACCACATACAAGCCTAAAACACAAAATACAAACTTTGCTACTTATAAACGCAAACTACCCTGTAACAACAACATGGTTTAGCACAATCTCAAATACATTGCATTAACTTCTGAGCATCCATCCACAAAAAAAAAATAAACGGGAAAAAAGTCCATAAACATTTTAACTTTTAAAAATACTTCTTGCAAGAGAAGTAACAAACTACAATGTACAGCAGACACCATGGGCTCCTTTTACCTCAAAACAGCAATTAATCCAGCACAGCAATGCAATAAACAGGCCCAAGTAAAAGCAACACACCCATATTCACATTACAAGCAAAGCAGTACATTTTAACCTTATTAAAAATGCATAATAAATTAAATGCACACATTTACAAGTATAAATGAAAACAATCTTGAAACAGCTTCGGCAAATTGGCAACATGTACCTACTAGAATAATAAATGAATTACATTAACTGTTAACATTCCCCCTCAAGAGGTAGACTTGTACCACATACACATGGACTTGCAGGAACTAACAGGAAAAATTACCTAAACAGTATTATCGTAACTTCCTGAAAACAGCATTAAATTGCACACATTTCCATACAAAAAAGTGCAAACTATGCTTGAACATTTCCAATCTGCAAACAGACAATACCCAGAAAAAGCTATGACAATAGAAATGAGTCACACTAAATTTATATTTCACTGCCCCCCAACAGAAACAACTTCTATACATAGTTCAGCCTTTTAAAAGTAATGCTTCCAAATCATACCCCCAAGAATAATAACAATTACATATACATTCAGGTTTTATATCTTTAAAAACTACTACTCAAAAATATCAAAATAACCACTACACAGATTTAAATACTGCGTACTGCACCCACCATCTACCTCTAAACATTAAAAAAATTAAACCACAATATATTCCCATTTTAAACTAGTACTCAAAAGTCTCAAAATAACCACTGCACAGATTTAAATACTGCATACTACTTCCCCATCTACCTCTAAACATTAAAAACTTAAATAAAGCACACTATTCCCATTTTAAATAACTAAAGCCACAAAATGCAATTTACTTACCACTATCACAGTTATTGCTGGGCTAACTTGCTTCCTTCCTGATAGAATGGCTAGCTGGTTGTTCAAGCAGTGGCTGGGCTGGCTGGCTCCCTTGCTGGCTTCTTTCCTGGCTGGCTGGCTGGGCTGGCTGGCAGGTAGGCTGCCTTGCTGGCTTCTTTCCTGGCTGGCACGCAGGCTCCCTTGCTGGCTTCTTTCCAGGCTGGCTGGGCTGGCTGGCAGGCAGACTCCCTTGCTGGCTTCTTCCCTGGCTGGCTTCAATCCTGGCTGGAGATAGAATCAGATCTGAATCGCAGCTGCTATAGAGCTTAGTGCTCTACAGCTGCGACCTTTATGGGGCTCTTCTGAGCAAGTTCCCGCCCCCTCCAACCCCTGCAGCCAATTACTGTGCTGCATTACCACCCAGACCTAGCAGGGAATCCCTCTAACTGCAGGTCCGGGTGGTGACGTAGCCGCATTGCTGTGGAAAAACCGGAAGTATTTTCGGCTTTTCCACGGCAATTAAATTATTTGCGTTTTGCGATCGCGAAATGGGGAAAACCGGGACTTTTAAAGTCCCACGCTTGGTTACTGCGGGAAGCGGGATGAGAGGCCTCAACCCGTGAGTGTCCCGCTGACAACGGGACGGGTGGCAACCGTAAATTACTGTTTTTCCTAAAAGTATATCTAAGTGGTTGCTGAAAAATATCAATTTTTGTAGGCATTTTATTGAACATACCCCATACGTCGTTGATGCATTTGTTAATCCATCCTACCCCACTAAAGTGTGTCAAAATCAAATAAGGCAATTTCTCTTCATTGTCTTTATCAATACTAACCCTATTTTCTACTTCCATACTAACTATATTAGTAAGTAAAGGTTTGTATAACGTTTCCCTATTGTCTAATATTATTTTTTTGCTTGACTCAATCATATGGTCTGGGTATCCCCTTTCCTTAAACATATTTTGCAATATATTCATTTCTTCCTTCAGATCTAGTGTGTCCGAAGTCATTCTGGCTACTCTAATCATTTGACCTTTTATTATGTTCTTTTTGGAATGGTAGGGATGGTCACTCGTATAATGTAAATAGGAGTTCGAAAAACACTCCTTCCTATAAATTCTGGATTTTAATTTTTTGTTTACCCTATCTTTTATAAGTTTAACATCCAGGAAATGTGCTTCTTCTATACCCGTGTCATAGGTGAATTCCAAAAATTCCATACTCTGGTTAATATACGTAATAAATTCCTTTATTGCCATCTCAGGTCCATCGATAGATGTGGATTTATTTCCATATGTTTTTAAGTATTTATTAAGTATTTTATGTGTATTTTTATGTTTTTTAAAAAAAGTACTGTGATCTGTATATGAATGTTAGTAACATTCAGTTGTAACACTCAGTGGCCAGCCTATAGGAATTCAAGATTAATTAATCAATTTACTAATTACTGAATTAGTAGGAGTTATATAAGCAGAGGATTTTTATGTAACAATAGATTCTGAGGAAGTCTCCATACAGGAGATGAAAGCGCTTAATCTTTTATATTGCTAGTACCAATTTTATTGTTTTTATCAATAAATCGGATGTTTGTTCACTGAATAGTGAGCTGGTGGACTTTGTTACAATTATCGTGGTTCCACTCATTAATAACAAGAGGAAAGCCTTTATTGTTACTGGAGAATTGCGCCTTCATTTTTTTATGATTTTACACAGTGTGCTATATCTGGTTACTTTAAGCCAAACTATCCAACTCCCTGTGTTCTTTCCTGAACCAAAAGCTGAGGGAGAAAGGATACTTCATTTTTTGGATGTCCACAGACAGGTACTATCTTTACAGAACAAAATCTTTCAGAACTTCTGATCAGTTGTTCATTCTTTGTAAAGGTAAGAAGGAGGGACAAAATGTGTCAAAACAGACTAGTTCCAAGTGGTTGTCTCAACTTATTACCTTTTGTTATGCCCATCACAACAAAACCATTCCAGACAGGGTCTGGGCTTTTTATAAAGAGTTGGAGTCTTGAAATATTCTAGAAGCAGCAACTCGGTCCTCCGCACATTCTTTTACAAAGGACTACAAGCTAGATTCCTTTTCCAGATGTAGGTCAGGCTTTGTTAGGGCTATTCTCCAGGGATTGTTGGACCCTTCCACTTTCACCTCCCAGATGATTTCTTTCCTTATCACTGTTGCAGTAGTCTTCACTCTTGGGATATCCTGCCAAGAACAGTTGAATGTCCGGCCAGCATACTAAAACCTTTACACCTTCCAGGTGCTGTATGTCAGATGTACGCCCTATGTGTAGAGTGTAAGGTACATATGTGACTCATGAGTGCCTAATCCTCAGAACGTCTTTGCTGCCAGTCTGAATGCTACCTTTGAATTTGGTCTGCAAGCCAGTCACTGAGCTGTTTCAACTACCGAGTATTCTAAAGGTAAGTGCCCCATTTGAGTATCTTCCTTCCTCTTTTTCTCCCTTTTACTTAGTTTACATGTCAGCCAGGAAGGAAAAATTTGAGTGTGTGAGGTACATTCCCCATAAAGATAGAAACAAGAAGTGCCTTTTTTGTTTGGGTACTACACACAACCATACTCAGTTTGAGATGTGAGAGGCCTTTGTCCCTAAGACACTCCACAGTCATTTGTCATCTCTTTCCATTTATTTGGAGAACCAACAGTTGAAGCTTTTGGATCATGGTACCACGGCAGACTCTACCTACTCCAACATTCAGCTGCCACTTAAGAAGAAAGCCAAAAAGGCACATACTGACCCTGCTGCTGTCTCCAGCCTCCACTGGACATCTACATAAAGTTGGCTGAAGAACTTGAGAACCACCCAGTGCCAGCATCAGCTGCCTCTGCCATGACCCAGTTGGAGGCCAACATGTAGATGTCTACCCACATGTCCGCTGAGGCTGTGCCTTTATCTGGTGTAAATGTGGAGGGGAGCCATTCATTAAGGAAGAGGTGCTTGGTACCCATATTGAATCTTGGCAGGGCTATGAACTTCCTAGTTTTGATAAAGGTGATGTCCCTGTAAAAATGAAGCAGGAGACATAATGTGGCCCCTGTTGCTAAAGATACAAACAAATAATGGCAGGATTTTACTCGGATGCTTTTCAATGCTGTTATGGCTCTAAAGCCACCTCAAAGATTATCTGTTCCTGCTTCTGTTTTCTGGTGTTCCACTGCTTCTGAATGTCCTGTGGACTCTGATTCATCTGATGAAGAGTTAAACTTTGGTGAAGAGTCACTGGCTTAGTCTTCTCAAATACACACTGCCCTCTTCCTTAGGGTCTGAAGAAGTGGATTCACTTTCTCCCGACTCCACTCTGGAGGAACTGTCCTTTGGGGATATGGTGGTTCGTATAATAGAACATTTTAAGTGGGACTGTTCCCAGGTTTATGATATTCTAAACAGATATTATGAACTCTTGCAAATAGATTTTTCTTGGCCTTCTGAAGTCCCTCCAGTGTTGGATGCCCTTTTGGATACTTTCACTGCAGCTTATTAGGCTCTTGATTTTCAACCTCCTGCCCCTAAGAAGCCAGGTAGGTTCTATAAAGTGCCTGAAGCTCAAAGGTTTTTATATAAAAGCTCTTCTTCTGATCTTGCCATTATTTCCGTGACCACTGATAAACCATCCAAATTGCTGTCCTTTTCTTTTACCTTTTGATAATGACAGCCATGCCATGGACAGGTATGTCAAAAAAGTGTATACTTCTGCTAACTCAGTTTACAAGGCCAATAATTACCAGACCCATATGACTGAGCATGTCCTGGCTCTTCTGTCCAAAGCTGGGGTCATTCTGGCTAATATGCCTGATTCAGAAAGTAAGTCTTCTGCCATTTCCTTTTTGAGCTCTGCTTCTCAGGTGGCTCGTCATTCCGTTAAATGCAGTTAAGATGCTGCTGTTGCCTCCTCTAGAGAAGCTGCATATGAATCTGTAATGAGGAGGAGGTATTCTTGGCTACACTTCCAGGTTTTGCCTGAAGACATCAAAGACAAATTATTAGACTCCCCCTTAGACAACCAGAAACTCTTTGACACTGCTGAATTGTTTAAGATCCTTCAGTATAAAGATAAAGTTGTCTAGGATCTAAAAAA